>NC_048598.1:9593380-9905880 GCF_003668045.3 Cricetulus griseus | reverse complement strand
TTGACATTAATGTCAGTTCAGCAGAGGAGGGTTGGAACTTGGTGTACAGAAAAGGGGTGAGAGTTTAACAAGTTTGGGGTCCGGGGATTCCGCAGACCCACCAGCTGGGACCAGCTTAGAGTCATACACATGAATAACCACTTTAAACAAGAGTTCCGGGCGATCCAAACACACGTGACACTTACTGCACCAAGCTCTGGTGTCTATCATTAAATTGCAAGCAAATATTTAAAAACAAGAATGGGGCCAGGATGGGGGGGGCTTGTCTCCAATGGACAACACTTTCACTCTTTGAAGGGATAGCCATGTGTTTCCAGAAGCCAATGCCTTGAGTTCTGATTCTAGCCTCTCATATATAACATGGGCAGGTTTTTTAACAGTCTCTAATCTAGTGCCTAGTGCCACAGGCATGCATGGAGGCAGTGGGGAGGACACACACACACACACACACACACACACACACCTCACAACTCTTAACAACTGCTCAGAGACCTGCACCCTTCCTCCGTCACTCACTAGAGTGTCACTCTTTAGACTTTGGGTCCCCCTACAAACACAAGATACAACTGGAATGTATTGGGCTGGGTTTCGGGGGGAGAGGCAAGCCGAGCGTCCCACTCTGATCTCTGTATTCTTTGAATCCATGATGCATATGATTAACTGAACACAGGTGAGATCCTCAGAGGGAATCAACCCTGATCTCGTCTCCAAGATAAGCTCCTCTAGGTAGGCTCCTGCCCTGTGAGGCCCTCACATGGATTAGCACTGCACAGCATGGCTCAAGGCCCTCCTGTCATGGAGAACTGTCTTCCCTCTTCTGACTCCCACCTCAAATGATCTCCATCCACATTGACCAGAGCAGCCTACCAGGGTTGAACAAGAAAATCATGTGGTATCATAAACGTGGCCCGGCAATAAAATTCCAAAAAAGAAAAGATAATGTCACTCTAGACCTGAATGTAAACTCTACCAACATCAGCGCCAAGGAGACTCACGTCCTTGTGACCCCAGTTCAGAGGAGAGAGCTGAAGGCCTTTCCATAATTGCCTCACTCTAGTGGGGGCATCCATCAAAGAAACTAAGTCTCAATTTTATTTGATTTAGTCTCTGGGAGAAGACTTCTTCATAGGCCCAGAGAGGGTGGGGTTCTTCCCAGGGCCCGAGCCTACAGTGCCTTTCCAGGAGAGCCTTAAAGTTTGAATTCACCTCTAAACCTGTCAGGGCTTGATGACCCCCCCCCCTTCTTCAATACCTTGTGGTTTTTTGTTTTTGTTTTTGGTTTTGGTTTTTTTGGTCTTTTTTTTGTTTTGTCTTTTTTCTTTCTTTCTTTCTTGGAGCTGAAGAGCGAACCCAGGGTCTTTCGCTTGCTAGGCAAGCGCTCTACCACTGAGCTAAATCCCCAACCCCCTCTTCTGTGTATCATGTCTAAGTCTCAGCAAAGCGTACAGAGCATCAAGCTTGCAAAGGGAAGCACTCCTCATTTCTGGACAATGACTCACTGCATCTCCTCTAACTTGTAAGACTGGAGCCCTGAACCCGTTAGACAGCAGCACCAGAGCCACCAACCCCTGCTCTCTCTGCCCTCGAAGCTTTCCTTCTCTCTGTTTCTAAGTTTGACTACTAGATACCCACAGGAGTGGAACTGTGTGATATTTATGCTGTGTGACTGCTTTCATTTCATCTACATTGAACACATGCCAGGGGGTTGCTAAAACTTAAGGCTGAATAACATCCCACTGAGTGCCTAATTTGGCTTGTCCGGGGACACTTGAGTTTTCTCTGTCTCTCATGTATTATGAAAAACTCTGCTTGAAAATACTGTGTATGCCTCAGTTTCTAAACCATCAACTGCTTAAAAGAGATTATTATAGCACAAGTTTAGAAAATAGTCTAGGCCCTTGTCCCAGAGAACTTATCCAGACAAGATCAAATCCTATAGCTCAGTGCTTGGTGCTGTTAAAAAGAAATTCAGATTCAGTCGGGGAAGATTCAAGAGCCAAGGCCTTTCACTGAAGAGTTCATCCATCACTCGTCATTAAGTGACCACAACCCACAGAGAAGTTAATGAAGGCACCGAGTTGATCATACCAGGCAGAGACAGACTCACCCTAAAATCGGTCTTTTCTGCAAAAGGCCTTGAGACATCCTTGCATTTTTTTTTCACAGCTCAAAACAACATACTATTAAAAAGCTATTTATTGTCGACCTAGGCAGCTATTACCAGACACTGCTAATAAAGTCCATCGCTTGAGAGTATGTTGTAGCAAAGAGAAAAGCAGAGTGTCCCTTCTATCCTGTCTAAAGATGACACACGGAACACTGTCTGCTGACATATAGCTTACCAGCCAGTGTGAGGCACACAACCACAGGAAAGTCCTGTCTCACTGCAAGAAGATCCTGGAGAGTAGAGGGGGGGGTGATATAATTAAAAAGCTGGGGCACAATATAATTCAGGGACATGTCAGTTGGGTAGCACGTTGCCAGGACTTGGGATCTTCTCTTTTTCTCTAAAAGCCCTGTGAGCAGAGTAAGAAGACAGCCTTAAGAACTAAGATTCACCCCACCAGGCATTAACGGTGTCCAGAAACTATGTGAACAATCTCACTTGACATCCTTAAGACATTTGTATCTGTCTGATACAGGACCAGAGGGGGGAAACATGTTAATTTTCTCAGCCTGCAGATAACACATATACAGAATCTCGAAGGCCCACAAAAAGCCCCACATATTCTCTAGGGCTTCCACTGCCTTAAAATATAGACTTGCATTTATCTTGGCCACATTAACGAGGTCTGTTTGACCAATACATTTATATTTATGATGACTGAGGGCAGATTATGGTTGTTAAAACTTGTCCTTGGGACATGAAAACACTCCTCTGTCATTAATACATTTGCTAATATAAACTATGATGTCAGGTCAACGTAAAGGGTAAAAACGTTCCTAAAGTGCGCTCACATCATTTTTTAAAGCAATTGAGCCTAATGGAATAGCAAAGGTCATCATAACAAACCATTACAGTCTTCGTCTTGGCTACGCCGGCCACAGAAGAACCTCCAAGAAACCGTCATCATTCCTCCAATGTTATGGCATCCAGACGACAGGGATGGCTCGCAAATGAGTCATCCGGGCTCAGATCCGCAGTAGCTATGTGAGCACTGCACAATCAATTATTCATGTGTTTACAGAGAGCTTTCCTGGTTGATGTTAACCAGAGCTGCTTGCAAAGGACAGCTCTCCAGCTGTCCTCAGCCATCCCGGGCCTCCAACTAACAAGTCACTTTAATTGCTGGAGAAGCCATCTGGAAGGTGAGCCTCCCCAGCCCAGGCCCTGAGACTTTATTAGGTGCAAAAATATTAATCAGGGATAATTATGACAATACTTTATATACAGGACTCTTAGAAAAATCCTAAAGAGGGTGAGGGAAGGTAGGCTTGACCAGGAACCCATTAGGCTCAATGGGGGATGGACTATTGAGGACCCAGGTCAGGGATGCATGGAGAGCAAAAGAGAAGAGCACGAAGGCAAAGACTGGCAGGCAGTGAGTTCCAGTTAGAACGCTCTGTGAAGGTAAAGGAACATGACTGGGGACCACCAAGGGTGAATGCTTTAGATCGGTCAATAGCCAAATTGACCTACCCATCCAAAATGGCCCCAGGAGAAGGTGGATGGGAAACAGGACCCCAGGCTGCCCAGGAAGACTAATGCTGTGAACAAGGGTTACTCCTGTCTCTAGGCTGGGGCAGTGTGGTCGCTGATGGTGCCACTGGTCTGGCCAGAGTTGTGTCTGGGTTGTAGCCAAAGCTGTTGTAGCTCACTTCCTAGGAGGGCATGGTCACATGGGGGAGGAGGGGACAACGGGCACATTTTCTATTGGATAAATTCCAAGAACTTGGCGGTACTGAGAGACCTTTTTTCCCTCTTGTTTGAAATGAAGCAATTTACAATGTAGTCAGAACGTGAGGCTGGCAAACATAGTGTGCTTGGTAGAGTGCTTGCCCAGCATGCATGAAGAGCTGGGCTTGATCCTTAGCACTAGGTGTGGCAGTGCATGCCTGGAATCCCAGCACTCGGAAGTGGGTGCCAAGAGGGTCAGAAGTTCAGTCATCCTTGGCTATGTAACAAGTTTGAGGCCAGTCTGGACTACATGAGCTTCTACTTCAAAAAACAAACAAACAAATAAATAAATCTGTCATAATAAAGCCGTCACAATTCACTGGACCATATCTAAGAAAGTAGCACAAGTGAACTGTGGCTTCTTGCTAACATGAGCACAGTTCAAAATGCATATAGAACAGGGTGTGGCCGTGAACATCTCTCAGCCCAACACTGGAAAGTCTCAAGCAGGAGGAATATGAGTTTAAGGTCATCCTGGGATATGTAGCTAGACCCTGTTTCCAAAACATGCAGATAGATAGATAGATAGATAGATAGATAGATAGATAGATAGATAGATGATGCTAGGTAGATAGATGATAGATAGACAGAGAGATGATAGATAGATAGATAGATAGATAGGATAGAAAGAAAGATAGATAGATAGATAGATAGATAGATGATAGATATAGATGATAGATAGATGATACATAGATAGAGATAGATAGATAGATAGATAGATAGATAGATAGATAGATAGATAGATAGATAGATGATGCTAGGTAGATAGATGATAGATAGACAGAGAGATGATAGATAGATAGATAGATAGATAGATAGATAGATAGATAGATAGATATGATAGATAGATGATAGATATAGATGATAGATAGATGATAGATAGATAGATAGATAGATAGATAGATAGATAGATAGACAGATGAATGAGTTAAGAAGGCCTGGTATAAAGATGAAGTTAATGGATGGAGAGAGGGCATCCTTGGGCACTTCCACCACTGGGTGTTGTCATGAGGCCAGGGCAGCAGAGGACCTAGCAGTGGGGTCACTTTGTCTTCTCCAGGTTTCCCATGAATGCACCATGCATGTTGAATGGAACTCCTGAGCTCTGCCACAACTTTCCCTAGATACCGGAATGACATTTCTTAAAGGGCCAAATGAAACACAAGCGCATGTTTACAAAGGCCTTCCCAAAGCCTTCAGATGGGCTGTTCTGTCTTTGAAGAACTGAGGCATGCTAGGACTCTCAAACGTATTGTCCCACGGCATTCTGTTTTAAGAGTGCACCCTTCCCCCCTCCACCACCACAAACTCAGGTTTCCACTCTGGAAAATGCAGCACAGGGGTGTGCAACCAACAACACTCCAGTTAGATGTCCTGTCAAGGTCATATCTGAAAGCCACTCAGCCACTTTCAAGGAACTCAAATCCAAGTGATCCCTAACTTACATCAGTCCAAATTCACACTTGTTGATTTGATGATGGTGAGAAAGCCATGCGCACTCAACAGAAACCCTCGGGTTTGGGGTAGGGCACATAGGATCTAAGTTCAGATGTTTAGTAACACATTGAGAAGCCAGGTGCATCTGTAACTCCAGTCAGGGGGAGGGGGAATGGACACCAGTGCTCTGAGGGACTCACTGGCCTTCCAGCAAATTAAAAATGACGAGCCTCAGATTAACAGTGGAGGGGCATATAGGGGACAACTGACATCGACCTCCGGCACTTTGACACACAGACATACACACATGAAAATGGAGGTCGGGGCCTGGTCACATGACCCAGACTGGGCATGTGATGGTTAGTTTTGTGAACTTGACACAACCTAGAAACATCTAGGAAGAGTCTCAGTGAGGCATGGTCTATACTGGTTTTGCCTGTAGACACATCTATGGGAGATTGTCTTAACCAACGTAGGAAGACCCCGCCCACTGTGAGCACCACCATTCCCTAGTGAGGGGGAATCCTGAATTGTACAAGTGAAGAAATGGAGCTGAGCACAAGCAAAGGAGTGTGTGTGCATTCGTTTTTCCCCTTGCTCTTGATCTTGGGTGCAACAAGCTCCTTCAAGTACCTGTAGCCTTGACTTCTCCACATAGCAGACAGTAACCTGGAACTGTGAGCTAAATAACCCTCTTCTCCTCCAAGATGCTTTAGGCCGTGGCATTTCATCACAGCCATATAAACAAAACTAGGATAGGCCTCAGACTCACTATGTACCCCAATCAACACAGTCTTGAACTCTTGGTGAGCCCCTGGCTCGGTCCTTCGAGGCATAGGATTATGGGTTCACACCACCACACCCAGTTCCGCCCAGTTTTCTTTCTGTTCTTGTGCACAAAGTGGCTACTTTCTTTCCTGCTGGCAAGTTTCTGGCTCTTTCTGGAATGCCAAGACAGCCAGCCTTCAAGGTTGCCCACCAGAGACATGCCATAGCCCCATTCCTGCTCGGCAGCCCTGGGTTTCACTTGTTTGCCATGGTTGCACCATGAAGTTGCCATGCATAGAATGGCCACAGGCAGCTTGTTGGGCCTGACCTCACATGTCCATCACTGGCAGTTGTGAGCCCTTTCTGAAGGTTTGTGATAGTCCTGGTCCTATATTTCAAGTGAATGTGATCAGTATCCAAAACAAATGGGACATCAGCTTTGCCTTTAGTACTAACCCACTCATTAATTATAAAATAAACACATGTGAATAGCCTTTAAATCTTGCTGGCAGTGGGTCTGAGAGCTGCTCAGAGCTTCCTGAGGTCATTGGGTTCTCTGTCTTCAAGCAGAACCCTTCATCCAATGGGCAGAAGAAGGCAAGTGTTAACTGAGAAGGGTGTCTGGGTACCTTCTTCCATTTGGGGGTTTCTCTGCTGTGCTAGCTCTGGCTACCTCATACAAGGTTCTGTCCAGAGACAATGAGGGGGTTCACCTGAAGTGATGAGCCACGGTAGGGGCAGGGGATGGATGCCATTGTTACAAGATGTTAGAAATACGGATCTAGGGCCAGTGAGGTGGCTGCCGAGTTGAATCCCAAGGTCTCCTATGGTAGAAGGAGAGAACTGTTTCAAGTTGTCCTCTGACCTCCACTTGTGTGTCATGGCACCTGTGTGCATCCTCACACATACACTTGTATATTTAATATACTAATATATACATCTAAAATAAGGTAAAATAAAAAAGAAAGTCACTGCCCTGAAGGAGAGAAACACAGGACACCTAGGGCCTCCTCCACTTCCTTCGGACAGAAATGTTTCTACTACAGAACACTAGACTCAGGCAAAAGGTTGAATTTTTTTTTTTAACTCAAGTTGGGCTGAGCTGCCGATTACCACCACTAGATGGCACCACATCCTCTCGGGGCCATTTCATTTTGTTCCTATTGAGAGCCAATATCAAATCTCCTCTTAGACAACCAGGGAGAGGTAGGTCTCTCCCTCTCTGAAGTCACTGTTTGCCCCATGTGCTATTAAAGATTTTTGAACCTTTAATAGGATGTGTCAACACTTTGCTTCAAGGGAAGAAAATCACTTTGCTTTTCACTAAGCTGGGAGCCAGCCTGAACATTCTAGAGAGCTGGTTTTGTGCCCTGACATTTCAGAGGTGTTCCTTAAGTTAAGTCTTCACAGACACTGTCTAGGGAGCAACAATGCCAGACTCAGGAAGATCTACGGACAAATTAATATCTCCAGTACTTACTCTCTAGTAAGCTAGCCCCAGGCTTGAGGAGAAAAGTAAAATGTTGTCATTACAACCTTACTTGGGAAAGTATTTAATTTCCATTGTATGCATGATGTCCAAGGGTAGCAAAACATTCTGGAACATTCTTCTGGCTTACAGAGTCTTCCTCCTGTTTTCTTTCCTTTCCCAAAAGAAGGAGATGATGGACATCTGTTGCCTTGGCCAGCGAATGCAGAAGTAGAAAAATTACTAGGTAATTATAAACAGAGCATTCTGATAATCCCTTCATCCTTCAAGGAACTTGACAGAGTCCTGCTAAGCTTGCAAAACTGGATTCCTCTGCTTTGTGTGCTGGACCCAGGAAACACCGAGACAGAAAGAAATCTGAAAGAGGAAAACTTGGAAATCACAGACCCAAAGAAGAGGCGAAGAACCATTTCCAGTGATATCAGCATCCAAGATGTTTCTAAGAAACAGCTGCTGGTCCAGAACATGCAGTTCCCATTACTGGCTCAGAAGGTACACAGGGTCTCCCACTTTGACTGTCCCTGAACTTTCCAGAGTAAAATACTGTCCAAAGAGGGGTAGCTTTCCATATACTGATTGTTCCGAAGGGTCACACAGGCGGTAACTGCAACAGGAAAAGACCTTGGTGAGTCACGGGGAACAGGAAGAACTTAGACCCCATGTGGCTTTGTCAGGGCTGAGGCAGGTTCCACCCCACACAGGCAGGCTGTGCCTAGAACCAGGCAGATCTAACAGTCCAGCATCCCCTGGGGAGAGCCAGAGAGTGATAGGCTACCGAGGCATGGCCTAAAAGCTGTATGGTCATGGCTTTCACTGTAGTGACATTTCCTTTGCCAGCATCAAGAAATTAGGCATTTGGGGCTGGAGAGATGGCTTGGTGGTTAAGAGCACTGGCTGCTCTTCCAGAGTACCAAGGTTGGGTTCCTCGCACCCCCATACCAGGAGGCTCGCAACTGCCTGTAACAGCTGGATCACACCAGCTCTATGTGACCTCATTACTTCCTCTGACTCCGCCAGTGCTGCACACACATGGCACACAGACATACAAGCAGGAAAAACACTCATACACATCAAATAAATAAATAAATAAATAAATAAATAAATAAATAAATGAGCTTAAAGTTTAAAGAAAGATTTACATTTTAAAAAGATTTATTTATGTTTTTATTTATTATGTACATGGTGTTCTGCCTACGTGTACACCTGCATGACAGAAGAGGGTGTCAGATCCCATTATAGGGCCATGTGGTTGCTGGGAATTGAACTCAGGACCTCTGGAAGAACAGCCAGTGCTCTTAACCTCTGAACCATCTCTCCAGCCCCCAGGATTTACAATTTTTTTAAAAGAGAAATTAGATACTCCACATGCCTGGACATGCCTATAATTTTTCTTTTTCCTTGAAGCTCCTCCCACGTATGTCACCTGATCCAAAGTCCTGGTCAGACTGCCACCCCTTCCTTTACATCTGACCTTCCTCATCCCTGGTTGCCTGTGACAATATGTCTTCACTCCATCCACCCACTGCTACGTTAAGGTCCCAAGTAACACACAGAGACTTACATTAGGTACAATGCTGCTTGGCCAATGACTAGGATTTCCCATCTGTTAGTTCAGTCTTAATTATCATAAATTTATATATTTTATAAGACTTATCTTATCGAGGATGCCTTCTGCTGGCGCCCTCTCTTGCCGGCGGATCACATGGCAACTCCAGAGCAGAGACCAGGAGGAAGAAAGAAAAGGAACGACTTCCTTCTTGACCTAGCTTATATATGAGTCTCCCTGTTATGTCACTTCCTGCCTGGATCACAACACTTATTTACTACATTTCCCAGAATCCTCCTTGACTCCTAGTCCTGCCTAACTTGCTGCCTCATTGGCCAAACAGTACTTTATCTGTCATCCAATAAGACAAACACATACACAGAAGCACTTCCCCCATCAGTTGCCCAGATCAGAGGTCCTTGGAGGGTACCATCTGACTCTGCTCCCTTTTTCTCCCTGCCATTGTTCTGACATTGCTGCCGACATGTCCATGCTACCTTAGATGTTGAGTGTACTAAGTTTTAGCAAACCCTCTTCATTTCTCATTCCCACACACCAACTCAGTGTGGACACTATTCCATGACTATATTTTTGTCAAAGATTTATTTATTGTTATGTGCATTGGTGTTTCGCCTGCATGTATGCCTATGGGAGGGTATCACATAGACAGAGCTGAGTTACAGACAGCTGTGAGCTGCCATGTGGGTGCTGGGAATTGAACATGGGTCCTCTGGAAGAGCAGTTGGTACTCTTAACCCCTGAGCCATTTCTCTAGCCCCATGACTGTCTTTCTGAAAAAGAGATTTATTCACTTTTATTTAGGTGTATGAGTGTTTCTCTGCGTGTTTGTGTGACCATCACATGTGTGCAGTGACTGAGGAATCCAGAAAAGCACGGTGGCTCCTGAAGCTGGAGTTACCAGTGTTAACAGTGCCCAAAATGGGTGTTGGGAATTGAACCCAGGTCCTCTGGAAGAGCAGCTAGTGCTTTTAATCACTGAGAAATCTCTCCAGCCCCATGCTGTCTTAATTTCATACCCATTTTACCATTCTTTGACTAGGAAACCCTTTCCGGTCCCCACTGTGTAACAAATAACACTGCAGCTCCCTGCATGGTGTCCAAAGCCTCCTGACGGGGCCATGGCCAGGTTTCTCAAATCTTTTTCTCCTGCTACTTAACACACCCATGCAACACTGCAGTGCTCTACCAGAGCACTGTGCTCTACCAGGCTTGGCAACTCCCAGTAACTATCCCTCCTTCCCCTCCCCAGGCAACAGAACTCCACTCTTTTCTCCAGGCCCAGCTCGAATGTCACCTGTTGCAGGGAAGAAGCCCACAGTCCCATGAGCCAACAGCAATTTCCTGTTTCTTGATTTCTCTGCTCTTGCCACGTTTTGTCCTGTAGGTCCAGGTCACACATCTGTCTGTTCTATGGGACAGAGTGACCCTGGGGAACTCAATGTGTGCCCAATTCCCTTGTCCCAGTTCTATCCAGGTCTGGGCCTTGTTAGTCACCCCTGGCCCACATTGCTTGTTGAATGGACAAGCGTATTGGTGACACTCTTAAAGACAGCATGAGCGGGGCTGGAGAGATAGCTCAGAGGTTAAAAGCATCGGCTGCTCTTCCAGAGGTCCTGAGTCCAATTCCCAGCAACCACATGGTGGCTCTCAACCATCCATTATGAGATCTGGTGCCCTCTTCTGGTGTGCAGATATACATGGAAGCAGAATGTTGTATACATAATAAATAAATAAAATCTTTAAAAAAAAGACAGTATGAGTTAGATGTGGTCTTCTAGCACTGAGGCAGAAGGAGGATAGCAAGTTCAAGGTCAACCTGTTATGTATCAAGACCTTGGGGGTGGGTAAGTAGGATATGCACCTTTGTCAGGCACAAAACTCAAGAAGCCATGAGCCAATGTGGAAGTATCATGCTAAGACCCCACCCCCTCCAGCACCTCTCTGCCAGGGGAGCTTGCCTCTGTGTCTCACTTAAGTTAACTCCAATTCTATACACTCATGTTTAAAACAGTATTATTGACAGTATTGACTTCGTTCCATTTCATCTTTAAAACAACAAATTGTACATACATGGTTCCAACTACTCGTCAAAACAGAAATGGCTGCCGAGAACAGAGACACAGACAAGGTCCCACATGTTTGGGTGGTATGATCATAGACAAGAGGTGCAACCTAGGCCAGCCTTGATCTCCTGGCCCTCCTTCCTCAGCCTCTTGAGCGTATCTTTCTGGTGTGTGCTAACATTGCCAACAGAGATCTAAATTTTCTGTTGAGGAAGTAGATCTGAGGCAAGGTCTCCTATGGTCCAGGTGGGTCAGGAGCTGCCTGAGGCTGGGAGGACGTGGAACTCATGCTTCTCTCATGCTGTGACAACAGGCCTGGGTAACATTGCCCCAGCTTAGGAGCTGCTATGGGACCAAATGTAGGTCTGTGGTGTGCTAGGTTAACATTCAACCCCCTGAGCTACTGCACCAGAATGTATTATATAAATGTGTGAAACTGTCAGGGAATAAACTAAGAAGAATAGCTAATGAAGGTACGAAAGCTGAGTCTGTCTCCTCTGGAGCCCCCAACCCCTCCTCAGCTTGTGGGATAACAGTGTGTCTTCCTGTTTGCTACTGTAGCTCTGAGTCCTGCTACAGGGCCTGACACTACAGCCATAGTGTGCTGGGTGGATGATGGATGGGTGGGTGGAAAAAGCTGTTATTCTGGGCTATCTCAGCTTGCCTAGCATGTTTCCTCATGACATAGCCTGCAATAGCCTTGGGCCATGAATCCAGGCCTCTCCCTTGGTCACCATATGATGAAGGGGTTTTGGGGGATGGGTGAGGGAGGAGAAAGCAATCATTTATGTGGTTTGGCCTATCATATTTCTAGGCTCTGCGCTGTGGGCTGTGGGTCTTCCTATCTCAGGGAGTTCCCCGACTTCTCACAAACTGGCATATGCACCAAGCATTTCCCACATAACTTCAACTCTTATTGCAAAGCCTTAATAGGAATGTGTGATGCCCTTGCTATCCAGGTGAGTCTCAGAGGCAAAACCTATGTACCCAGGATCCTGTATCCAAATGCTTGTCTGGTACCAAAGCCCAGCCAGAGGATCAGGAGTTCAAAGTTATCTCATCTTCCAGTAAGGATGCTGCCACTCCTCATATTTACATTTTCCTAAGCAACCCTCCTCCTCAGGCCTTCTAAGAATCCAGAGATTCCAACTAATCACTCATTTACCTCTAACCTGAACAACTCCTCATTGCCTGGTGAGCAAGTGAGGTCAACAGTGGCCCCTGGTGGACATAACTAGGTATTGCAAGAGGTGTATACCAAGCCTTTTCCATCAGTCTTTCCTGATGAATGGATCGTCTCTGACAACTATATATCTACATCTGTCTGTATATCTATATCTCTGTATATTTATATCTATATCTTTATCCCTCTCTATATAAATACATATGCAACCTCTTAGAATTAACAAATTACACTTAGAGATAAGACCTTTCTTTATAGTTCAGAATGACCTACCTGGGACTATGTAAACCAGGTTAGCCTCAAAATTGTGGCAATACTTCTGCCTCAACCTCCAAAGTACTGAGACTACTAATGTCAGCGACCATACCGAGCAATAAACTATATTTCAAAGAACATTTCTCCATGTATTTCATTTCAATGCAGATAGAAGATGCAATTACTCTGATAAGCAAGAGGCCCTAAGACATTTTTTTTTTAGCCTAAACAGAGGTCTCTGAGAACTGGAAATTGTAGCTCAGTGGTGCATGCAGTTCTTGTATAACATGCTTAGCTCTGGGCTCCATCCCAGCACTCAAAAAAAAAAAATTCAAACAACTCCTTCTCCTCCAGTTAGACGTCTCCATCCTTACATGGCAGTGTGAACAGAAATATTTTGCCTTCTTTAAAGTGCTGTGCACAGTGTCTTGTTCATACTGTCTAATTTACTCACACCAGGCATGGCTACTGGCAAGGTCTCTGACCAGTCCCCACATGGAGATCACAAAGCCATGGGCAGTCCTGGGTTCATTCCATTTCTGAGACTTCATGGACTATCCCCATGGCTGGAGGTAAGCGTCATTGTGACAACTCCCAGAGGGGTGTCATATGGACACTGTTACCACCCCTGGTGGCCGACAGGGTTAGGTTAGGTGTCATTGAAAGCAGCTAGCCTCAGGAATGAAAGTTCTTCTGGCTGTCCTGCTCTCAAAAATGTCAAATTGATAAATACAGCAAGATGCCAAGGGACCCAGGGTCAGGACCTCATCACCTAATGGAAATAATACAAGTTGCTTTATTTTAGTTTATGTGAAGTTCTGTAAATTTAGTTGTTAAAAATAAAGAAACCGAGACCTCAAGATCCTAAGCATGCTAAGATGGAGCTCTGGGACAGAGTGTTTGCCCATTGTGTACAAGATCTTGTGTTCCAGCCCCAGTGCAAAAAAAAAAAAAAAAAAAAAAAAAAAAAAAAAAAAGAGCCGCTTCAGCCAGTCCTTTAGAGCAGAGATTCCATTCTCCTCCTTTCCCTTAAGCAAATGGCCAGCCTCCCCGTGCTTAGCCTACCAGACAATGCTGGAATAATTCTCTGTGGTAGGCATCTCGCTTTGCTCAGCTGGGCTCTGACCATATAAAAGCAATTAGAGAATATGGCCGGGCTGTAAGGAGCCTGCAAGGCCGGGCAGGTGGGCGAGAGGTCAGCCTCCCTGCCCAGCATATTCAGTGCAAAGCAGCGCCAACCCCTGGGCACCAGCGATACCCAGAGATGCCGTTGAAGGGGCTGCGTGCTCCGCCTGTAAGATTTATAACCTGCTGCGGAGCCTCTCCCTGCCGGATTTATGACCACCTGTCCTGAGAAGAACGTAAATCACTATACCCACGGCACTTTAAATCTCAGGGAGAGATAGAAGACACCTCGGCCGCCTGCGCCGTCTCCCTGGGTATTAAAAGCAATTAGGGCAGGATGGCTGGGCTATAAGAGGCCTGCAGAAGATCAGGGGGTGAGTATGGTCTCCTGTGATCCCTGCTTCCTGCCCTTACTCTGTGTTTGGGGCCCATTACTCTCTTTCTACAAACATAGCCTCCCAAGAGACGGGCTCTAACAATGCCAAAAAGCAGCCCCAGCGAGGAGTTGATTCTGCAAGCATGAGAACCTTTCAAAGCCAGAGGGAAAGGAACCAGAAAGAGAGGAGAGAGAGAGAGAGAGAGAGAGAGAGAGAGAGAGAGAGAGAGAGAGAGAGAGAGAGAGAGAGAGAGAGAGAGAGAGAGAGAGAGAGAGAGAGAGAGAGAGAGAGAGAGAGAGAAATATAGAGGTGACAACCAGCTCCCGAGTCTGACCCACAGAGACTTTTCTAGTTTTCCATCGTATCTTTTTTTCTGTGAGGGCCAAAACCATGCCTAGTGATCCAAGCTACCCGGGAGACCGAGACAGGAGAACCGCAAATCCAAGGGTTACAGAGACTACAAAGTGAGCTCAAAGCCAACCTGGATGACTTGGTGAGACCCTGCCTCAAACTAAAAAGTAAGAGCTGCTTAAGAGCACTTGCTTGCTGCTCTTGCAGAGCCGCCCTGGTTCAGTTCCCAGCACCCACATGGTGACTCACAACTGTCTGTTACGTGTTCCAGGGGGTCTGACATCCTCTTCTGCCCTGTGTGAGCATCATACACAAGCATGCTGCATACAAATACATGTAGGTAAATGATGGGGGAGGTCCTTCTGTGTATATGATTGTCTTATTGGTTGATAAATAAAGTACTGTTGGCCAATAGGAAAACAAGGTAGGTGGGACTAGGAGTCAAGGAGGATTCTGGGAAAGGTAGGAGAAAGCGCAGTCACCATGTGAGTCTGGGAAGATAGAACACTTGCTACTGGTGTCTGATAAGATAAGTCTCATAAAATATATAGATTTATGACAATTAAGACTGAGCTAGCAGATGAGAATCCTAGTCATTGGCCAAGCAGCATTTGAAACAAATATAAATCTCTGTGTATTATTTGGGGCCTTAACATGGCGGCGGGTGGAACTTGGGTGGCCTGGCAGAAAGCGCCCACGTGGCAGCAGGACTCAGGTGGCTTGGCAGAAAGACTTATTGTTATAGGCAAATACCCATACACATAAAAATAATAATAGTAATAATAATAATAAAATTTAGTAAGTTAAGCCGGGCGTTGGTGGTGCACGCCTTTAATACCAGTACTCGGGAGGCAGAGGCAGGCGGATCTCTGTGAGTTCGAGGCCAGCCTGGTCTCCAGAAGGAGTGCCAGGATAGGCTCCAAAGCTACACAGAGAAACCCTGTCTCAAAAAAAAAATTAACAAGTTAAAAAGATGGCTGGAGACAGAGCTCTGTGGTAGAAGAGTCTGCCTAGCATTCACATGGACTAGATCCAATCCCTAACTCCTAAAACAGAACAGTCAGGGCCTGGTGGAAGGAAGTTTGCTGATAGTCACAATATTGCCATGGCCAGGTCTTTTTCCACTGCCCAGGCTGTCTTTCTCCTTGCTGTATCTCCTTGGTTCCATGGAAAATAAAGACTAGATTCTCCATTGCTCTAATGTTGAATGGATACAAACAAGAGCTACAGGGTATCCTCATCTCTGTCCCAGAGCCTGCTCCTCTGCAGTACTTGCCTTAGGTAGTGACATATCCTTAGAGGAGTCCCCCTGACTCTCTGGAAACACTGTCCAAGATCTCCAGTGGGAACAGCAAACCACAGGCACTATGGAACCCGGGACATACTGGCTTTCTTCTGTGCATGTCATCCACCCAGTGGCCTAAAGCTCCCACTCCGCACACGGGTGTGGTGTTGCCACCATTCTCTTTTACAAACATTGATAAACATGGCTCTCCAGACACCCAAACCCCAGGATGAGACCCCATCTACCCAGGTCTACCTCCTCAGTGTTTCCAGAGGCTCTTTCCCGTCCATGATACCGGTGTCCGGATCCACCGTTGTTAAAAGGCACCTGGACACATAGAAAGCATCACACAGGGGACAAAGCAGAGAGGCAGACCATGCCCCTCCCCCCACGGGGACAGGAAAGGGTCTCACCTGGTGCAAGCCATCACTCGTTTCAGTGCCACTTCCCCAATGAGGAGCTCGTTCCAAGAATCCTAGAAAGCAAAGAACAAATTCCCATGAGCACCTCTGGGCCCTCACCTGTGAAGGGACTTTCAGGTAGTCACACCTAATGATGTCATTACAGGGGGGGGGGTCTTCACCTAAGTCTGGAGAAGCCAAGGGACACCAGCACCTTTGAGTTCCCTTTCTTCCTAAGCAATGTCAGTCCCCTCTCCTCTTCGAAAGCTTACCCTGGCATGACATCCGAGGTTGGATCTGCAGAACTGTATAAACTGAGCATGATGTCACACGCCTGTGACACAGCACTTAGAAGGTAGAGGCAGGGGGATCAGAAGTTAGTTCTAGTCCAGCCTTGCTACATAGCAAGTTTGAGAACAGCCTGGGATGCGTGAGAACCTGTCTTGCACACAAATGCCAAATTGCTGTGTAACCTGGTGTCCTTATTGTCCATCCATCTCCCCTGCGGCATCCGGAGTGTCCCAACTCCAACAAAGATTGCCTCTCAGGCGTTGGCCTGTGGGCATGGCTAGTGGAGCCTGTGTCTCGAGGCCAATCAAGCCAGTGGCCCAAGCCCCTCCAGCCACTCACATTCAGTGAGAAACAGGGTATACACATGAAAAATTGAAACTAAAAGGACATTCTCTTTTCAAAAACCCAAAAATGAAAATGGAATGGTGCACTGAGCAAAAGTGCTTGCTGCCAGCTAGACAGCCTGAGTTGGATCTTAGGGCTCACTTGGTGGAGGGAAAGAAGCAACTCTTTGGAGTCTCCTCTAGCCTCCATACATGTGCTGTGGCGCATGTGCACGCACGCACGCGCACACACACACACACACACCACACTAAATACATAAATAAACGTGATAATTAAAATTAAAAGCCCACAGAAATAAGTGAGGGTAAGAGGGATGAATATGATTGAGGTGTGTTAAATGTGGGCAAACCCATCATGTTGTTAAATAAAAACATAATAAAATTCAAGAACACCATTCTATTCTAGCACAGCCTGCTCCGTGTTGGTTGAGGTGCAGACAAGGATCCTGGGGATTTGGAGGAACACACCAGGCAAGGCTGGCTTAGGAAAAGCCTGTAGAATTGCCAAGTGAGCAGAACGGAGAGGAGACCCCAGCCAGGGAGGAAGTCAAAAGGAAGGGGGTACTGTTTTAGTGTGCCTCAGATCCTTCATCCCCAACCCCAAAAAGAAAAAGAAAGAAGTCATCATTGAGGAGACCAAAGGGCATGGAAGGAGGTCAGACCATCTGCCACAAAGGAGGGAGCTGAGCTGGTGAGGGCTGAGAGCAAGTATCTGAAGTGAAAGCAAGGCACAGGTGTCAGCATCTGGCTGCAGAGTATACCCAAATTATAGCTTTAGTCCTGATAGTACTGTTCTCTATATGGGCCCAGCTTAGATGTTGTTTGGCTCAGAAAAAAAATATATATATATGTATATATATATATACATATATATATATAGAGAGAGAGAGACTTAATAATTTTAATTTATGTTTATGAGTATTTTGCCTGCATGTGTGTAAGTATACCATGTGTGTGCTTGACGGCCACAGGGGTCAGAAGAGGGTATAGGATGCCTTGCCTTGGAACTGGAGTTAGAGATGGGTGGGAACCGCTGTGTGGGTTCTCGGAACCGAACCATGGACCTCAGCAAGTGCTATTTTCTACTGAGCCAGCTCTCCAGGCTCCTTGGCTTTGTTTTAAGTTAACATAGGTCCTTTCTCTGACTATGTCATAAAAGAAAACTGGGCACAGAGTTTCTAGTAACCACAGTCTGTTCTGTGAACAGGTCTCCAGCAGGGGTCACTGTGGTACTAAAACACATAAAAGGATAAAAGAGAGAACCGAGGACCCTGGTTAGGAAATTAATTAGTTAAGACTTAGAGAACCATTTCCAAACCCTCTCCTAGATAGAATAAAAACTACTAGGACATTGAGACATAAGGGCTGGAGACGTGGCTTGGTGGTTAAGAGTGTGCATTGCTCTTGCAGAAGGCCAGTGTTCGGCTCCCAGCACCCACATCAGGAAGCTCACAACCACTCTAATGCCAGCTCGAGCGGATCTGATGCCCTCTTCTGGCCTCCAGGGGCACCTGCATTTACGGGCATATACAACTGCACACACACCCCATAACATAATAAAAACAAATCGTTTTATTTAAAAGATTGCTAAGTGTGATAGTGCATCCCTTTGATCCTAGCACTAGGGATGTATCGTTCTGAGTTTGAGGCCATCCTGGTCTACATAGTGAGTTGCAGGACATCCAGGGTTACATAGTATGACCAAAAAAAAAAGTTATAACAAAGAAAATTAAGGCAAAAAAAAAATTCTGCTGTCTGGAAAGCATCTGTTTGTTTAGCAAAGGGAAGGAAGAGGAGAAATCTCTCAGTACTGACCTCACACCAGGCCTGGAAAGGTGTTGACCCAGAGGAGTCCGTGGGAGTCTTCCATCAGGACACACTGGTTGTAGGTAATAACTCAAAACAAGATGTGCTCAGAGCCAGAAAGGCCTGGACAGAGCCCAGTATGGCCTGGATTTAGTTATCTATTGCTAAGGGTCCAGTTTGCTTTTTGTAGAGCTTTTATTGGAAACTAGAAAGTCAGGAATGCAGTGGTGACAGAAGAAATGGAGTAATTTGAGTGTTATAGAAGGGTAAGGACATTTTCTTATTAATTACATATGTGGATGACTTTAAATCCTATTTACTTACTTATTATTGCCTCTGTGTGTGAATGAGGGGGAGGGGTAAATGTCCTACCTTTACACAAGTTCTGGGATCAAACACTGGTTGTCATGTTTGTGCAGTAAGGGCCTTTACCAGCTGAGCCAGCTCACAGGCTCAGTGTGGACATTTGAGAGATGGCGAGCTCCTGAAAGCTGTTGAGCAAGGATGTTATTTAAAAGTGTAAGAACTCCCACGTGGCCCCTGGGAGCTGGTGCCTTGCCTCTCTAGGGTTCCAGAGAGAACACGTTGTGGTCCAGACATGATGAAAAGTATCAAAGTCTGACCTAGCAGGTGGCCAGGAACTGAGAATCACGAGGCAAGTGCATGTGACTGGGCCTGGGAGGGGCAGGGCAGAGGGAGGAGCCAGAAGCAAATTTGCAGTGCTAAGCTTTGTGAGAGTGTTGTGTCCAGACAGATGTTGGAAAGTGAAAAGGACTCTGGGTAGGAGAAGAGCCTGAGGGCAGCCTGGGAGCACATGCCTTCTTTATCAACAAAACTCAGCCCTTCAGAGGAAGCCCAGGGCAGATCACTGAGAAAGGGGGAGGCCCTTCTGTCAAGCTGTTGATGATTGACACAAGCCTGTATGCATGGTCCCTTTTCACAAAGGAACACAGACACAGCCAATGCAGAGACACTGTATATGGATGCATGCAGTTCACTCTTGCATAGACACTGCAGTCACTGCATCAGGATGCATGCACCTCACTCTCATGCACAGCACTGCAGTCACTGCATCAGGATGCATGCAGTTCACTCATGCACAGCACTGCAGCCACTGCATCAGGATGCGTGCAGTTCACTCATGCACAGACACTGCAGACACTGCATCAGGATGCGTGCAGTTCACTCATGCACAGACACTGCAGACACTGCATCAGGATGCGTGCAGTTCACTCATGCACAGACACTGCAGCCACTGCATCAGGATGCGTGCAGCTCACTCATGCACAGCACTGCAGCCACTGCATCAGGATGCGTGCAGCTCACTCATGCACAGCACTGCAGCCACTGCATCAAGATGCGTGCAGCTCACTCATGCACAGCACTGCAGCCACTGCATCAGGATGCGTGCAGCTCACTCATGCACAGACACTGCAGCCACTGCATCAGGATGCGTGCAGCTCACTCATGCACAGACACTGCAGCCACTGCATCAGGATGTGTGCAGCTCACTCATGCACAGCACTGCAGCCACTGCATCAGGATGCGTGCAGCTCACTCATGCACAGCACTGCAGCCACTGCATCAAGATGCATGCAGCTCACTCATGCACAGACACTGCAGTCACTGCATCAGGATGCATGCAGCTCACTCATGCACAGACACTGCAGATACTACATCAGGATGCATGCAGTTCACTCATGCACAGCACTGCAGTCACTGCATCAGGATGCATGCAGCTCACTCATGCACAAGATATTCTGCCTTCTTCATAAGCACATACATGCTTGGGTCTGAGACTATGCATGGAATGTTTTCTATAAGACACCAGAAGGGCGCTAGCTAAATGTCTCACTGGTAAAGACACTTGCCAGCAAGTCTGAAGACCTGAGCTCAATCCCTGGGATCCACACAGCTGAAGGAGAGAACCAACTTCTACAAGTTGTCCTCTGACCTCCACACATGCACTGTGTGTACACACACAGTAAATAAAGGAATGAATACATAAATACAATTTAAAAAATATCAGTGGTGGATTTGTGGGAATGGCATTCCTAGATTGCTCTTTTCCCAGCATTCCTTGTCCACCTTCCATAGAAAAGCTGAGTGACAGAATTAGTTCCCCAATACAAGGGGTTAGAACTCAGTCACCAAATCACTTGGCCAGCGTCTTTCCCTGGAATCCAAGGAAACTGGCAGAGATAAGGGCCTCTTTCTTGTCTCCTTTGCCTTGCCCATTCAATACATACACAAAAGGTATGACCAGAAGTCAGTTCCTGTTAGGGGCTGACACCTTCACTGGTACCCACAGCTGACCTCCATCACCAAGCATCCACACCACAGCTTCTTCAATGTTTTCCTCTCCATAACCACATTTCACCTGAGAAAATTTTATGTATCCCCAAGTATACAGGCTTACAAAATAGGTACACAAATCAAACATTCATTGATAATAAACCATAAAAAACTATTTTAAAACAGCTCTTCAGTGTGCTTACCATTTACTGAAAACTAAAGTGAATACGTATGCTAATGAAATGAAGGTGTTCACCTGACAAAATGTAATCCAAAGATATTCTAATTAGATTATGTGCTGAGGAGTGAAGGTAGACAAATACTGCCTGTGTTTTCTTTCATAAAACCATTATGTTTCTAAAAAAGCAGAAACTTAGTGTGCACAATAAGAAAACCACCGCAATTCCTAACAAATGAAAATCTCAAATTGGAGCCAAGGTATTTTTTTGGCTTGTTGTGTGGCACAACACAAAGTGAATGTCATGGTTCACAGGCATGGCTGCAGCGAAGTCACGTGACACAATATGGGTCCTGTCAGAGACACACAGACTCACTACGCATTTCTGACTTGTTGCACGTTCATTACTAGATTAATTACTTTGCTGTTGCTGTGATGAAACACTATGACCAAGGCAGCTTAGAGAAGGAAGAGCACATCTGGGCTTCTGGTTCCAGAGGAATAGAGTCTATGCTGGCTCTGGCTCTGGTTCTTTTTATTATTATTTTTTTTCTTCTTATCAGAAAGAAAATTATTTTACATGTCAATCCCAGGTCCCTCTCCCTTCTCTCCTTCCCTGCCCCCCTCCCAACTAACACCTTACTATCCCATACCCTATCTGCTCCCCAGGGGGGTGAGGTCTTCCATGGGGTCTATAGAATCTGTCATATCCTTTAGGATAGGGCCTAGGGCGTCTCCCTTGTGTCTAGGCTCAGGGAGTATCCCTCCTTGTGAGATGGGCTCCTAAAGTCCATTCCTAGGCTAGGGATAAGTACTGATCCACTGCAAGAGGCCCCATAGATTTCCAAGGTCTCCTCACTGACACCCACATTCAGGGGGTCTGGATCACTCCCATGCTAGTTTCCCAGATATCATTCTGGGGACCAAGAGCTCTCCCTTGTTCAGGCCAGCTGTTTCTGTGAGTTTCACCAGCCTGGTATGGACCCCTTTGCTCTAGAGGAAGAGTCTATGCTGGCAGAGCAAAGCATGGAAACCCTGGCAGCAGAAGCAGAAAGCTGGGGGCTCGGATCTTGAACCATGAGTACAAGCAGAGAGAGCAAACTGGGAATGCCACAGGTCACCTCCTAAACCTCCCCAAATAGTGCCACCAACTAGGGATGGACTGTTCAAATGCCTGAGACTATGGAGGACATTTCATTCAAGCCACCACTATAATTCTCACATTTGGTTCTGTCATGACCAGCGTCTGACTTCACGACAGATTAGACAGAGTCAGAGCCAATAGCCAAAGGCTATTACAAAGACTTATTGGCTGCCAGGACCTCCCAGGATACTAGAACCAGCGTCATAGTTCAATATGCTGAAACACAACGTGGGACATCTGAGGGCCCAAGGAAGGGGGCCCTGGAAGTGCTTGGAAATGCCAGCAAGCTGGTAAGTGCCCTACGCCCAACCCAGCAGTCATGCTAAAGATGCTCATCTTCCTCAAGAGAGTCAGCAGCTGGGCAGGAACCAGGCAGGTGGGATGGGCAGCAAGACACAACAAGCACCTGGCTTGTTCCAAGAGTGACACAGACCATGTGGTCCATGCTGAGTAAATTTAAAGCAACAGCCAGGCTGCAGACTCAGGACTGTCCCTGTAAGCTTCAGACCTCACCGAGCAGCATCTCTGCCTCACCTGTGTGCATCTATCACACACAAGCCTTCACTTCTTAGGTGGGTGCTCAACAAACCTAAAAATAGAATCACTGTGCAGTACAGAGACCATAAACTACTCACTTCTTGCAATAGTCTAATCCAACATTAATAACTGTTATACTTTTGTTGTCATTGAGATGCTGTCTTGTGTGGCTCAGGCTGACCTTGAACTCATCATGTAGCTGAGGCTGGCTCTGAACTTCCAATCCTCCTGCCTCTACCTCCCGTGTTTGGACTAGAGTGATGGACCTCCTGTAATAACTACTACACCTTCAACAAGATAAGAAGAAAGAGACCGTGAAGACCAAATGCTACCTCTGCATGAGCACTGCACCCTGAAATGACGATGTTGGGTCGGAAGTTAGTCGCTTTCACTCTCTTCTCTATCCTGGAGTTGAGATCTTCCAAGGATGCCTCAGAAAGGACCAAGAATGGGCTTGCATCCGAGTAGGCCACCTGATGAGGAAACAGACATGGGATACACTGTGGCCCAGAAATGCCTCAGAGGGGACATCATTGGTCTAGTCCCTAAATATCCAACACACATTCACACACACACACACACACACACACACACACACACCTTTAAAACTATTTTTCGCCAGGCGGTGGTGGTGCACGCCTTTAATCCCAGCACTCGGGAGGCAGAGGCAGTCAGATCTCTGTGAATTCGAGACTAGCCTGGTCTACAAGAGCTAGTTCCAGGACAGCCTCCAAAGCCACAGGGAAACCCTGTCTCGAAAAACCAAAAAAAAAAAAAAAAAAAAAACACTATTTTTCTAGTTCTTTACATAGAAATGTCACAGCAATTCAAAGGCTTAACTACCTTGCAGAACTGCATGACATAAAGGGGCTGGAGAGAAGGCTGGGCAGTGAACAGTGGCTGCTCTTGCCGAGAACCACAGTTAAATTCCCAGCACCTACATGGCAGCTCACAACCAGTTGTAACTACAGTTCCAGGAGATCTGATGCCATCTTCTGGCCTTCATAGGCAATGCACATACTTGGTACACAGACAAACACCCAACCTATAAAATATTATTTTATTTTATGAACAGAACAAGACCTCAGAGTATTAGAGCTGTCACTGGACATTTTCCCTTAAACACATCATTTCATCTTCCTGAGTATCCATTTCCTTAGTGTTTAATAAAGTGGTCACATTTGGTTTCATTACACTTGAGAAAATGTTCACTAATTCTATATGTGCCTATCTCTATGCAACCTTCAAATTAATGTGAGGCATGAATGTCAGCCTCCAGTTTTTATTAACGCTAAAGTCGTCTGGTCCTACCGATTTACATCATGATGAGCTACTTCAGTCTTACATCTTGAAGAACCAGCCTGACCATGTGAAGTCTGGGGCTCCCCATACCTGCTCCCACACCTGCTCCTCACACCTCCTCTACACACCTGCTCCCCACACCTGCTCCCCACACCTGCTCCCCACACCTGCTCCACATACCTGCTCCCCACACCTGCTCCCACACCTGCTCCCCACACCTCCTCTACACACCTGCTCCCCACACCTGCTCCCACACCTGCTCCACACACCTGCTCCCCACATCTGCTCCACACACCTGCTCCCCACACCTGCTCCACACACCTGCTCCCCACACCTGCTCCACACACCTGCTCCCACACCTGCTCCCCACACCTCCTCTACACACCTGCTCCCCACACCTCCTCTACACACCTGCTCCCCACACCTCCTCTACACACCTGCTCCCATACCTGCTCCCCACACCTCCTCTACACACCTGCTCCCCACACCTGCTCCCACACCTGCTCCCACACCTGCTCCCCACCCCTCCTCTACACACCTGCTCCCCACACCTGCTCCCCACACCTGCTCCCCACATCTGCTTCCCACACCTGCTCTGACCTGTACTTGTAATCTGACACAAAATTGTAAGAAAGTTAAAAAAGTTGGACTCCACCGCTACAGAATTGATCAAAAATAATACCACTGTAGAACAAATAGTATTGTATTTCTAGTGGTTACACAAATAGGAAAGTAGATACTCTAGGGGAGTGGAGACTCCCCCCAAATCAAGAAAAAGGAATCCCACTCTTGTACCCATCCTGGCAGGAATGAGGATATTCCCAAGAGACATTTGTGGCTCTCCCTTTGGCTATGAGACTAGACACAATGGATCCCAAGAAACTGGAATATTCCCAGCAATCTTAGGCAAAGGAGAAGAAAAGGGCTGGTACCATGGTGTCAGCCGGGGGAGGGACTTGTCTCTCGGGATTTCAGGAGACTGGAGTCTAGCTAGTGGTGATGGGCGGGACTTACTAGTTCTGCATACCTTTGGCCCTCTATTTAGAAGCCTGACTCATGAGGGCAGTCAGGGCCCAGGATGTGAGCTTCCTGCCTATTGCTTGGAATCTCTGGAGCCCTGAAGATTGCCACGAAAACCACAGCATTTAGCATATCAGGTGAGGCAGACATGGGAAGACCCACACAACTTTTCCCCACCCTCAGACCACACCGAGCCTCTCACATGCCTCTGACCTGGTGGTTGGGCCCGAATCGAGACCTCATCAGCTGGGAACGCCTGGGGCGCATGTGGGGCTCGAAATGTACCAGGCGACAGGGCTGCTTCTTCAGGAAGTCCGTTATCCACTGAGCGGCTGCCTCCCCACAATCCCTGCCCTGCACCTCCAGACCGTGCACTCTGCAGTGGGGACAGCGCAATAGGCAGGGACAGTTCAGAGGCTCTAGTACTGTAACAGTATATTCCTGGATGGCTCAGAAGAGCTGCGGTGGTCCACCTATGAGGACCTTACTTTAGCCCCGCCCTGCCTCAAGGTCACTGTAGAAACGAAATTGAGATTGAAAGTTCTGGTTTAAGCCTGACTTTTCCCATTTGTAAAATCGACTGAAGCATGCCTGTGTCTACCCACATGAAAGGTATGCTTGGAGGATGCAGGGAGACAACAGGCTTGAAGTGCTCTGAGTTTTCAGAAGAACATGATCAGGCTGGAGAGATGCTTTGGTACAAGCATGAGACGCCAAGTTCAATGCCCCAGACCTAAGCCTAGAATCTCTGAGAAGAGAGCCTTGATTGAGGAATTGCATGATTCAAGTTGACATGTAGGAGACTGTCTCAACCATTAATTGTTGTAGGAAGACCCAGCCCACTGGGGTGGGAAGAGAGAGGGGTGGACATTTATTGCAGTAGTAGGATTTGAACCCAGGACTTTGTGCATGCTAAGTAAGCACTGTACCACTGAGCCACATCTCCATTCTTTTCAGACAGGGTCCCACTGAGTTGCCCAGACTGTTGTTGAACTTACACTCCTCCTGCCTCAGCCTGCCTCCTGCTAGGATTACAGGCTGATGCCACCAGGTCTGACTGAAATGGATAGACTATGGGCTTCTTTGGACATTCATGCTTTTTTTTTTTTTTTTTTTTTTTTTTTTTTTTTTTTTTAAGGCATGTGCCACCAATGCCTCGCCGGTGGTCTGTCTTTTTTTTATGTATTTATTATGTATACAACATTCTGCTTCCATGCATATCTGCACACCAGAAGAGGGCACCAGATCTTATAATGGTTGGTTGTGAGCCACCATGTGGTTGCTGTGAATTAAACTCAGTCCTCTGGAAGAGCAGTCAGTGCTCTTAACTACTGAGCCATCTCTCCAGCCCCCTACATTCATGCTTTTGTTGTTAATTTTTTTTTAATCTTTTTTTGAGACAGGATTTCTCTGTGTAGCCTTGGCTGTTCTAGAACTCTTTCTGTAGGCCAGGATGACCTCAAACTCCGCCTCTGACCTCAAAATCCATCTGCCTCTGCTTCCCAAGTGCTGGGATCAAAGGTGTGCACCACCATGCTCAACTCATGTTGCATGTTCATTAAAAATGCAGAAACGGGGGCTGGAGAGATGGCTCAGAGGTTAAGAGCACCGGCTACTCTTCCAGAGGTCCTGAGTTCAATTCCCAGCAACCACATGGTGGCTCACAACCATCCGTTATGAGACCTGGTGCCCTCTTCTGGTGTGCAGATACACATGGAAGCACATAATAAATAAATAAAATCTTTTAAAAAATGCAGAAATAGCCAAGCACGGTGGTCCATGCTTTTAATCCCAACACTCAGGAGGCAGAGGCAGGTGGATCTCTGTGAGTTTGAGGCCACCCTGGTCTACAAAGCAAGTTCTAGGACAGCCAGGGTGAGAAACACTGTCTCTTAATTACACAAAAGTGTAATTAAGCCAAATCATTGTCCCACAATGGGAAAAAGAAAGTTCTAATTGTGATTTCTTAGTTTCTAAGTCAGGTCCTAGAGCACCCGCCTTTCCGGAAGCCCATCAATGCTGAGGAGGCTGGCTTCTGTATGGAGCACCCTAGCAATGTCCTCCTTTCTCTGACCTCCAGCCTGAACACAGGGCACCTCTTCAGTGACAGCCATTCTTCTCCACGTTGCAACTTCCCCGCTTTGAGCTAAATATCATACCTAACGGAACACTGTTGCCAGAGCCCTTTGCAAAGACAGTCCTGTGAGAGATCACAGGACTTCCCCTCTTGCAGGACACCCTTCTTAGACTGCCACTGTGTTTTGTCCCGGATTCTTTGATGGGATTAGTTTTCTCTTTATTCCATATGAATGTGTTTTAGCCCTCCCCATTGTTTTCTGCATCAAACTTTAATTAATTAATTAATTAATTAATTTATGTTTGAGTTAGAGTTCAAACCAAGTTTCAAGCGTGCTAGGCGAGTGCTGTACCATTAAGTCACATCCTCAGCCTGCTACATTGAGCTCTTGTGATCCTTGCCCCCACACCAGCATTTGAAGCTGGTTCCTCATTTCTCCTCTCGGGATGCCGAGGACTGAGTGCTGGGGGCAGGCGAGGGCACGAGGGCGCCTGTAATCAATGGCCAGCTCTTGATGATGCGCTTTCTGGAGCCCTCCATTGCTCACACTTCCTCAAAATTGCAAGAGCATATGCACAGCCTGGATTTAAAAACACACATGTATACTCATACATGTGTATATCAGACATGAGAGTGAAGAGGGGCTATGCATGGGAGGAAGAGGCCTAAAGGAAAGTGGGGGGCAAACCCCTCATGTTTTCTGTTATATGTGGAATCTAGATTTAATTATCCATTGCCTAAATATTTACCTATATATCCACCACCTATCTGTGTAGACAGGGTTTCATGTAGCCCAGGCTGGCCTTGAGTTCATACAGTCAAAGATGACCCTGAACTTCAGACCTGGAATTACAGGTGTGCACCACCATGCCAAGACTATGCAGCATTGTGTAAATCCAGGGCTTGTATGTGGCAGGTAAACACCCTACCACTGAGCTGCAGTCCCCAACCTTATATACACATATGTGATATAAAATATTGAGACAATTATTTGGGGGAAAGAAGGGACCAATGGAGGAGTACAGGACAAGGGAATATGGAGCTAATATGAGCAAAATACAATATGCGTGTGTAAAAATGTCATAATGAAACCCATCTATTATTTTCTAAGCTGTGAATTTAAACAATTAAGGGCTAAAGAAGAGTTGCATGCGTCTGTGGTCCCACAGGCCAGAGTCCTGTTCTACTCACCTGCACTGGACTAGTGGGTTTGTGCTGGGTGGGGTGACAGGCAGCAGCAGGTCCTTTGTGTAGGCAGCACTGAGGGTCAAGGTGTCATTGTCACAGGTCAGGGAAATCAAGACCAATCGAGGTTCCTGCCGGGCAGTGACCATGTTCCCATCTTCATTGATCACAAGCCAAAACCTGACATTGTCAAAACGAAACCAGCACAGACAGCTTCAGCCATTACCAGAGTCACAGTTATCCTCCTATTTCCTTCCTGTAAGAAGCCTGGAGGGTGTGGAGGGGTGTGTGTGTGCTCGTGCATGCGTGTGCCTGTCTGTCTGTCTGCTCTGAGCATTGCCTAGGCAGCAAACAAGGACTATCTGTTAATTTTAAAGGGGCAAATCACCACTCAAGAATTAATGTGTAACAGAGGGAACACTTTGAGCCAAAGACGTTAATTATACTTTATACCCCAATTGCTGGGACTTTACCACGTTCATTAAACATGCCCCAAGAAGATGGTAAGAATCCACGTCATAGTAGGCCAGAGACTCGCTGGAAGCAGTGAAATCTCAGGAACCAAAAGATGAGGCTGTTCCTCAGGGAGTTCGAAGCTACAGAGTTCAGCTGAACAACAGGTGAGGCCAATTCCACACACTGCTTTTTTTTTTTTAAAAAAAAATTTTCTTTATTGTGTATAGCCATCTCTCCAGCCCCACACACTGCTTTTTTTATTTTTAAAATGTATGCATATGGGTGTTTGTGGGCATTTATGTGTGTGTATCACATGCATGCAGTGCCTGCAAAGGCCAGCAGAGAGCATAAGATAACCTGGAACTGGAGTTACCAGTGGTTGCCAGCCTCTGTGTAAGTGCTGGCAACAAAACCTGTCCACCTGCAAGAACAGCAATTGCTCTTAACTGCTGAGCCATCTCTCCAGCCCTGCCCACTAATTGTTTGAGTACTGGGTGCTGTGAATTCTGCGATTTGCTAAGAAGGTCTAGTGTCCATCTTTACCATACTTCTCTACCTCACCATTCCCCAGGCTTGGAGGTACTTACTTCCTAGGAAATCCGTAACTGGAGACAGAGAAGCAGTAACTGTTTTCAGAGAAAAAACAGTGCACCCCTTTCTGCTGCCGGGGGAGTGAAGACTCGGGGCAGAAACCAAAGCAGTGTTCATAGAGTAGAGATACTTATTGGCTTGATCCCCATAGTTTGCTCTACCTGCTTTCTTAAACAACCTGGGACCACCAGACCAGGGGTGGCACTGCCTGCCGTGGCCTGGCCCATTCCCCATCAATTAGTAATCAAGAAAATGCCCCCACAGACTTGTCTAGAGGCCAATCTGAGGAAGGCATGTTCTCAATTGAGGTTCTTTTTCATAGATCTCTCCGACTTGTGTCAAGTTGACAAAAACATAACCAAGACACCATTTTACCTGTGAGTAATTGAGCATTCGTGTGATTGAAACTAACTGTATTATGGGAAGGGGCATGTACAGTAGGAAAAGCAAATATATGGCCTATTATATCATCAATCAAGGCAGAGAGAGCCATTATGTCCCTCAGTAACCAGGTCCTCCTTCTCTTGATCCCCAGCCCCCAATAATAATCAGGGTCCTTGAGTATTCCTGTGGCTTTTTTTTTTTTTTTTTTGAGACAGGTGTGGTGGTTTGAAAGACAGTGGCTCCCAAAGGAAGTGGCACTATTGGGAGGTGTGGCCTTGCTGGAGTGGGAGTGGCCTTATTGAAGGAAGTGTGTCACTGTGGAAGAGGGCTTTGAGATCTCACATATGCTCAAGCCACACCCAGTGTCTCAGCTCACTTCCTGTTCCCTGTGAGTCAGGTTGTAAGAGCTCTCAGTTCCCTCTCCAGCACCATGCCTGCCTGCACACTACCTTACTCCCGGCTGCGGTGCTCCACACCATGACAATAATAGAGTAGACCTCTGAACCAAAAGCCACTACAATTAAATGCTTTCCTTTGTCAGAGTTGTCATGGTCACAGTGTCTCTTTACAGCAACAGAAAACCCATCTAAGATAACAGGGTTTCTTTGTGTAGCCTTGGCTGTCATGGAACTAGTTCTGGGACCAGGCTAGCCTTGAATTTGAAGATCCACCCACCTCTGCCTCTCAAGTGCTGGGATTAAAGGCATGCACCATCATCTTCCTGACTTCTGTCATTCTTGATAGCATAGTCGTCTAGACTCTGTACTATTGGTTTACTTCAAATAACGTTACCAGCTTCTCTGGCAAGTCTGTGTGGGACTTGGATTCAGCCAAAAACCTGGGCAAGACCCAGCCCAGACCCAGACCACAAGTAACATAACCTGTCGTGCAGTAAATGCATTCAGTGTTGTGCAACCTTCACCTCTGGTTCCTGAACCTTTCATCTTTCCAAACTCTGCCCCTATTAAGCAATAATTCACCGCACCTGCCTCCTCCAACCCCAGGGCCTCCACTCCACTTTCTATGAATTTGGAGCCAAGAGACTGGAACTGAAGCCATGCATAGCTGGTCAGTCCCTCTGCCCTGCTCATTTAAATCAGCGGTCGGTTTTCATTGCTCGTCTGTGTTACAGCATGCACTGGCACTTCTTTCCAAGGCTGCGTGATATTCCTCCATCTACATAAACCACATTCTAATTAATCTTCTCATCCATTGATGGACATTTGGGCGGTTTTCCTTTCTTACTTGCTGCTGTGCAGTCAAGCTTCAGTGTTGCAAAAGGCATTCTTTATAATCAAGCCCCCGTTTTCCATTCCTGCTTGTAACACACCAGAGTGTGCCCATCTTGTAGCCCAGCTCTCTAGAATGTTGTACCAACTCACTTGCCTGGAAACCGTCTAACCACTTTCTAGTTTTTAGGGAAAGCTGTTGGCTTCCTTTGCTAAATTCTCCCTGAGTGTCTCCCCCCATCCCAGACAGTCTCTAGGACCCTTCCTCTCTGTTTCCTGACCCTTGTCACAGTCCCCCGTGGAGCAGTTGCTGGTTTTTTGTTTGTCTGGATGGTTGCATTTTTGTTGTTATTATTGGGTATTTTTTGCTTAAATTCCCTGGGAGCTTGTGACAAAAGTGAAGAGTTTGCCACCACAGCTGTGGTGAAATTGTCAACGTGTTTTCTGAATCAACATGGAAGTAAAATGCCAATGCCCTTTGCCCCGGAGGCTGAGAGAAACTAAAGTCAATGAGCTACTGCAAGTGAGACCCCACTCTACAAAGCAGGGGAAAGTTATTCTCGACTGCCTGAAGCAGAGGCGTGCAGCTCACCTTTAAACTTTGTCGGGAACTGCCGGGTCTGGGTGAAAGGAGAGAGCGTTTAGTGTATTTTACGGGAGTCGGGGGGTGGGGAGGGGGAGCGGGAGCCGGGGAGGCCTTGGGGCAGCCAGCTCCAGCCTCTAATGATCTTTGTCCCTGAGACAAGGAGAACTGCGAATCACAAGGTGATACGGGTCACACAGGACAAGGTCCACACCACGAGGAGGAGCCCACCAGTCCACAGCCACCCACCGACCTTTTGTAAAGGCGGCCTCTAAACCAGCCTTGGGGCAAGAATCTCCAAACTGAGCCAGTCTATCAGCTTGTCCACTGGGCTGGGCTGGGCTGGTCGGAGGCTAATTAGCTTTTCAGAGCCGAGAGCCCGGGGTTACAGCTCCCGTGAGTCTGTGCCCTTTGGGGAAGTGAGGCGCTGAGGATCCTAAAAGGCAGCCTTCCAGTGACGCCCAGAGCTGGTGGGAGGCCAGACCCAAAGAGGCAGAGGTGCCCTTCCGGAAGTCTGGAAGTCCACACGGGTCACTCCTCAGCCTGATTTATAATCGCTGTTTACAAAATCCCAGTGGCTAAAGACAGCACAAATCTCAGGTTCAGCCCGGCGCGGAGCCTTTCTTTATCTAACAAGAGCGTGGGGGAAAATAACACTTGCAGATTTTCGTTTTAACTGCAAGAAAGTGCTCAACGGCTGCAGTAGCGATGAGCTCTGGGATCGATTTCCTTGTTTTCTCTAGCGTTTGAGACTATCGCTAAAAGTAAAGCGGCCAGGGGTCAATCCCTTCCGGCTCCGCGGGAGGAGGCAGTTTGAAGTTTCTGCTTGTGGATTGGCTGGCGTGGGGCATGTCTCGTCCGGAACACAAAATTTTCTCCTGGAAGTGAGAAACCTGGAGATCTCAGAGTTCCAGGTCCCGAGCTGGCTGGTGAGGGTCACGCTTTCCGTCCCCCAGCTCCTGGTGTCTTGTCTGGGAAGGAAGGAAGGACCCCCCTGACCTCCCCCTCCCCGCACCCACACAGCCTAGGTCAGCGGGGCGCAGCGCGGGACGCGCGTACCTGTCACGCAGGTGGCCGCAGCGCAGCCCCATGTCGGTGCACTCGGCCTCGCTCACCGACACCCCCTTGCAGGACTTGATCGGGTAGATCCAGAGCTGCGCCACCGTCCCCACCTGCTGCAGCCGCCTGCGCCGCCGGGAACGCGTGCGACGCCAGGCCACGGTCCCCAGCGCCACCGCGGCCAGTCCCAGCGCGGCGACGCCGAGCCAGGTGGACCGCAGCTGCCGGGGGACCCGGGGTGCGGAGAGGCCGAGGAGGGCGAGGCCCCAGGAGCCAGAGGCACCCATGGCGGGAGCGGGCACGGCGGGTGTTGATACACCTCAGGTGGCCGCCGGACTAAGCGCGAATGTCGCCGCCGCTGGTGGCCGGGGCCTGGGCCTGAGCCCAAGGGCCGGTAGCTCCTGACCCTTCCCGGCCAATCCAAGTTGAGTATCCTCACTCGGACTGGGCGGGAGGTGGTGGCTCTAGTGTGGTGGTTCTCACCCGTTGTCCCCACCCCCCTCCTGCGCTGTCTCCCTCCCTCCCTCCTTCCCTCACACACTCACCCTGACCCCCCCCCCCACACACACACCCACTCAATGCAGGAGTCCAGCTTATTGATGTGTGTAGGGTTATTTGATCTAACACGCACAACGTTTGCACAAACATGGTGTGATTCTGAGTTAGAAATCAGGCTGCCGGGCAGCTGCCCCTCTGGGGACTGCGGAGAGCAGAGCAGAAGAGCTTCCAGCAGCTGGAATCTGAAGGTGGAGAGATCTGACCAGACCCTGAGGCAGTGCGGGGCTGAGCAAAGTCTGCATCTCCACGCCTGATGCCTCCTCGCGGCTATCCGCTCAGCCTGAGACCAGAAATAGCGCGCGCGCGCGCGCGCGCGCACACACACACACACACGCGCGCGCGCGCGCGCGCGCGCGCCCCCAGGCTCTTTCCCTGCAGCTCCCACGAGGTGGCTTCTGACACTTGTCATTCCCAAATGCCAGCATATTTTACACAACAAAGCCAAGGCCAACAAGGTACCTCAGGCGCCCCAGGCTCCTGGTTGACTGTGAAGTTGCTGAAAGGCCAAGTCTTTGTTCTAGACTATTCTAACAGGGAGAAAGCTATTCTCTACGAAGACAGCACAGAGTGATTAGACTTTGTATTAAAGGGATTTTACAGCCAAGGGGGAGAGGTCAGCGGGAAGGTGTGAGGCAGGAATGAAGGTTTCTCTAAAGAGCTTTGCCCTAGCTCTGCCCATCAGACTATTGAAACAATGGACCCCAAGAAACTGGAAATCCCTCCTTTCCCACCCCATCCTAAGTCTCAGGCTGAGAGAAGGAATAGGCTGAGAGCCTAGTGCCAGCAAGAGGTGGAACCTGTCTGACAGGGTTCTCAGGACCTCAGACTCTGATGGGCGGGATCACACCTTGACCAGAATGTCCTGCTGCTGGACAGCATCTTGGAGTGGAGAAGAGACAGTCCCCAGAACTCATGTTCATGCGACACTGGCCTGAGAGATGCAAGAGTGAGGCTGTTATGGAGGGCAGCTGAGGCCAAGCAACGCGGGGCAGAGCTGGAGTCCCTGTAGACTCCCTGAGAGGCCACTGTGTAGGAGTGGAGAACGAAGAGGCCAGCAGGCATGCATTGGCTTTTGCTTCCGGTTTGGGACACTCCTTCCTCAGCTGCCAGCTCCCTTTGGGCCCCTCTGGTACTCGGTGTTTGGCTGGAAACTCGCTTCAGCCCCACTCCTCCCTCTCCAAACCCTGCCCCCCCCCCCTCAGAAAGACGACAAAAGTTCAGGCTCCTCCCCCAAAGCTCAAGACCACGCCTACGGGTTAACTCAGGTCCCTAGACCTTCCACGTGATTTCTCTTCTGCTTTTCTCAGATTAAGCCCAGTCCTTCACTTTTTAATTTGCCTCCATTTGGCTTACAACATCAGCGGAGAAACCTACTACCGGGGATACAAAAACCGCCTATCACTCAGTATCTGTCCTGCAACAGTTTCTTGTCATCCGCCTAAATACCTTTTCTTGCTCAACGCCCAGCCACCTTCTGCCAAACCTCACTCCCACAAGACCCAAACTTCTGAAGGCACTGCGCTCAGCTAGCCGGTCGTCTTGCTCTTTATTGTGGTTGAACATGAAAGTCACTCTCTAGCTCTCATGTCCCCAGCTGGTGACCCTATCTGAGAAGGCTGAGGAAGTTAGTCTCCTGGGGTGGGGCGGGTGCTGCGCCTGGACCCTTCCTGCCCACCAGCTCCCTCTGCCACATGTCCCCACACGTGGCACCCTGCCCACGAGTGCAGCAGAGTGACCACAGATGGAACTCTTGGGGATTTTTGTCCCAGAGAATTGGAGCTGCTGTAGCAGTGACGTGTGCCACTGGGGACCAGGCGCGGTTCCGAATTCTCATTAGAAAGGCGCCTGGGAGGTATACCAAGAGCTGAGTGTGTTTATCGTCCTTCCTGTTCCTCCTTGGAAGTGTAATGGGGGAAATGGCTTAAGATTTAGTGGCCGACTTTCAACCGAGTATGACTTTAAAAAATTTGTCATGTCCAAATTGTACCCAAGATACATCTTGCCTTCCTCCAGAGGGGAGGGTTGAACTCAGGCCATAATGTCTTAGAGTCTACAACCTTTTAACACAGTTCCTCGTGTTGTGGTGACCCCCTCCAACCATAAAATTATTTTCATTGCTACTTCATAACTGTAATTTTGCTTCTGTTATGAACTGGATGTAAATATCTGCTATTCAGGGTATCTGATCTGCGACCCTGTGAAAGGATCGGCCGACACCTCAAGGGGTTACAGACCCTGTGAAAGGATCGGGCGACACCTCAAGGGGTTGCAGCTCCTATGTTGAGAACACTGGCTTAGACAGTCATGTTCACGCAGTTCAGGGCGCCTGGACACACCTGTGGCAAGAGGCAATGTGTGGAACCCAGGGAAGATGAGTGACAGCCACGCAGAAGCAGATGTCACAGATGAAGTAGGAGGGAACCCACACTTATCAATGACAAAGAAACCACACAAGTTTAAGAGGGCAACTCATTTATATGTTAATTGTTACAGCAATCTAGTTCATCTTTCTTTGTTATGAAAAATAGATTTGAACATTAAAAATGTGTTCATGGTTTCTCCTGCTTACCCCTACTTTTGAAGATTCTAGTCTTTTAAATTCTATTTTCTTGCAGAATTAGAGGAATTGACAATTAGAGGTAAATTGTATGTCTTAATAGAATCCCAAAGAAACATAAAGACACCATCTATAAACAAAATAACCCCACGATCTATGAAATCATTTCTATATTTAAGCATAATCCTGGCTTTATAACAGTAAGGCAGAGACAGTCATAAATCAAAACTAAGCAGGGTTCAACATCAAGATCAAGAACAGGCCATCAGTGAGCATGTTAGCATGTGAGCATGTTAGCAGTGAGCGTGTCAGCATGTGAGCATGTCTGCATATGAGCACGTTAGCACATAGACATCAGGATATGACTCGTTTTCCTGCTTCTCTCACACAATATACCTATAAAGAGTATAAACATCTTTTTAAATTTGGCAGCCTTTAAGTTGACTCTAAACTTTCTTTACTCAGCAATATTAAAGGCAGTAATCAGAAAACAGTGACAGTGGGAGGGCCATTCAGAATAATTGCATACACAATTTCATTTATTTTTAAAAACATCATTATCTAAAATGTATATGCCCTCACATTCCCAAACCACCTCTGGTCCTTTCTCAAATTAACTCAGGACACAGGAAGCTCTGAAGGAAAAACGGAGGCTCGTTTCCAGGAAGACAGTCATGGCTGGCAGTAAGGACTCGCAAAAATATCTCCTAGGACCTGGAAGCTGAACACACAATAAGATCTCTATTATTTTCTTACTCAGACTATTGGTCATAAATAATTCACACTTGAATAAAGCAGTTACTTACTGAGGTTAAAATGCAGGGGATGTAAAACTCTGACAAGCAAGAACAACCATTGCAGTAAAGAGCTGCTTGTGAAGATGGGTGCCCACCAGGATCCTGAGAAGGGGCCTTTCTTACCTGATGCTGTGGGCTGTGGTCAGACCGTGCCCTACGGAGGCTCATGTAACATGGGAACGAGGTGGGACCTGGTGAGGGTTTATTAGGTCACTGGGGTGTAGGGAGACACTGTAGCCCCGCCTCCTAGTAGCCCTGACAGGTACGCTTGGACACGCCCATGAGGGCGTGGTCAGGGGAGGTCCAGGATGACGCAGGGACAATTCTTAAGGGACCAGGCACACACATAGAAAGGCCCTTCTCTCTGGCCATGCTAGCTTGCGACCTGTGGGCACGCTCTGGCTTGCGCTTGGCTGGTATTTATCTGAATAAAGGTATCTTGAATCTACAAGCCTTCTCTGTCACCATCACTTGTTTCTGTGTTATATCACTGGGGCTGTGCCCTCAGAGAGGGATTCAGATAGATCTTGTGGAGCTCAGTGTGCTAGCTAGTTTATGTCAACTTGACTCAGGCTAGAGTCATTTGGGAAGAGGGAATCCCAGCTGAGAAGCTGCTGCCAACAGACTGGCCTGTGGGCATGTCTGGTGCGTTGTCTTGATCAATGGCTGATGTGTGGGGGCCCAGCCCATTTTGGGTGGTGCCCTCTGAGGTGATGGTCCTGGGTTGTGTAAGAAGATAGGCTTAGCTGGGCATGGTGGTGCACGAGGCAGAAGCAGAGGCAGAAGGATCTCTGTGAGTTGGAGGCCATCCTGATCTACAAAGTGAGTTCCAAGACAGCCAGAACTGTTACACAGATAGACCCTGTGTAGAAAAACATAACTAAACAAAAACTAAGAGAGAGGGAGAGAGAATCAGGCTGAGCAAGCTATGAGGAGTGAGCCGGTGCTCCTTCATGGCCTCTCCCTCAGTTCCTGCCCTGCTTGAGTTCCTTCCCTGACTTCCTCAGCAATGGACTGTGTTACTTTTAAGTGGAAGCAAAATAAACCCTTTTCTTCCTAAGTTGTTTTTGATCATGGTGTTTATCACAGCAATAGAAACCCACCCAGTATGCTGGTCTGAATAAGAATGGCCCCATAGGCTCATATATTCCAATGCTTAGTCACCAGGGTGGAAATGTCCCAGCTAACTGCTTGTTCTTGGCTCCTGTCAGACTGCTTGCTTGCTTGCTTCTCCCTGCAATTTCATGTAGTTTGTGTTCTTTGTCTCTAAAACCCCTTTGCAACATGCATTCGTGGCTGCTCTGTGAGAAGTGTTTCTCTCCTGGCTGGTTTAACAGAGACTCTGGATTCAACCTTTGGTCATGCTGCATGGTCTCTGGGTTTTTAACCCCACAACGGTAGTCAAAGGATGCTGATTTCATTTCCCACATTTCCTGTCTCGTATTTACACCACAGTGGCCCTTAAAGCTGCGCTACAGTCCAAAAGGGCAATGAAAGAGTCACACCTAATGTTTATTAAGTACCTTTATGTTTATATTACACTCTGATATAATAAATTAATAGCAAAGTAACTCTCATTAAATGTTTTGGTGAGGACAACCCTTATTTCCTATTTGCAGTCCATAGAGACTCAGAGCTCAGGATGAACCCCAATGTAGTTGTTGTCACAACTGATCTGCAGGAGCCACTATGGAACTCTGTCCTTAGGATGGTGTGGCGTTTAGGAAGAAAATGGCCTCATAGGGAGAAGCACTATTTGGAGGTGTGGCTTTGCTGGAATAGCCTTGCTGAAGGAAGTGCCTCACTGTGGAGGTGGGCTTTAAGGTCTCCTGTGCTCAAGCCATGCCCAGTAGAGAACACAAACTCCTGCTACTGCCTGAGGATCAAGATATAGAACCCTTGCCGGGCATTGGTGGCACACGCCTTTAATCCCAGCACTTGGGAGGCAGAGGCAGGTGGATCTCTGTGAGTTCGAGGCCAGCCTAGTCTCCAGGCTTCAAAGCTACAGAGAAACCCTGTCTTGAAAAACAAAACAACAACAACAACAACAACAAAAAAGATATAGAACCCTCAGCTCCCTCTCCAGCACCATGTCTGCCTGCGTGCTCCCCATGATGATAATGGACTAAACCTCTGAAACTGTGAGCCAGCCCCAATTAAATGTTTTCCTTTATAAGAGGTGCTACGGTCATGGTGTCTCTTCACAGCAATAGAAACCCTAACTAAGACAGATGGTCAGTCACATGGGCAGGTGGCAAGGCTGCAGAGAGGTCACCGTATGTAAGAATCCCACGGAAGAATTAGAAAAGTGTCAATCAAAGGTTTCAGCCATGAGGGACTTTAAGGAGTACGTAATAGGGGGCTGAGGCTTTAAGAGCACTGGCTGCTCTTACTGAGGAGCCCTCACGGCAGTTCAGAACCATCTGTAACTCCAGTTCCATGGAATCCAATGCCCGATTCTAGCCTCTGCAGTCACTGTATATATACCATGTCTATACAGGCATTTAGGGAAAGCACTCAGACATAAAATAAAAATCAGTAAATCTTAAACACACACACACACACACACACACACACACACACACACACACTGCTTCAGGGAGGTTGGTTAACAGGTTTTGCAAGGGGAGCTGTTTAGAGCCTTCAAGGGAAGGTCTTCCAATGACTCCTCATTCCTATAACTGAGGGTTCAGCTCTGTCTATAGGATTCAGGGCTCGAGCTGACCTGATGCAATCAGTATAAGAATATTATTTCCTACATCAGCATCATGATCTAGTCATCTTGACACACTGATTATTTTCTTTAAGTTATATTTAAGAGATGTCTGATAAAACACTGGCTTTCAATACCCACCCACCCACCCCCAACACAGAAAAAATAACACACCTAACCCTAGAGGGTCATTTGCCCTCATTTCTTATTCCCCTTTTGTTGTCAGTAATGTTTTGTTTTTTTCCAGACAGGGATTCTCTGTGTAGCTCTGGATGTCCTGGAACTCACTCTGTAGACCAGGCTGGCCTTGAACTCAGAGATCCACCTGCCTCTGCCTCCCAGGTGCTGGCATTAAAAGTATGTGCCACCACCACCAATGGGCAAAATATTTTTAGAAATTTTAAAGCATCAGAAAACAAGGAAATATGGTTGTGCTGTCAAAACAGAGCTCTAGAAGGGAATGAAACTTTTACCATGTCAGCCACTGGGCCTGTTAATCCACCATCCGATACACGGGGTCACCAACTCTCAGGCTTCCAACTCTTTCCACTGAGAAATACATCCCAAAAAGGGGGGACGTCTGGTACAAACTCTTCACAGAGGGGTCACACAGGCGGTAGCTGAAAGAAGTCAGAAACATCATCAGGCCCCCAAAGGAAACAGGAGTCTAATGTTTTCTACAGGACTTGGACGTTGGCTCCTTAGGTAATTACGGGTCAACAACAAGCTTTCTAAAAGTGGCCGGGGATGGCTGTAAGCAAGTAGCCAGATAATCAGGGATTTCCTAAAGGCAGTTTGAGTTTGAGCAAGTTCCAGGACAGCCAGAGTTACAGAAACCCTGTCTGTAAAAGAACCAAAATAATAATAATAACTACAATATTAATAAGGGTTAAGTGTGGGTTTGTGTAAGTATTGTACAAATACTTTATTACATAGGTACCTGGGACTCACAACTCACGGGGAAAAAATGCTCATGAAAGCACAAAGTAGAACAACCCCTCCCCGACTGTGTTGACTCACCTTATATAAGAACTACCTGAGAGTCTCAATGAGATTGTCTACACTGGGTTGGCCTGTGGGTAGGTCTTAAGTTACCCAGCCCACCGTGGGAGGCAACATTCCCTAGGCAGGGGCTCCTGAATATCTAAGTCAGGCTGAGCACAGGCAAGCATGCCTGCACTCATTTCTCTGCTGGTAACTATGGGTGGGATGCGGTTGTTTTAAGTCGTGCCTTAATGTCCCCACAATGATGCACTGTAGCCTGGAATTGTGAGGTAAAATAAACCTTTCTTCCTTAAATTGCCTTTGTCAGGATTTTTTTTTATCAAAGCTGTGGTTCAAGGCATTTACTCCCTATGCTTCCAACTTCTCCAGCATTAAGGCTAAAAATTGGAGGTTTCCCTGTAAACAAAAATTAAGGCAGAGATGCCACTGGCTGATAGGACTGCTCATGAAGTCCAAGTTAGCTGAAGAAAATCACCTTCACTGTATTTTTTAAAGCAGAGAACAAAAATAGAACTGCAAATCCAAAGGCCTCATGAGATAACCTCTAAACCTGTCAGAAACAAACAACAAAACAGAGGAAGGGCAAGCAAAACACAGCCACCCCCCAAAAAATGTTAACAAAGGTCTTTTTATGTCCTTTTTCCTTTTTTGCAATGTTTGAAACAGAACCCGGGGCCTCTTGAATTACTAGAAACTGATGAGAGGGGCTGGGTGACACCTCGGCTGGTAAAGTGGCCACTGTGCAAGGCAAGGGCGGGGGCACAGATCTCCAGTAGCCAGGAAAAGCCCGAAGAGTTCGCCCAGAGAGCCAGGGACAGGTGATGCCTGGAGCTCACTGGCAAGTTCCAGGCCTTATCGCCCACATAAAGTGAAGTGCATCCTGGGTTGGCTTAGCCATGGCAGCTTGTGGGTCTTCACCTCCTTGCTGCTGTCCCTGCTCCCAAGTTGGCCCTGGACCAGCCACTCAGCACCGCTTGTGCCCCTGCAGGAAGAGGTTTACACAGCCAGTCTCTGGCACTGGCACGGTGCCCCTGAGGGACACACATTTTTTACTCTCAGTATAATGACACACACTTCTTTGACATTAGAGGGAATCAGGGACCAAGTTCTATGCCTTGGGACTCTAAGAGTGGCCCGGGAAACTCTCAGTCATGTAGCAGTTTCTAAAGATCTGGGCTTAGACAGTTTGGATCGAGTTAAGACTATTGCGGCCGTGGAATATGGATTAAGTTTGAAATTCCAGATTTCAGAGAGAAGTTAATGTGTCCATAAGGAACTGTGCATGACACTTCAGGTAAGAAGGCTGAATAGGTATAAAGTGTGGAAACCTGTCCTCACCCAGGGAACTCAGAGAACAATGGCTGGAACGTCGAGGAGTTCTGCCCTTTGAAAATAAATCTAGGGGCTGGGGAGATGGCTCAGTAGTTAAGAGCACTGACTGCTCTTCCAGAGGTCCTGGGTTCAATTCCCAGCAACCACATGGCAGCTAACAATTGTCTGTTAACTCTCAAGAGCTGACACCTTGACACAAACATACATGCAGGCAAAACACAATACAAACAAAATAAACAAATAATCTCGGGGTTGGAGAGATGGCTCAATGGTTAAGAGCATGGGTTGCTCTTCCAGAGGATCTGAGTTCAGTTCCCAGCATCCACATGGTAGCTCAAACCGTCTGTAACTCCAGCTCCTGGGGATTCAACAACCTCACCCAGACACAGAGGCAGGTGAAACACCAAAGCACATAAAGTTAAATAAAAATGACTTGTTTTTAAATGAGAAAAGAAATCTACTATAAAACAAACCAAAAAGTGAAAAGCCACTGAGGAAATCATCCAGTGTCAACATCTGGCCTCCAAGCATACACACACACACACACACACACACACACACACACACACACACACACACACACACGAACTTGATGAGAGATTAAAGTTTCAAAATAGAATACTGTACAACTAAAAATGTGTCCGAAAACTAAAGATCTAAAAGGGGAAGAAACTCACATGACTGATACAAATCAAAGGGGTGCCTGGGAGTTAGGACATAAGCACCTGGTGCTGGTCCTGGGCACAGGTGACATCCACACAGGGACACACTGGTGTCCTACCTCTTCAAGGTTTCCAGCGGCTCCTTCCTGTCTATGATTCCAGTGTCTGGGTCCACTGTGGTCAAAATGCACCTGTCAAAGACCCACGATTAGATGATGGCCACAAGCCAAACACCCCAGCAGCCATGCCTAAGCCACGACTTTACCTGGGGCAGCTCAACACCTTCTTCATCTCTACATCACCAATTAGGAGTTCATCCCAAGTATCCTAGGAGAAAAGGGAGAAGTGTCTTTAGAGTCAGGCTTCCTTCATCTTGGTCAGGCAGGAGGTATGACGTCAGCGGAAGGAGGGAGACACGGGGAGACAGAGAACTGTGGAAAGCACCAAGAGAGGCAGTACACAGTCAAGCTCATGATACACGATTCACCTTTTAAAATAATCTTTTCCAGCACTGAGCATGGACCCCAGCACTGTGCACTGGAGCCCAGCACTCGACCACTGCACTACCTCCCAGCCCAGGTATCTTCCTCTGGATTCACAATCTCAGTCACTGACTCTATCAAATCAGCAGGAGCAGCCCTTCAAAGCCCGAGGTCCACAGCAGACTTGTCAGACACACAACGAGAAGCCCACAGCTTCTGAAACAAACCTATTCTCTCATATGGTGTAGCTCAGAGGCTCTCAACCTGTGGGTCGCAACCCCCTTGGTGAACCTCTGTCTTCCACAATATTTATATTATGATTCGTAACAGTAGTAAAATTACAGTTGTGAAGTAGCAAGGAGACAATTTTATGATGGGGGGTCAAGGGTCACAGCATGAGGAAGGTTAAGAAGCACTGGTTAAGCGGCAGTTCAGTTCAAGAGCTAAGTTAAGAGGCCAGTTCAGAGGCCAGTTCAAGTCTGAGGGCTCCTTGCTGAGTGAGACATCACCTGAGTGTGGTCAACCAAGATTCCCACACTTGTCATTCCCACAGGGTGCAGTGTAAAAACAGGACAGACAGTCCCTGGCCACTGACTGCCTGGCCTTCCCACCCCTAAACACTGGTCTTCGATTGGCCCTCATGACTTGAAGGAAGGTACTACTGTGATTCCCATTTCCCCCAAGAGACAGACAGGCAGAAGACTATAAAATGTTAAGTCACACCAGGAGGAAGCAGGTTTGAAAATCTTTTACTGTGAAGGCAAGGCTTGTAATCCCCACACATTTTTATCCACCCACATATGTGACATATACACACAAACACACAACTAGCTATGTGTACAAACACACACTTATATACCTATACACACCAACACACATCTACACACATTCACAAACATATGTGTACACATACACACTTACACGTCCATATACACCAAACACATATACATAAACACATACACACAGATGTACACACACATACATATATGTGTGTATATACACTTAAATGAACACATATGCAAACATTACACACATATGTACACAGGAACACACACACTGGGGCTGGAGAGATGGCTCAGTGGTTAAGAGCGATTGCCACTTTTACAGAGGACCTGGGTTCACTTCCCAGCTTCCCACATGAAAGCTCACAACTCCAGTTCCAGAGAATCTGACACCCTCTTCCAGCCCCCATGGGTAATACATACACATGGTGCCCACAGACTCACACACGTTCACACATACACAAAAAAGTAAAAGTCACTTTTTAAAAAAGAAACACATGCACAGACACACACACACACACACACACACACACACACACACACACCATAAACACACATACATGTGCACACACATAAAACACACTGTGTCATAACATTGCATATGGTTTACAGACACTGTCACTTGTACACATTTCGGTATCCTTTGCCGTCCACAGGGGGATTAGTTCCAGCACCCCCTTCAGAATCCCAAATCCTCAAGTGAAATGGCCTAGTACTGACTCTTAATCTATGCATACATTCCTACTTTAAATCATCTTTAGCTCGCTTATGATACCAAATGGAATGTCAATGATAAAAGTAAGTAACAGGTACATGGTTTCACTCAGGAAATAATGACCAGGAAGTGGACAGTTCAGTGCTGATGTTTCCCCCGGTATTTTAAAACATTCTTTTTTTTTAAAGATATATTTGTTTATATATGTATGAATGAGTATATGTGCCTGGGGGAAGGGCAGAGCGGTGCCTGCAGCTGTTTGCATGCAGAGGCCAGGAGATGGCTTTGTAATCCTCAGAGCTGGAGTTACAGGTGTTCATGAGATGCCAGGCTGACTACACAGGTGCAGTTCCTTATGATTGCACAACACACACTTTTAACCACTGAGCCCTATCTGCAGACACAAAATATGTTTTATCTGCAGTTCAGATAATCTATGAGGACTGGCTGTACATACACCCACATAAACACAGATAACGTGGATCACATCCTACACAAGGCAAAATACCTCCTATCCTCTTGGAACTTTTCAGCTGAGTCTGATAATAAGTTGACATGAAACAGAAATAAAGAGAAAAGCATATATATGTGTACACACACAAACACACACACACACACACACACACACACACACACACGTAACAATATAAATTTCATATGATCCATGCCTTCATAATGGAGTAGGCCTAAAGACACAGCTGGAGTTGGATTCTAACACACCACATGGGACAAAGAGCAGCCAGTTGTGAGAGTGTCAAGACAGAGGACACAAGACCAACCCCCGAAAGGTGAGCTTCCCTGGGTGTGTTTGTGCTGATCCCACAGCCCCAGCTTTCAGTCTCTGGTAAGGACAAATAGCCTGGGCTACATGAGACACAGACTCAAATATTGGCATGATCCCCTGCATTTGCCTTTTTAAGCATCTTCAAATCAAAAGAATCAATATGCAAGACTATGGTGTTTTGGGATAGCCCGTTTACAGTGCCTTGAACACCTACATATTTCATATCACACATTCACACGCTCATAGGCACATACATAAAGGTTATGGTCCCTCTTACTAACAAAAAGTAACTTGGGAACCTAGTATGATGCCCCACGCCTGTCATCCCAGTCCTTGGGAGATAGCAGCACAACAATCAGGAATTCCATGACTCAAGTCAATTCTTGGCTACACGGTGAGCCACAGGCCAGCCCAGGCTACACATGGCCCTGTCTCAGAAGGAACACAATCTGGAGGTCTGTGCCTGTCCTGCTGAGACACACTGATGACTAAGTTTAACAGGACAATCCTTTGTCTAGGTCTTTAGGGAGAAATGGGGGGTTTTGAGGATGGGGTCTTAATACAGGCCCCATAAACAAACAACAGCATCTACAACAGTGATTCTCAACCTTCCTATTGCTGTGACTCTTTAATACAGTTCCTCATGTTGTGGTGACCCCCAAACATAACATTATTTCATTGCTACTTCATAACTGTATTTCTGCTAGTTATGAATCATAATGTAACTATCTAATATACAGCATGTCTGATATACGACCCCCAAAAGGGCCAAGACCCACAGGCTGAGACTGCTCCTTGGAAACTGACCTCAACCGGCTGAGGCTTCTGAAGATCCCAAGTCTAACTGGTGTGCAGAGAAGCCAGGAAGAGAGTCCATCCCTGCTTAGCTGGTGCTTTTGACTCTCTCGAGGCCGGAGAGGGACCTAGGTTTCTGCAGAAGGCAGAGCAAGGACAGGGACGAGCACTGTCTGGTCTCTCCTTCTGCAACTGGCTATGGCATCATGATCCACTCCATATTTGGAGGCAAACTAGCTCCTCTCTTGGGCCTACAGGAATGGTTTAGCATAGCACAACTGGTGTCCCAGTAGCAAGTAGGTCTTCAAACTCAGACCAGTATGACCACAGCTACAGTACAGAGGCCTCCACAGATACCCCGTGTCCCGTCATCCACCAGAAAACTGTTTCTGATGAGAATAAACTCCATGTTCCAAGCAATCAATTGGCCCAGGAGCTAGGCAAGCTTTGTAAAAGCAAAGGTCACACCATGAGACAAATAGAGCTGTGACTTACGACAGACCCTGTTCAAACATTGGAACTGCAAGGGAAGCACGTGGCAAACCTCCCACTGGAGGGTGACAGAACAGAGCCTGCCTGGGGAGGGGAAAGGGCCCAGGACTGTATGCAGCCAAGGTTTCAGGTCTCCTTTCGCCACACGAGGGCGCTGCAGCCACAGTTATATGAGCCACCAGCAGCCTGGGGAATCCAAGACCTCTCCAACCATCTTGTATTCAATTTCCTTCTTCCAAGTGACAATGAGTTCAACATTCCAAGCTACTTGTCTGCGGACTTCTGCATCATGGCTTTAACAGAAAGCCACAAACCCTGAAAAGTTCAATTAGAGTCTTAGGCCAAGAAAGCAGATTTAGGTCACCTTCTGTTCCAAAAGTCAACTGCCAGGCAATTAGCAATTTGTCTGGCTTCCTAAGCATTGTCATTAATGCCTCCAAATGCTAACTCTGTGTCTTGACACTGTTAATCGCTTCACGTTAATAAAGTCACTCATCCTCATCTGATCGTTGTCCACATTTTGGTTTGAAAGCACTAATTGCTTTGAAAAGGACTAAGCTTAAATTTACATGCAATGGTTACTTCAGTTCCTAAAGGAAACAATCCATTTCAAATAATGGGAAAATTAAATTCATAATGGATAAGTTTAATATTCACTAGACATACACACCACAAAGAAATAACATTATCCAGCAAGATTCCAGAGGCCACTGGATGAGCTTAGTCTGCCCCCTGCTGGTTGAAAAACACGTGGGCACGCTAACAAAATCAGGTCCCTAGTTATCTAGTCAGGGTGAGGAGGAATTTGTGAGTTGGAAGAAATGTGAGGAAAAGGAAAAGAAATGGTCCAGGAGAAAGAAGGAAATACTGTGTGTAATGGGCTCCATTCTGTAACTTGGCACTGAGAATTTTACTTGCTTATTTATTTATTCATTTATTTTGCTGTGTGGGCGTTTTGCCTGCATGTCTGTGTACCACATACATACAGTGCCCGAAGAAGCCCAAAGAGAGCAACTCCAGGAACTGCAGTTACAGAGGGTTGTGAGCCGCCCTATGAGTGCTGGGAATCAAACCTCAGTCCTCTGTGAAAGCAGCCAGGGCTCTTACCTGTTGAGCCATCTCTCCAGACCTTGGATACGGTGGCCACTATTACGCGTGCTGTAGACCCAATGTCTAATCTGTACCTATAACTACATGCAAAGCCAGGAATGGTGGTGCATGCCTGTGAGCCCAGGACTTGGGAAGTGGAGAAGCCAAGGACAGATGTCTATGGTCATCTTCAACCACAAAGAGCTGATGCCAGCTGAGACGAGACCTTGTCTCAAAAAACAAAATGCGTGGGAAGATGACTCCGCTGCTCTTGCAGAGGAACTGGGTTTGATTCCCAGCACCCACATGACGGCTCACAACCATCTGTAACTCCAGTTTCAGGGCTCTGACTCCTCTTTCTGACTTCCATGAACACTGCACACCTTTGATTCACAAACATCAAACAGGTAAAACCCATACATATAACATAAATACATACAGATTTTAAAGAAAAAAAAAAAAAAAACCTTGAGGCCAAGTGGGCAAACACAGAAGTTGTCCTAACTTAGGCCATCAGAGACAAAGGACTAGAAGTGAAGATTTGCCAAAATGTGGCCTTTCACTTGCTGGAATGAGCAGGACATGTAAGGGCAAGGCCACACCCACAGTGAGTGGTGGGCTGGGATTCACACCACAACTGTCTGGCTTTGGGGACCTCCCCCATCCAGGTGCACACCGGGGCTAACCCTGCCTGGCTTCTTGGATCAAATGAGACTGGGCACTAAGGACATGCCTCAGTTGATAGAGTACTTGGCCAGTGTGTGCAGCCAGGGTTTGACTCCTGGCACATCGCAAACCACATGCCTGGAACCCAGAACTGGGCAACAAGTTCAAGGCTCTTCTCAGCTACACGGGAGTCTGAGGCCCAACAAACAAATATAAAAACTCCCTCTCCAGAAGTTTGTAGCAACAGCCCTTCCCACATGACTGAGAACACACTGTGCTTTCCCTGCAGTTTTCTCCCCAGCTCTTTCCAAGTGTAGCGTGAGGACTTACATAAGGAAGATACCCCCTTCAAACATTTCCAAGTTCAACTCAGGACAGTGAGCAATGTCCAGGGAACACCGAGCCCCATGGTGGCCAGTGACAGAGATAAGCAGCAGATGCCGATGTCGTTTTTTTAAAACCGCATCCCTGTGTCCCAGAAATCAAAGGCACCACACCGTCCCAAGCCTTTTAAAAATCAGTGGCATCCTCTCACTCCCCAGGGAGAAGTCCACGGTACTCTGCACCACAAGCTCCAATGTCCACAGTGCAGTCTCCTGCTGCCCCAAATCTACAATAAACAATGGCCTGGACTTTGGCATCGTGCTAAGGTTTGCTGTACTTTTTTTCATTAGACGAGGATTCAACATATCTGTGCTTAATCATTCTGCATTCATATTTGAAAGGGCTATGATGCAGGAGACAGACAGGTCAGTGCAGCAAGTCCTTCCCTACGGGGCTTCCTCACTTAAGGCGGACTAAATCAGCAACAGTAGCATCCCTTCATAGTAAGAAGTTTGGTAAGAATAAGCATGGCTATAGAAATTTCTAGAAAAATATGAACATTTTATTTACTATTTCCGGAAGCCCATCATAATTCAAAAATATAACAGAAAATGGATTTGGAAGCATAAACTCCCTAAACATTAAAAAAATAAATAAAAACATAAGGGGCTGGAGAGATGGCTCAGTGGTTAAGAGCATTGGCTACTCTTCTAGAGGTCCTGAGTTCAATTCCCAGCAACCACATGGCGGCTCACAGCCATCTATAATGAGATCTGGTGCCCTCTTCTGGCATGTAGGCCAGCCTGGGCTACAGAGTAGATTCAAGGCCAGTCTGGACTACAGAGTAGGTTCAAGGCCAGCCTAGACTACATCTCATATCCAGAATCCTATCTTTTCATTTCTGTATCAGGGATCTGAGCCACAGTGTCTTACCCATAACAGATGACCAAGTTTTAAAATTTAACAAATATGAGAAGCACCGGGTGGTGGCACACACCTTTAGTCTCAGCACTTGGGAGGCAAAGGCAGGTAGATCTCTGTGAATATGAGGCCAGCCTGGTCTACAGGCTCCAAAGCTACACAGTAAAACCCTGTCTTAAAACATCCCCGCCCCCCAAAATATGAGTTAAAGAAATTTAACAGCAAATTGTATAGACAGTTGGTATGGTTTGAATCCAAACTGCTCATACCCAAGACACAGGGGTATGAACACTTGGTCCCCACCTGGAGGCACTGCTTGTGGTTGGTGGACCTTTAAGAGGCAGCGCATCGCTGGGTCACTAGGGGCTGGCCCAGGTATTTACAGCCCCGTCCACTTCCAGGCCACTCTCTGCTTCCAGAGGGTACATGTGACGTGACCAGCCAGCTTCCTGCTCTTGCCACCATGCCATCTGAGCCATGATGGACTCTCTTCCCTCCAGAACTGTATGCCAAAACAAACCCCTTCTCCTTTAAGGGACATTTCATCATAGTGGCAAGAAAGTAGCTAAGACAGCAGGATAGCATCAGCTAATAGACATCTTCTGCATTTGCTACTGTTTTAAAACTGACAAATTGTTGGACATAGGCTTGAAGTGGCTTTGTGCAAAGATTTACCCTGACGAATCATGGAGACCAACAACAGCACATTCTGCTCACACGGAGGGAAACACAGCCACCCACAGGAGCAAAGAGCTGCGATGTTCAAGAGCTTCTCCGGGTGTTAACAGCCCGGGTTTCCACACTGGCATCCTCGCCTCAGTTCCAGAGGCGGGTGTCAAGCCTTGGGTTGTAATGCCAGCCGCACACCTCATCCGCTGGACATTTGGGGAGCCTTCCTAAGCAGTGCTGCAGACTTCCCTCTCTTGAGGGAGAGCCTAACGTGAAGTCATCACTCAGCTCAGGAACCCGCACCCATTTAAACACACTTGTCCTGGTTACTTCCGGTACTCGGAAAGCTTAGCCCACTCCTCCCCGCGCTCAGAACATCTGCGATGCTTCTCATCAGGACCAAGCAGCTCCTAACTGTGTGGGGGCTGTGTTCACCGGCGCCTGATGTAAGTGTCCCTTTAAGGCTGCAGTGAAAGGAGCAAGGGGGCAAGGGCCGTCACAGGGCACTGTCCATGGTGCAGCTCCTGTACCTTCATAGCCTCTACGTGGGAACCTGGAACTGAAATCTTGGTGCATACTCCTGGGTGGTGGTGGGGGCGCTGTCCTCTTTGTCTTCCTTTCCTTATGCCCGGGCTACAGGAGTTTGGTGAGCTCTGGAGAATGTGAACAGCGCCCCCTGGAGGCCAAGAGGCCATTAGCGGCCACAGAGACCATAGACAATCTGGGGGAAGGAGCCTTGGGGAATCTGGGTCACTTCATATTCACCAGCTCTGGGGACAGCACACCTGAGTTCGATGTCGGAGTCAGTGGCCCCTTACCTCCTCAAAAGCCTCGCAGCCTGACACCATGATGTTTGGCCTGAAGTATTCCATCTTCACCTTCTTCTTCAGCCTGGTGTTGAGATCAGCTAAGGAGGCTTCAGAAATCAAGTGGATAGGACTGCAGTCTGGGTAGGCTACCTGTTACAGGACACCGACAGTCAGGCCAGGCCTCCCCACCAAAGCCCAGCAGGGTCCAGAGAGAAAACATCTCAAGTGCAGGAGGAGAGGGTTATATCCAGGAGAGGGAAAGGGGAGGGGGCTCGTAGACAGGGTGTGAGCACCGAAACCTGGCTTCTATCCACACGCCAGACAAGGCGGCAGCTTGGGCTGGCTCTTGTTATTTTATTAAATTATGTATTTGTTTGAGAACGGGACTAGGTAGCCCTGGATGTCCTGGAATTTATTAGGTAGACCAGGCTGTGCTTGAACTCACAGAGAGCCACCTGCCTCTACCGCAGGAATGGCTGAATTAAAGGTGTGCACCTCCACTACATCGGTGGGCTATTATTGGTCGGCCTGCTCTATTTTCTGATCACACAGGAAGGAATCTGCTGCTAATACAGCACATTCTAGTAATAATTTCATCAGTGCCAACCATTCGCTCAAACCTACTGGCCACTGGTACATACTTGACACTATTTTAGGTGAGGAACATTAGTAACAAAGCAAATAAATAATAATATCACTAATAACATTAATAATAATAATAAATAACCCTGGCTTTGGAGGTGAATCCCTGGGTGCTTGCATCTTAAACCCTGGCTCACGATAGCTTTCCCTGGCAGGAACTGCCTTCCTGGCCTATGACATAGCCGTCACATACCCAGGCAGTGAAGGTGGCCTGGACAAAGTCTGCATCATACAAGGACATACAATTTAGTCCCAACATTTCACTTTCACTTGCAACCAGGCTTCTTATCTTTCTTTCCTGTCTGGGACACAGTCTCGCCTTTAGCCCAGGCTGGCCTTGAATTCACAGTAATCCTCCTGTCTTAGCCTCCTGAGTGCTGGGATTACAAGCATGAGCCACCACACTCAGCTTCCAGCCAGTTTCCTCCTGAGTCCCCATCTCCCCAGGAGTCACCCCTGGCTCCTCCCGCCACACATCTCCCATACCTAACCCTCTATGCACCCCAGAAGTCCAGCATTGAGACAGCCCTCACCTCAAGTCCCTCTCCATCCTAGTGTATAGCCTGCACCCTGGACCACCCTCCCGAACCAGGGGCAGGGTTTCCTCACTGAAGTCCCCAAGAGGTTCTCTGGACAGCGGAGGAAGCACAGAGGACCCAGAGTGACTGGCAGAATGAAGGAAGACTGCACACTCACCTCATAATTCTGAAGGTAACTTTCAGAAGGGTAAAGTTTCTTTGTTGTCCTTCCTTTCATGCTGGTATCAAACTGAACCAACCTGTAGGGCTGTGTCTTCAGGTAGCTGGTGAACCATTGAGCAACCTCATCGCCACAATCTCTGCCTCTGATGTCGAGACCAAATAGCCTGGAAGGTTGGAAACACCAGATTACTTGTGTTGACACACTGAGTGACGGTGGCCTGACTACACCAGAAGGCTGCTAAGAGGTCTTCAGAGTGGAGCCAGGACAGCGTCCAGGACATGCTCTGGGGAAGATCTCCCCAGCTCTGTGTCTACGGATCACCTAGACACTTGTTCAGATGCAGACTCTGGGCCAGTGGGTTGAGGCTGGAATCTGGAATGATGTGTTTCTGATAGGCTTCCAGCCATCTTAGTGGCCAGCTCCCTGTTCCATTACGAATACCAAGGATTCGGGTTTCTTTCAGATGGGGTGGGGCTGCCTGAGGCAGGAGCACCTTTGGCAGGGAATTCTCAGACCTCATTGGAAACAGTCATTCCCTTGGTCTGTTGCCTTAAGTAAACTTACCACTTCTGCCTCCACTTCTGCCTCCAGCTATAAACTGGAGATAAACATTTATGCCTACCCAACTGGGAACATAGGGACACAGATGTCGGACCACACTGTGATCTCTGCTGTGCTCTGGTTTGGTTTTAACTGACTTCTCTACATTAGTTATTAAAATTGTGTGCCCTTCACAGAGCTTATACACTGGTATGTAAATATTTCAACCTAACTTTAACTTATGAAACACATAATCTCCTTGAATTATATAACACTGACATTTAAAATGAGACTATACTTGACTTTTTTCCTAATGAGTACTAAATGTCTTCAGTTTGATATCTACCATTATCCATTTTTAAAATACACAAATAAGATTTTCTCTAAATAGACCAACTATTGTTGTTATTGTTGCTGTTTTTGAAACACGGTCACTGGTAGGCCAGGCTGGCCTTGAACTTGCTATGTAGTAGAGGCTACCCTTGAACCTCCTGCCTCAGACAGTGCTGTTCCACCGTGTCAGACAAATGGTGCAAAGTTTTGGATCATTCACCTCTTTATTCTTGAACACACTCCACTCCTCTCACATAATATCATACCGATATCTGACTACTGATCTCTTAAAATATTTCCTTTGAACCAATACAATTCTGTTTTTTAATATAATTTGGGAGAGATTAAGTTATCTTTACAATTTTGATTTGTAAAGTAATTAATCATTATAAAATGGGTAATGTTGTAAATTCGGATGATCTCTAAATATTAAAACCAGATTTTAGTTGAAATTAATTTATTAATGAATCCTAAGAATATGCATAAATCTTAACTTAATTCTAGACAAGGTTTAGTATCACCCCTGCCCTCCCCTGCCCCAAGCAAGGCCTCACAGTGTAGCCAAGAGGTAATTATGGATTTCACAGTGTTGCCCAACTTGGCTCCAAATTCAGTTACCCTTTTCCACCTCCCTAATGAATCACCAAGCCCGTTTCCTTCTGTTAATAGCCCTGAGGACAAGGGGCTGGGAATGACGGCATACACCTCCAACTCCACAGGCTGAGGCAGGAGGATACTGAGTTCAAGGACAGCCAGAACTATATAGCAAAACCCTATTCATTGATATTTTGAGAGAAAGGGATTGAGATAAGGTCTCACTATGTATATGTAGCCTTGGCTGGCCTCGAACGTGCTATGTAGACTTGCGTGGTCTCAAACTCACAGAGATCCACTTGCCTTTTCCTTGAGTGCTGAGATATACGGTGTGTACCACCACACCCAGCTACTTTTTAAAATTTAATATCTATTTGTTTATTTTTATATTTATTTGACAACAATATGGAACACTTAGCAAATTTGAGTGGCATCCTTGCACAGGGGCCAGGCTAGTTGACTCTGTATCATTCCAATCTCAGCATAGGTGCAGTAAAAAGAAGCACAATAAAGTTCCATTTTTAAACAAAACGAAGGAATGAGGCCTGACTGGCTCAGTAGTAGAGTACTCACTTAGCACACATAGGCCCTGGGTTCCACTCCCAGCATGACAATGGGGGGGGCATGGTTTCACAGAAAATGGCCCACAAAGGGAATGGCAGTATGAGGAGGTGTGGCCTTGTTGCAGTAGGTGTGGCCCTGTTGGAGGAAGTGTGTCACTGTGTGGGTGGGCTCTGAGGTCTCTTTTGCAGGAGCTTCGCTTGGTCCTGCTGCCTTCTGATCAAGACGTAGCCAGCACCATGTCTGCTTGCACACTGCCATCCTCCCTGCCATGACGATAATGGACTGACCGTCTGAAACTGTCAGCGACCCCCACCCCAGTTAAATGTTTTCCTTATAAGAGTTGCTGTGGACTGGACGTGGTGTCTCTTCACAGCAAGCGACACCCTGACTAAGGCAGTGGGGAGGGGCCCTGGTGCAAACTATGGATCTGAGGATCTGGAAATTGATTGCTTGGAAGTTTCCCCTGCCTTCCCACACCATGAGAACTGCACACACACAGATACACGTGTGAATGCTGTGTCTGTGCCAGTGTGAGCATACCTGAGGTGATGTGTGCAAAGACGCTCAACAGCAACACCCAGAATACTCATTAATAGCTGGAACTTCTGAGCCTTTGAAGACTTAAAACCCCCACCTCCCTGAGCTGGGATCACAAGCATTACCACCACACCCCTGTTGTCAAATCCTGACACTCTGTTAAGGACTGTTCTAGGCCCCCTTCCTTCTATCTGAAACCCTTCCTAGAGCACTCTTTGGATCTATGGGTCCCTCTTGGTCCTTGACTGACCTTTTGCCATTCTTCTAAAACTCTACTACTCAAAACCCATCCTATCACTGTTGAGCGGTACCAAGAGTGTCCTATAGCTCCTTCAGAACACCAGCCATATGTAACTGCACACACTTCTACCCACACCATCCATCCCCACAGGAGACTGGCACTGGCTCTTGGAAAAGTAGAAAGCACCCAACAGGACAAGAGGATGCCGAACAACCAGCGTCCTTCCAACTGACAGCAGGTATTCCTCGACCAGGCCTGTGCCTGCTGGGAAGAACTAACCCCAAACTTCAATGGCCCCCACTCTGAGGAGGTACAAATCAGCTCCCTCATTTCAGAAAACAGTTCGGCATGTCTAGTGCCTCCTGTTTTCTATGCACCTATAATCTAAGCATGGGGGAGTCAGGGGCAGGAGATTTAAGAGTTTGGGCCAGCCTGGGCTACATAGAGAATTCTAGACCAGCCTGAGCTACACAGCAAGACTTTGTCTCTAAACAAACAAGTAAATAAATAAATGCTATGATCCAGGTAGCCTATTCTTAAAATCCATGTCTTGGGGCTGGCAGGTAAAGGGGTTTACTGCCAAGTTTCACAGCCTGAGTTTAATCCCCGGGATCCCACATAGTAGAAGAGAACTGACCTCCACACTTTGCACGTGTGCTCTCAGAAGACACACATGAGAATGTCTGCAAGGGGGCTGGAGATGACTCGGTGGTTAAGAGCATTTGCAGCTCTCCTGGGGGACTCAGTGGACTCGCCATGGCCTGAAACTGCAGCTCCAGAGAACCTGGCATACACAGGAAATCTATACTCTCTGGGGGCCCTGCACCAGACTCACACAGATACACACACATCATCATCCTTAAAACTGATAAACATAAACCTTAAAGAATACTCACAGAGTAGTGTTCATATTACAGAAAAACGCTGAACAGTTTTTATGAGCATGAACTAAAGAATGAACACACAGGTTGCCAGACTCACAGAGTGGAAGCCACACTGTGTTGGGAAAACAGTCCACACGGGGGCCGACGGTAGGAAGCTGAAGGACAGTTGTGTGTTACAGGGCTCACTGATGGCTGGGCTCCTAAGCTGCCTGAGGTCAGGAGAGCCAAGCCCAAGATCAGCAAGCTGGACTCTAGTACCATAGTCCCTGACGGCCAAGGGAGGGGAAGAGGCTGAAAGTTAAGTCAATCGACAGCTGATAATTTTATCAAGCACCCTATGTAATAAAGTTTCCATAAATGCCTGAAGGACTATGTTCAGAGAGTTTCTCAACTGCTGAACACCTAGACGTGTGTAAAGGGAGGCACGCCCAGAAAGCACACGAGAGTTCAACTCCCTACCTGTGCAATTCCTCTCCTACTCAGCCTTCAGAATGTCCTTCACAAGTACCCGGCACACACGGTTCTCAGCTCCTAAGAGGCACTCCAGCAAACGAACAGCACCCAAGGAGCAGGTAGTAAGTCAGAGTCAGGCTGCCGCCCTCACTGGCATTTGAAGTCAGCTATAGTCTAAAGGGACCAAGTCCTTAACCTGTGAGAGCAGATGCTATGGGATGGAGTCAGGACCGCTGTGCTGGACGACAGCTGGTGTGTGCTGGAGGAGGTTTGCTGCCAGAGGAAAACCAACTCACTGAGGACCCAGAGAGGACACGCTCTGTGGTAAGGAATGAAAAGCATGCCTCTGCCCTTCCTCGGTGGTTTGAATGAGAATAGCATCCACAGGCTCCTATGTTTGAGTACATGGTCCCCAGTTAGTGGACCAGTTTGGGAAGAATTAGGAGGTGTGGCCTTGTGGGAAGAGGTGTCACTGCGGGTATAGGGTTTAAGGTTTCAAAGGCCTGTACCATTCTCATTTAGATTGATGTCCCCACCTCCTGAGAGGATGCAACTCTCAGCTACTGCTCCAGAACCATGCCTGCCCGCTGCCATGCTCCCCGCCAGGATGGACTCACCCATGCCTGCCCGCTGCCATGCTCCCCGCCAGGATGGACTCACCCATGCCTGCCCGCTGCCATGCTCCCCGCCAGGATGGACTCACCCATGCCTGCCCGCTGCCATGCTCCCCGCCAGGATGGACTCACCCATGCCTGCCCGCTGCCATGCTCCCCGCCAGGATGGACTCACCCATGCCTGCCCGTTGCCATGCTCCCCGCCAGGATGGACTCACCCATGCCTGCCCGCTGCCATGCTCCCCGCCAGGATGGACTCACCCATGCCTGCCCGCTGCCATGCTCCCCGCCAGGATGGACTCACCCATGCCTGCCCGTTGCCATGCTCCCCGCCAGGATGGACTCACCCATGCCTGCCCGCTGCCATGCTCCCCGCCAGGATGGACTCACCCATGCCTGCCCGCTGCCATGCTCCCCGCCAGGATGGACTCACCCATGCCTGCCCGTTGCCATGCTCCCCGCCAGGATGGACTCACCCATGCCTGCCCGCTGCCATGCTCCCCGCCAGGATGGACTCACCCATGCCTGCCCGCTGCCATGCTCCCCGCCAGGATGGACTCACCCATGCCTGCCCGTTGCCATGCTCCCCGCCAGGATGGACTCACCCATGCCTGCCCGCTGCCATGCTCCCCGCCAGGATGGACTCACCCATGCCTGCCCGCTGCCATGCTCCCCGCCAGGATGGACTCACCCATGCCTGCCCGTTGCCATGCTCCCCGCCAGGATGGACTCACCCATGCCTGCCCGCTGCCATGCTCCCCGCCAGGATGGACTCACCCATGCCTGCCCGCTGCCATGCTCCCCACCAGGATGGACTCACCCTCTGAAACTGTAGTCCCCCAGTAAAATACTTTCTTTTATAAGTTGCTTTGGTCATGATGTCTCCTCATAACAACAGAAAAATAACTAAGACATTTTCCTATCTCATTTACCTTTTTTTTTTTTTTTGGTTTGGTCTCTCTTCAGTTACAAAGAATAAAACTTCTGTTGGACTTTGCAAGGTCAAAGCCACTATTTTCTTTGTTTTTTATTTTTAGGAAACAAATTGATATGGTTAACAACTGCTACTTCTGTCTGTAACTTAACTATGCCTGCATATACATCTATGTCAAATTACATGTAAAATCAAATGCTACTTATAGCTAGTCTTTTTTTAAACCTTTATTCTAATTTTATTTATTTATTTATTTATTTATTTATTTATTTTTATAGCTTAGCTAGTCTTTAAAGCTAGACCTCAAGGGCTTTTTGTGAGACCAAAAAGGAAGTTCCTTCCTCTTCCACTAAAACGTAAGCATGGGACTGGCAAGAAGACTCAAACGGTAAAGACAACTGCCACCTTGCCTAAAGTTCAATTCCCAGGCCCCATGTGGTAGATGAACCAACTCCCTCAAGAACTAATTGCCAGGGGATCCCCCTCCAAGATCAGAGGTTTGGACTTTAGTACGACCCGTACTACCACACCCCTGACCTCAGAGGAGGGGCAGAAGCGGAGGATTAAGTTATCAATGGCTAATTATTTTTATCAATCACACCTATGTAATAAAAGCCCAAAGGGCTGGGTTCAGAGAGCTTCCAGATTGCTTAGCACACAGTGTTGTTTGAGCCCTGGTGAAGCTGGCTCTGGAGAGGGTTGGCTCTCTTCACGCATTTCAGATCAGAGCATATGTGTTTCAAAGTGCCCCGAGGGGCCCTCTATCCAGGCATGGACTGCCCCCTTCCTCTAAGGCAGCGAGGATCAAACAGCCTGAGAATGAAAACACTGTGCCCCAAAACACCTTAAGGTAAACCATTTTCAACTATTGTTTATCTCATAATATAAAAGTGCAGGCAATGGAAAGAGAAGGCCAAAGTTCAGCCACAGAGAAAACGCCCAGTTGGGAACTCTAGCTAACTGGCTCAACTTCCCCAGAGGTCTCTGCTGTATTTTGGAGGTCCCCATTTGATGACGTCATCTCTGTCTGTTGCTATTTGATCTTTTACTTGGAAGCTTCGCCTGGGGGACAGATGCTCTGCTCTGACTGGGACTCTCTGTTGGGAACGACAGCTGTCTGTCTTAAAGGGGCTTCCTGAGTTGATTTCTGCTAGACGTATGGAGCACCCGATTTGATGACATTTGCTATTGTCTGCCGCCTCCCTCTTGCTATTTATTCTTTTACTTTGGCTTGACATACATTTAGTAAACTCACTCATTCAAAATCTACAGTATGGCTATCACAGATCATTCTCTGAGCACGCCCGGAAAGCACACAGGAGCTCCACTCCACACACCTTGCCCCCCCCCAACCTCTTCATCTTCCTCCTCCTCCTTAGCCTTGGAGTACCCTTTGCAAGTAACTGGGAAACGTGTTTCCTGAATTCCGTGACACATTCTGAAGACTTGACCCCAAGAAGGAGGCTGTGCAGTCAAGTCATAGTTGGTGGGCCAGAGGGTTAGGCTATGGAAGTGGCTCAGGCTAGCCACGACTAGCTAGCCACCAGCTCCAGCCAGCACAGCTACTGTCTCAGGCTACTGGTGTCGGAAGTGGGAGGCAGTTTCAGGAGACCAGTCCTTACTCTGGGGGATCTGACGCTGTCTCCAGGCAGATTGTGTTAGACATGGAGTGTGGGACACCAGCTGGTGTATGCTGAAGAACTCACCACTGGGGGAGAAAACACCCAAACATTTGGAGCCCAGCTGAAGTACCCCGGCACAGCTCACTTAGTCTGCACAGAGCCCTGCTCCTAACCCCAGCACTCATCTAGTTATCAAAGGATCCACAACATTGCACCATCCCTCAGCAAACACCTAAGTTTCTGTGATTTCCCAACATCAAAGAGCAAGGCCTTCCCAGCTCTAATTCTTAGTAGTGTACACACACACACACACACACACACACACACACACACACGAAATTCTGGCAAAATCCAGTATGCATGGGTCATCGAGAGGACCCACACATAAACAGATGCCAAAGCTGAGGCCTTGCCCCTGCCCACACACATACCCCTGCCCTAAGTCCTCAGTCTCAACAGTACACTTGGAGGCGGGGAAGTTCCAGCGTGCTTGTTATCCAGCTTTGAGGTCAACTGGTAAAGTCTCTTGTTTGGATGTCTCTCCAAGGGCTAGCAAGCTGGCTCAGTGGGCAAGGGCACTTGCTGTCAAGCATGAAGACCTGGATTAAGATCCTCAGAACACACATGGCAGAAGGAGAGAATGGACTCTTATAAGTTGTCCTCTGAGCTCTACGGCCTCAGTGTTGCATGTGTGCGCCTTATTAAATAAACCTCTTCACACTGTGTCCACTATGCTTTTTGCTTCGCTGTGTAGAAGGCCTTGGAGAAGGGACAGCTACTCCTATGGCCAGCTAGAGACATATTCCTAGAGACAATAGTGTTGTCACATGCAAGCATGACTTGCAAACCCTCCTTTATTGAGTCCTTACCTACAGGGAACAGGTGTCAGGGCTATAAGCCACATAGCTGCTATGTCCTGGGACCCCTGCTGAAGTTATTCTAACCTGAACCCTGCCTAACCCCTTGCTTTTTCTCTTTCCTGCAGAAGCCCAAGCAAAGGCTCCAGGCTGCAATTTACCCTTCCTCAAGTTGTCTCTGGCCAGCCCGAGGCTTCGCTCTGTTAGCTCTACCTACTTCTAGGCACCCATTAATGTAAGTGATAGCTTTTCCTGTGTGACAGCCATTTATTTCATCAGCTGCAACTCTTACCATTCTTGCTTAAAACCAATTCCAAGGCCAAGGCTGTAGCTCAGTTGGTACAGTGAATGCCTAGCACACACAAAGTTCAGGGTTCAAGCTCCAGCACCATACAGACTGAACATGGTGGTATAGGCTGTGATCCCAGCATTCAGAAGGTGAAGGCACAGTGGCCAAAAGTTCAAAGTTACCCTTGGTTACACAACAAATCAGAGGTCAACCTGGGATGTTAGACCCCCGTTCTCCAAAGTAAAATAAAAAAACAAATAAACAAAAGCCAGAACTAGGTACCCTTAACAGCCACTCACAGTCAAGCCCCACCCTATAGTCTAACCCCTCTTCAGTATTTTCCTGCACCAAGGCCATCTTCTACAGTTCTGACACAAACTGTAACAAATGCAAGGAAAAATCGTGTCTGTTGCAGTTTCCCTACTGTCCCCAAGCAGAGCACCTGCAGTCGTGGATCTTATTCGACGAAGGCAGCTTGATAGGCAAAACCATCTGATCCATGCCTGGAGCTTCGAGCGTCAGATAGTTGTTCTCCATGGTGATGGAAACCAGCACAAGGCGAGGCTCCTGGCGGGCAGTGACCATGTGTCCATCTTCCTTAACCACCATCCAAAACCTGAAGAGAGGCAGAGAGGCAGATAGACATACACTCAGAAATCCTTCCCCGACCCTCAAGAGCTTCCTTTAGTTCTCCCTCACCTCAGAACCACCTATCCACCCTGGTGTGGCAGCTGACGGTAGATGGTGCAGGTCTGCCCAGATCCGTTTGGTTTAAGTTATTGTCTCCAAAAGGAGCTGCCTCTAGCACTCATGCGATGCCCTTTGCTATCTTAGGTTGCAGCAAGCCCTCATTAGACGCCAACGTGTGCTCTAGACTTCTTAGACTCAGTAACTCGCAGCATGCCCCATCCCCAGACAAGATTCGTATGTACTCAAACAAACGCATCATCTCTGGTCATCAGTCCTCCTCTAGGCTGAATCTTCTCAGCTCCCATCCACCCAAAATAGCCCCTCTCAAAGCTGCCGCCCCTCTGCTTTAGCCCAGACCACCATGTAATGACTTGGGAACTAAATGCTGATGTTAAAAGTGGGAGGGGGTGCTCGGTGGCTCCCTGCTAATTGCTGCGACTGAAAAGGCAAAAGGCATCTGGCTTTGAGAGAATTCAACCTTGGGACTGCACAAAAACTGATAAACGGTTAAAAGGCTACTATAATGGTTGATAGGGACTGTCAGCTTGAGAGGATCTTGAATAGCCTCTGGGCCCTCCTGAGGAAACTTCTAAATTAACTGAGGTGCAAAGACTCACCCTAAGTGGGTGGTATCATCCCATGGGCGGGGCTTCTAGACTGCACAGAAAGGGTGAAGCTAGCTGAACCCTGACCTTCATCTCTCTGCTCCCTGACAGTGGACGCAGCTTGACAAGCGGCCTCACCATCCTGCTGCAAACCCTTCTTTCCTAATTTGCTCCTAGTCAGGTGTTTTGTCTCAACAGTAAGGACAATGAACTAAGACAGCCGCCTCATTATCCTGTCACCCTGAGCCCAGGGCAAATGAAAAATCTCATTCCAGTTAAAAACTAGCCAGCAGGGTTTGGGTGGAGATGCAGTGGGCGCAGGAAGGACTAAGCCTGAAAGAGGAGATGGGAGATGAGAAGAGGAATTATCGGGGGGGGGGTCCCCTTTATCAATAGATGATGATAAAATCATGCATGAGAAACAGACAGCCGGCTTCAGGGAAGGGTCTGGACAGAGAAGGTGATGGAGTCACGGTTGACGCATAAGGACATTTACAAGGTGAAGGAGGGAAGCTACTCCCAAAGCAGACAGCCTAGGTTAGCATCTTCTGGGAGGACCTTGAACACCTCACAGCTCAGGGAGCTGGGACAAAGTCAAGCTCAAGTGGTGGCCCAAGAACACTAGCAAAAAATAAAAAAATAAATAAATAAACCTCCAGTAGTTGGCAATAGAGAGGAAAATCCAGACACAAAATAAAGCAAGGGGCTCTTTCCCTGCCCTCCAGAAACACCAGTAGCTGTGCTATTCTCAGGGCAGAAAACAACAGTCAAGCTGAGTTCTGGCCGGCAAGATTGCTTCTGAATATCAATCATCCTTTAATAAATAAAGGTCAACTTCATTTTTTTTTCAAACAAAACTGAGGCTCGGAGAGGTTGAATGCCTTTGTGCAGGGTCTCCTGCTCCTAAGCACTTCTTACCTTTCTGTATCACACACTTGAATCATAGAAAGAGTGAGTGCCGCAGTCACGGAGATCTGAATTCAAAACCCCCAGAACAGACTGGGTTTGTGATCCTAGGTGACATGTCATTCTGTCTAATACTGACTTCTTAGGTCCGAGGGATGCAGACATTCGTATCTAGCCCACAAAATCAACCTTAGACGGGCTAACTCACAGGATGGATTTAGCCCAATGTCAATCATACACTCATTTGACTGACTTTCCCTCCATCCCAGACCATATCATCTTAAGAATGTATTGCTCGTGCTGAGCAGGGTGGTAAAACCCAGAATCCCAGCCAGCACTTAGGAAGCAAAGGCAGGTGTATCCCTGTGAATTCAAGGACGACCTTGTCTACACAGCAAGTTCAGGCCAGCCACTGCTACAATAGTGAGATCCTCTGGGAAAGAAAGAACAGAAGGAAGGAAGGAAGGAAGGAAGGAAGGAAGGAAGGAAGGAAGGAAGGAGGAAGGAGGAAGGAAGGAAGGAAGGAAGGAAGGAAGGAAGGAAGGAAGGAAGGAAGGAGGGAGAGGAAGGCAAGAAAGAAAGGAAGGAGGACGAGGGGGGAGGAGGGAGGGAAGGATTTATTGTTCAAAACAAGAGAAACAATACCGTTTTATTTTATTGACTCCTCAGGAAGCAGAAAAGCAGGGAGAGGCAAAGGGCACATTTTCTCTCTACACTAGCGGTATTTACAGAAAGCCACAATAATCGTAATGATGAACACAACATCCTCTGATGATCTGAAGAATCACAGGTTGGGAGTGGTTACCTGTGAGAACACTCAAGTTCTTAAATGGGAAGGAATGCAGCCTGTGTCAGCCTACTTGGGTCAACACTCTGAGCTCCTTCCCTGTGTGGGACAATAGCCAGTACCCAGTACACAAGGTCTTTCCAGCCTCAAGCAGGAGTTCTTATCCTTAATACTTCAATATGTTCTCAACACCCTCCCCTTCTCTGTAAAACCCTTTAATTACAGCAGACCAACCACCCCGGGGGAGACTTCAACATACTACAAAAGTTGCCTTCATTCTTAGTGATTTGAGTTCATTTGGACAGGAATGGGACTTTCGGGAAATGATAGTATTTTATTTTGTTTCAGCATACAGACACGTTTTCATACAGCCCAGGCCAGCTTTGATCTACATGGAATGACCTTGAACTTCTGATCCTGCTGTGTGGAGATTACTGGCATGGGCCACTGGGACTTCATGCACACCAGGCAAAGCACTCTCTTACCCACGGAGCTACTCCCCCAGTTCCGCATTAACAATAACTTAAAACAAGCAAAACCTCCCAGCATTAGAAACCTAGGATGAGAGTGAGGGATGGAAAAGCCCAGGAGCTGCAAAGCCCACAGGCAGGGCATTCAGATAACATCTTCCAGTGCTTTAGGAGCCAGCATTTCTTTAGGACAGCAGTCTACAAGGGTCAGTACGCACAGGTGTCCTGGGGTGAACACTGGGCAGCAGGTGGCCTCTACTATGGGGTCCCTGAAATATCCACTGCAAACCCCTTCCTCTGCCCGGATATCGGCATACAGCTACCATGTCTGCCACAGAAGACATTCTAATTAAAAGAATGAAATCTGTGTGCTCAGCCTGGTGAAGACCACCCACCTGTAAGAGATGCACACAGGCTTTCCTTTGGATAACATGAAAATCAACCCGGCTGTGGGGTGAGGAAAAGGAGCCCCAGGTGGGTGGGGTGTGATGGGGAAAGTACTTCTGTGTATGTTCATCTTATCGATTGTTGAATAAAGTACTGTTTGGCCAATGAGGAAGCATGTTAGGCGGGAGGATTCTGGGAAATGTAGTAAAGAAGTGGTGATCCAGGCAGGAAGTGACATAGCAGGGAGACTCATATTTAAGAAAGGACAAGCAGGAAGTGGTCCCTTTTCCCCTACTCTCTTCCTCCAGATTCGCCATGTGATCCACCGTCAAGGGAAGGCGCCAATAGAAGGCGTCCATAAGATAAATCTTATAAAATATATAGATTTATGATAATTAAGACTGAGCCTACAGATGAGAATCCTAGTCATTGGCCAAGCAGCATTTGTACCTAATGTAAGTCTCTGTGCATTAATTGGGCCCCTAACTCGGTGGGCAGAACTCAGGCTGGCCGAGATGGCCCATGTGGCTGTAGGGATCAGGTGGCTTTTGGCGGAAAGATTTATTGTAACAGGGGTGCACTGTGGTCAGGACACCTGTGGTGACGAATCTGCCCCAGGGAACAGCTTTCCCAACCTAACAATACCTTTCAAGGTTTGAGAATTATCTATGTGCTCAGTTTTGCCTCTTGACCTAGGGGGTCCAACTGTTCACCCTTAGACCCAGTGACAGCTGGATTTGACACTAGCCCAGGCTGGTCCTGCTTCAGCCGAACTCTCACCCAGTCTGGCTGAGCCTGTTTCCTGATCTATATATTTGTTCTGTACCGGGACAAACTGACTTTGCTTTTCTTCATTCTAACCCCCTTTACGATTATTTTACATCCGGTTTGATCCGGTTTGTGACTAGCTCCCTGCCCCTCATAGTACCCCCATCTGCTCCCCCTTCGCCCACCCCACAAACCATGTAATTCTGCTCCTTACTTATTAAAGTGGTGGCCAGAATTAGAGGGAAGGAAGGACCCAATATTCTTGAAAACATTTCTAGGATCCTACAGTTAGGAGAGCCCCGCAGAACACCCGGATTGGTCATGTGACAGAGGAGTCTCTAGTCCAGGGGTCCAGGATTGCCCCAATTCACTTTTCCAAAACTGCCTTAGCAGGAAGAAGCATGGGCCTAGCAGCTAAAGGATCAAAAGTCGAGAACCCAGGGAAATCTGGCAGCAAACCACGGTTTTCTTGATAGCTGAGCAATCAACTGTGCTGGAAGGAACGGGAGCCAAATTCCAGGTGCTCTGCTCCACTCTGGAGTAAATCACATATTGTAAGGCTAAAATTCTTCTCTCGGAAGGCCTCCCCACTGACATTTTTGAACTTGCAAACTACGGTTTCAACTTGAACATGCTCACAAACGCTGCCGGCGTTACAGCTGGCGACAGCTCCTTCCCATGTGTGCGTGTGTTTCCCAGACGCAACAAACCCTTGCTTTCTCGGTTTGGGGAGAACGCAGCTTGCAGCGCGGAACCCCTCTCTCGGATGTCACCAAGCTTGGGCTCACAAAGCTTGCACCCCGCGAGGGGCGCCCGGATCGAGGCCTCACACTTCCAAGCCGGGCCAGGCAACCTCGCCCGTGCCCATTTCGTACCTGTCGCGCACTTTGCCGCAGCGCAGCCCCATGTCGGTGCACTCGGTCTCGCACACCGACACCCCCTTGCAGGACTTGATCGGGTAGATCCAGACCTTCGACACCGTCCCCACCTGCTGCAGCCGCCTGCGCCGCCGGGGACGCACGCGACGCCAGGCCACGGTCCCCAGGGCCACCGCGGCCAGTCCCAGCGCGGCGACGCCGAGCCAGGTGGACCGCGGCTGCCCGGGGAGGCCGAGGCGAGCCAGAGCGGAGGAGCTGGAGGCACCCATGTTAAAGCACCCGGTGCAGGCCTGGGCTCCCGGGCCGCCAGGGCCAGGCGGGGCTTAAGGCTCCGGGCCTGTGGGAGGAGCCAGGGTTGGCGCAGCCGCAGCGCCCCGCAAACGTCTGTAGCTGGAATCGCGACCTGTGGCGGAGGCAGGACCACGCCCATCACGGGTGGCAGCCTTGGGGTGGTCACTCTTATTTTATTTTGCCTTTGTTTCCCCCCTTTCGCCCCCTACCCCTGCTTTAATGCGACGCCACCCCCGTGCCATGTGACCTTCCAGCCCTCTACGATCGTTTACCCTTTTGCTTCTAAAAGGAGCGCACTCAGTTTCAGCAGAAGTTGCACTGAAAGGAAGCCGGACGAAGCAATGGAAGATTTCGTGGGAGAGACTTGGGGCAGGTCTCTGGACGATCGTGGAACTTTCTTGAACGCCCGGCTTTAAACCTCCGCAGGTAGAGACAAGACGACTGGAGAGGCTTCTAGCAGCGTGGCCCAGGGTTACAGGCACAGAGGCCAAGTAAGACATATCCTGGGCAAGCGCAAGGTGGCTGCCAGAATGGAGGACAGCCTGAGAACGTTCTTAGACAGCTCTCTAAACAGGATTTAAAAGTCAGGCTGCGGCAGGGGCATAGCTTCAAGCTCAAGACCATCGTGGACTATGTATGACAGCCAGACCCTGTCTCAGAAGCATCAATGATTAACTCATCCATTGAAGGGGGCGCCACAGGTCAAGATGCCGGCTGCCAACACTGAGAACTTGAGTTCAGTTCCTGGGGCCCACGTGGTGGGGGGTGGGGGTGGAGCACACACGGGGGATATGTGCAAAAAATAAAATTAGTGCCTGAAGAAGTGGCTCAGTGGTTAAGAGCACCCGCTAACACGGCTCACAACTGTCTGCCATTCCAGTTCCAGGGGATCCAACACCCTCTTCTGGCCGCTGCCGATATCTGGAACACTGGTGATGCTCAGGCATACATGCAGGCAAAACACTCATACACTTAAAATAAAAATAAAATTTAAAAAACCTAAGGCTTAGAATTTTGAAGTATTCTTCTGTCGCTTGGACTGTCATCAGAGACAATGATTCTTAAATCTCTTGGCAGGAGGAGTGTGTGTTGCGGCATCATAATGACCCTTAGGTCACCTCCACAAACTCTAGTTCAGTGGCTTTCAACCCTCCTAATGCTGTGATCCTTTAATTCAGTTCCTCCTGTTGTGGTGACCCCCCAACCATAAAATTATTTTGTTGCTACTTCATAACTGTAAGTTGCTACTGTCATTAATCATAATGTAAATATCTGATATGCAGGATATCTGATATGTGACCTCTGTGAACAGGTCGTTTGATCCCTGAAGGGGTCACAACCCACAGGTTGAGAACCACTGCTGACAGTGGCTGAAACTAGTGATTTCATGTGAGGGCGGCAAGGTCATTCCGGCTGCTGCTTTGCCAGTTTGCTCTTTTCATGTGCTAATTTTGTGAGTTTTCCCTGGCCATACTCTGCCCTACTCCTGTGGCCCAGTCCTGAGGAGGGTCATAGCCCTCCGGCCCACAAGCTTCTGTCTGGGCTCCATGGCCCCCACTAGAGATAGGCCTCTTGGCAGGAGTGTCTATTTCAAACAAACAAAAAAATTAAGATGGGTCGCACTCAATAGGTAGATCAGGCTGGTCTTAAGTTCACAGGGACCTACCTGCCTGCCTCTGCTTCCCACGTGCCAGAATTAAAGGTATAATAAGCCATGATGCCTGGCAAAATAAAATTAAATATATTAATTTTTATTTTATATGTATGAGTGTTTGCCCATACGTGTATGTCTACACCACGTGCGTGCCTGGTTCCTAAAGAAGCCAAAAGAGAACACCATTCTCCTAGAACTGGAGTTACAGGTGCCTGTTCTCCACTCTGTGGATGCTAGAAACTGAATCTAGGTCCTCTGTAAGAACAGCCAGTGCTCTTAATCACTGAGCTGTCTGAGACAGCCTTGAGTCTCTTTAACTTTTCTGTTCCTTTCAATATATGCATTGATCATTCACCAGGCTTTTCCTAAGATTTAAAGTTTAGATGAGGCACCTGTCCATCTGGGTGACTGACAGCTCACCTTCAAGTCCATGGGACAGTGACAGACAGAAAGCCCAGTCAAGACGTGTGTGTGTGTGTGTGTGTGTGTGTGTGTGTGTGTGTGTGTGTGTGTGCGCGCGCGCGCGTGTGTGTGTCCACACGTGAGTGCATTAAAGCTTGAGTGTGGAGGTTCAAGGACAACCTCAGCTATGGATCCTTACCTTCTACCTTGAAACTTCACTCTTGTTCATCACCATGTAGACCAGGGTAGCCGGCCCTAGAGTTTCCAGTGACTCTCCTGTCTTCATCTCCCATCTCACTGTAGCAGTTAGGTATTGCAGACTCATGTCCAGACACTTGGCTTTAGGTGGATTCCAGGGATCTGAACTAAGGTCCACAGACTTACACAGCAAACGCTTTTCCACTGAGCCCTCTCTCCAAGCTAAGACAGAGCTTTTGAACTGTGATGTAAGCTCCAGTAGGAGTGGAGATGGAGTCGAGGAAGAATTCTGAACAAGAACAGCAGAAGGAGTGGCCTGAAGAAGCTGAAGGAGGAAGACTGGAACACAGCCGGGCAACTGCCCTTTGCTCAGCTTTGTTAGAACCTTCCAGCTCATTCGATGAGGGAGAAAGTGGGGGCAGATGGGAATATGTTGGGAGCCAAATCTCAGGGCTGGGTGTGAGATCCTAGGCCATGCTTGGCAGGCCACATAGTTAACCTTTACATAGCAGCTCCTTAGAACCTCAGCTCAAGAAAAGAAACAACCCAGTCCTCCACCCTCAGGCTCAGCCACCTAGGCAACCCTTCCTGGACCTCTTTCTTACTCATGAACTCTTTACCCTGCCAAACATCCTCTCTGTGGTTTCCTAATGTCCTGCCTATACCAACACAAACAACCCATTCTGCCCCTCCCCATATCCTGAGATAAGCTAGCCTGAGAAAAGTAAAGTTTGCCACTTGATCAGAATCCTGTCTTGTGGTCCTTCTTTCTGTGTCTCTTGTCCCCATTCCCTATCTCTGACTCTCTTGCCCCAGGTTGACGTCCTGCAGGTCGGGACAGGAATACTTGTCTTGACTTAATATGTTGACACCTGGGAAGTTGGGTGTTGGGAAGGTTGCCTGTCTGCTCTAGGAAGGAAGGATTGAATAAAACCCAAATCAGCCCCAGCTGAAGCCATCACATCAGGGGAGGCCCGGAGGATAGACATGGACTGGGTAACACAGTCAGGAGATGGAAGAAGCGAGATGTGGTGGCTCCCAGCTCCACATCACAGCAGTCTGGGAAGGGTGTGGGCGAGCCACCCTCCAGAGACTGAAAACCTAAGAGAGAAGACTGGTTGGAGGGAGAAGACAGTGATCCTTGTTAAGAATGAGGCGCTTGGGGGCTAGAGAGATGGCTCAGAGGTCAAGAGCACTGGCTGCTCTTCCAGAGGTCCTGAGTTCAATTCCCAGCAACCACATGGTGGCTCACAACCATCTGAAATGAGATCTGGTGCCCTCTTCTAGCCTGGAGGCAGAAGACTGTATACATAATAAATCTTTAAAAAAAAAAAAAGAAGAAGAAGAAGGAGGAGGAGGAGGCACTTGTGAGTTAGCCTAAAAGAAGCAATTACCTGGACAGATAGGTTGAACTTTCTGGGCTTCAGTTGCCCTGGCTGTAAAGTGGTGAGGCACATTGCTAAGACCTCAGCTATATATGAGGGGCTTCCTCAGATCTAGGCTGTTGCTTGACTCCTTGATCAGACTAATGAGAGCCTTCACCGTGGAGACTGCCAGTTCTCTGCTCTGTGAGCTCACCATCACCCATCATCTCTCCTGCCTAGATCCTCTCCTCGGAGTTCTGGGGACAGTGACTTTGAAACAGAGAATCACCCCTGTCAATCGTGTTTGCAGACCTCACGCCTTAGTTTGTGGTGGCAGCTGATGGGAGGCTGAAGAGCCACTAGTCATCTGTCTGCTTTTCTCTTCACTGTTTTTTGGTTGAAATGATGAGGAGAGAACGAGAGACCCTGAGAGAGTGTTTACTCACTGAGCACTTGGCTTCAGCAAGCTCCTGCATTCCGGCCCTGCTGCAGGCCAGGTATTGGTGTGAGTCCGCAGCAATGACTGTATAGTCTGCCTAGTTTTGAATTTGAAACTTTAGGAAATACAACGATGATTTTCTAATGATTTTGTTTTGTTTTTCAAGACAGGGTTTCTCTGTGTTAACAGTTTGGCTGTCCTGGAACTTGGTTTGTAGACCAGCCTGGCCTCAAACTCACTGAGATTCTCTAGCCTCTGCCTCCCAAGTGCTGGAATTAAAAGCGTGCGCCACCACTACCACCCGGTCTAATGACTTATTTTTATTTTATGTGCACTGGTGTTTTGCCTGCCAGTATCTCTATATGAGGGTGTCAAATGACCTGGAACTGGAGTTACAGGCAGTTGTGAGCTGCTATGTATGTACAGGGAATTGACCCAGCGTCCTTTGGAAGAGCAGCCAGTGCTCTTACTGGCTGAGCCATCTCTCCAGTCCCTTACTATTTTGGAATATTTCTCTACACTGAAGATGTCCCACTGTGATTGGTTTAATAAAGAGCCGAATGGCCCGAAAGCTAGGCAGAAAGAGGTTAGGAGGATCTTCTGGGGACAGAGAGGGCTCTGGAAAGAAGAAAGTCAGAGTTGCCAGCCACATGTGGAGAAAGCAGGGTGGGCAGTAGGGAGAAAGGTAAGGCCACACAACAGAATGTAGATTGATATAAATGGGTTAATTTAAGTTATAAGAGCTGGTTGAGAACAATTCTAAGCTAAGACTGAGCTTTCATAATTAATAAGATAATTAATGTTGTTATTTGTGAGCTGGAGGCCCCAAAGAAACTCCAACTGTACCCTACCCTACAATGCTAATTTTTAAGAAGGCAGCCGTGTTCACCCTATACTACCATCACAGTATAGCAAAAAAGTTAAGAACAAAATTGTTGGTGCCTTGTCATTCATAGTGGATTTTGTTTTGCCTTACAATCAACTCTTGCATTTAATGGTGTCATAAAGAATCTGACCTAAGGCCAGGCAGTGGTGACACACATCTTTAATCCCACCAGGTGGATCTTTGTGAGTTCAAGGCCAGCCTAGTCTACAGATTGAGTTCCAGAACAACCAAGGCTATGCAGAGAAACTCTGTCTGGAAAAATAAAACAAAACAAAATTAATAACAATAATAATTTATCCAGTTACCAGACATGAATGAATGATATTCAGATGACAGGAACCCTCAAGGCTCTACAGAAGTTAACTGGAATCCTGTAAAAATATTAGATTTAAGGATATTTAAGGAAACAGTTATTTCGTATAATATGCATCTACCCTATGTGAAGCAAATGTTAAATTCAAGAGCAACTTGGAACAGAATTATTCCACAAGACTCAAAAGATTTAGCTACAGCAGTATTGGAAGCTGGTTCTCAGTTACAATCATGATCAGGGTGGGAGGAAGCTAGGGTCATAAAACAGCGAAATGGGGCTAGAGGTATCATGTTTCCCAAGATCAGTTCTTTGGTGAATGTCGGTATGCTGATTTGACAGTTTGGATTTGACAATCACACCATGGTCCTATATCATATAGCAGCTTTGAATGCTTGGGACAGGGTTGGAGAATCAGGAACAAAGCTGAGTCATTTACTAAAATTATACAATGACCACTGATTCTTTACATAGATTGATTTCAGTTGTAAGTAGAATGATATCAGATCTAAAAGTTAGACAACTATTAATTCAATCTTTGGCTTTTGAAAATGCTAATTTGGAATGCAAAAGGGTAATTATGCCTTTAAAGGCAAGATCAGCACCTGTATTTAAGTGGATCTGTTTTGTTGTTGTTGTTGTTTTTTCGAGACAGGGTTTCTCTGTATTGTTTTGGAGCCTGTCCTGGCACTTACAATGTAGACCAGGCTGGCCTCGAACTCACAGAGATCTGCCTGTCTCTGCCTCCTGAGTACTGGGATTAAAGGCATGTGCCACCAATGTCTGGCTTAAGCGGATCTGAATATAGCTGATATTGAATCTCACACTTATGCTGCTACTTGGATCGGAGAAATAATCTCTAAAAATTTTTAGGAAATCAAAAGTTCAGATGTTTTATTTTGGTAAACAAGGTCATCTGAAAAGGGATCATAGGCAAGGCATTCCTAGAAACAATGTTTTTCTAGAGATAATCCAAACAGAAGGCCCAGCTGTTTGAAATATACAGAGGTGTGGCAAAGGCAGGCATTGGACTAATAAATGCAGGTCAACAAGCAACAAGCAAGGCAGTTCTTTGCCATCAAGATCTTACAAGGCAATAAGAACTTAATAGTCAAAAAATGTTATTAGCTAAGGCTGACACAGAGTTGGCTTTGGTAGAAGAGAAATTACAGAATGCATCTGTGAATCGCTTGGGTTCAGAGCTTGATTATATTCTGGTGATATTACCTTCTACACATTCTCCTACAGAAATTCTTTTTTAAAAAAAGAATTACTTATTCATATGTATACAGTGTTCTGCCTGCATGTATGCCTGCAAGCCTGTGGTGATGCATTATTTATGATGTATTAAAGCTTGACTGAGGATTCAGAAAGCAAAGTCAGCCACAAGCTATAGAGATCAGGCAGTGGTGGTACACACCTTTAATCCCAGGACTCAGGATTAAAAGGTAGATGGATCTCTGTTAGTTAAAGGCCACCATGGCCTCCATAAGAGTGAAGGGTAACAGAGCTCATACCTTTGATCCCAGCATTAGGGAGGTATCTGAGACAGGAGGGGCAGGTCTCAGAGCTGGCACTCATTCTCTGGTACACATTGAGGATAGGAAGGCAGTCAGTCTCAGGTTTAGTCTCTAGCCACTTTGAGGAGAGCATAGCAATCTGAGTGAATCTGAGGGGCAGTGAGGTCGGAAGTAGTTTGCGGATTTCCCCCGTGGTCTGAGCTGAGGTAGATGTAAGAGCTAACGGCCAGCTGCTTTGCTTTTCTGATCTTCAGCTTGAAGCTTCAACCCCAATACCTGTCTCTGGATCTTTTTTTATTTTGTGTGTTACACAAGCCAGAAGAGGGCATCAGATCCCGTTACAGATGGTTGTGAGCCACCATGTGGTTGCTGGGAATTGAACTCAGGACCTTTAGAAGACTAGCCAGTGTTCTTAACTACTGAGCCATTTCTCCAGCCCTACAGAAATTCTTATACAAAGACAAGATAACATCTTTAAATTTTGCCAAAAGTTAACGGACTAAATATTGTTAACTATAGTACTTACTTGATAACTGTTTTGTTATATATAATTTTATTATGTTAAAGTTATTTAGACAGAAAAGAGGAGATGATGGGGGATGTCCTTCTGTATATATGTTTCTTTTATTAGTTGATGAATAAAACCCTGATTGGCTGATAGTCAGGCAGGAAGTATAGGCGGGGCTATGAGATGAGAATGTGGGGAGAGCACTCAGAGAGAGGGCATGAGAGAGATGCCATGTAGTCACTGAAGGAGTAACATGATGGAGCCTTCTCTGGTAAGACAAGGTCATGTAGAAATACATAGATTAATAGTTATAGGTTAATAATTAAGAGAGTTAGCCAGTAAGAAGCCTAAGCCATTGGCCAAACAGTTCATAGTTAATATGTGTTTATTTGGAGCAAAACAGTTGTGGGACCAGGTGGGACAGAAATTCTGTCCACACTCTGGTAAAAATTTTTTCATATTATAACATAAAGCATATTATAAGCATGCCACACAATCCTGCAAAGCAAACAGTTATAAAAGATCTAATCATACTTTAAACGATATGCTTAACAAACAGGAAGAGGTAATAAAGAACCCCCCCCAGAGGTAGATTACACAATGGTTTATTAACTTTAAATTTTTTAAAACGCTAATAAAAAAAAAAAAAACACGGCAGCTGTGGAGAGACGTTGGATAGTAGGAAAAAAAAAAACTGCTAGATTAAATCAGCCTATATATTTTAAAGATGTGTTAACCTCAAAATGGAAAACAGGATATTTGTCACATTGGAAAAGAGGTTTTGCTTTTGTTTCCATAGGAGTAGAAAAGCTATTGTTGCCGGGCGGTGGTGGTGCCCGCTTTTAATCCCAGCACCTGGGAGGCAGAGGCAGACTGAACTCTGTAAGTTCGAGACCAGCCTGGTGTGCAAGAGCTAGTTCCAGGATAGCCTCCAAAGCCACAGAGAAACCCTGCCTCAAAAAACCAAAAAAGAAAAAAAAAAAAAAAGAAAAAGAAAGAAAAAAGCTGTGGTTATCATCAAGTTAGAAAAAGATTAGATTTGAACAGGAGAGATATCTTCATTAGGAGAGACAATAGTTTATCAAACAGCATGTCCCTTTAGTCCAAACTAACTTACAAGACTAACAGATCCTTTTAATTTCGTCAGATATAAACTTCAAAAAAATGGAACTCCCCAAAGTTAGGGTTGAGACAAAGTTTTGTTTTCATCTTTCCAGAAGAATAAAACATCCAACTAAGAAACCTGAAGCCCACTGGACAAATGAGACATCTGAAGAAGGACAAATCAAGAGAAAATGCTGCAACAGAAAAAATAAATTGGCCTAATGGTATAGCATACCTCCAACAGGATAGAATTTCATAAATCTTCCAAAATGTTTGTTTCTGCTGTTCTCTACAGACATATAAGGTAAATTGCCTTTTTGTAGTCCCAATTCAATTAAAAATTAAAACTGGCCTTGGAACTGGAATGCGGCTTTCTCCCTCTCTAAACCCAAGAAAAATCCAAGTCTGTTTCATGTCAGAAGAGCCACCTGATTTGGGACAGAAAAAAAAAAAATTAAGGGACTATTGTATTGCCACTAATTTCATAATCCTTTGGTTTTATTTTGACTCTTTAAGACTTTTATTAAGGTATAAATATTATCTCAAAGTTTATGAGATTATTATATGCATTTAAACTTTGTCATGATACTAATGGTTGTATAAATTACTAAGTAATTCTAAAAATAGGCTCCTTCAAGCTTCCTGTTCATGATTTTAGGCATGAGTCTGAAGCAGGTAACTGGGAACTAAGTTTGTGTACCCTGGATGTATTTAACAGTGTAGAGAGCTGCCCCGCTTTAAAGATGGCGCTGGCTCCCTCCCGAGCTCTCTTCAAAAAAAACAACTCCATATATGGCTAAGGCCGGATGCTCGTAAGCGGATGATCGTAGGCGTGGACCTATGGACGGTGCCCACGTGGCAATCCAGGGTTGGTGGTCCATGCCTATTTAAGGCTGGGAGAGGCTTGCCCGAGGAGAGAGATCGCTGTTCAAGGTCCTGAATAAACTGCTTGCCCGAAGAGCTTCGGTGTTGCGTCATCCTCTCGAGGCGGTTGACAAGTGGAGGCCCGTTGGGGAACGACCTCGTGGAGCCCAGAACTTGCTGCAGTCAGGGGGTGCACCGGTAAGCCCTCAGGTGAGATTGGGGATCCGGCCTGTAGGTAAAGGGAGAGCGGGCCGGTAGAGCCCCGACCAGAGCCGACCAGTTACAAGTGAAAGTAAACACCTCGCTCCTGCTTTAACTTGCAGAGTGAGAGTAAAGAGAATGGACCCCGCTATTATAGTGGTGATTTGGATACTTTGTAACATTGCAGTGTGGGCTTTTGTTTCTTGGCGGTGTTATCCACCACCTTGTGCGAGCCTTCGGAGCGCACAATCGTTACAATCACATCCAATTTTTCTGGCTCTTCAAGAGCTGCTTCATTCTAAAAATTTAAGGTTAACTAAAGCCACGTTGCAGAGGTTCCTGAGTGAATGCGACGCCATTGCACCCTGGTTCACAATCTCTCGGTGGCTGGTTGGGATAAGTTAGGGAAAGATTTGGAACGTTCCTTAAAAGTACCAGAAAAACAGCGCCCTAAAATGGCGGCTGTGAAGCAAAGGCACCGCCCTGTTGCTCCTCCCCCCTACTGCTCGCAAGAGGAAGTAGGAGCTTCTGGTTGCTCCACCTTCTGGCCGGTTGTGCTGAAGGAGGCAGAGGCGGTTAACGGCTGAAGCCAGAGAAGCTTTAAAGAAAGTGGAGACAGAATTACAAAATGCCAGCCTTAAACGGCTAATAGAAAATATGGATATTCTTTTGTGTGTGCTCCCAACATTCACCCAGCCTACAGCTTTGCTGTGGCAAGATGGTCCGTTACTGTGGATATATTCTAAATCCTCCCCAGGAAAAACTATTGAATACTATCCTGCAGCGGTTGCTGACTTGGCTCAAAATGGGACACAGCAATGCCTTCAATATTTTGGGAGGCTACCAAATAAGATCATAATCCCATATACTGCTCAACAAGTTAAGATCCTTTGTGGAACTGTGGATGATTGGGCCATTCTGCGCTGCGGATTTTCAGGAGAAATAGATAATCATTATCCAAAACACCCTCTAATGTCATTTTTTAAAGAACATCCGGTCATTTTTCCTAAAATGACTGCAGCTGCTCCTATTGCTGGAGCCACAAACATTTTCACTGATGGATCCAAGACAGGCTGTGGAGACTATATGATAGAGCATCAGGATTCAGTGTAATTTCAATATCAGCCTGGCTCCCCCCGATTATTGAATGTAAAATTGTCTTTGAAGTGTTTAGAAATTGCCCGTTCCCCTTTAATCTAATTTCTGATTTGGCATATGTTGTGAATGCTGTTAAGGCCCTGGAGGTTGCAGGACCTATCAAACCTAACAGTACAGTTTGCAAACTCTTACAGGAGTTGCAAAAGTTGATCTGGCATCTCGATCAGAAATTTTTTATACAACATATTAGGGCTCATACCAACTTGCCCGGACCTCTATCAAAAGGCAATGAGATCGTAGATCACTGTACTAGAGGGGAATATGTATTTTTTTGCTTCCCCTGTGGAGCGGGCGCAGCAATTTCACAATTCCATCCACGTGTCTGTGGATACCTGTTCAGGCATCATCCATGCCACCCTATGAGTGGGGAAAAGGCTCGAAATGTCATTGGACATTGCCTTGAGGCGTGGGATGCCTGGGGAAAACCTCAGCAATTAAAAACTGACAATGGCCCTGCTTACACAGCTCAACCTTTTACCTCCTTCTGTAAACAGATGGAAGTCCAATTAAACCATGGCCTACCTTATAATCCCCAAGGACAAGGAATAGTTGAAAGAGCTCATCGCACTTTGAAAGAATGTTTATTAAAACAAAAGGGGGGAATAGGCCATGGTAGAACACCAAAGGAACAACTATCCTTGGCTCTCTTTACTCTGAATTTTTTGAATTTGGATTCTCAAGGCCTTTCTGCTGCCAATAGGCACCAGACTCAGGCACCTGCTCAGAAGGGCTACGTAAGATGGAAAGATATCCTTACGGGTCTATGGCATGGACCGGACCCAGTGTTAGCATGGGCGAGAGGCTCTGTTTGTATTTTTCCACAGGATCATTTGGACCCTATTTGGGTGCCGGAACGCCTGGTAAGAAAGGTGCAAATACAAGAGGACGCGAGACAAGATGATACCGATACTTCTGGGGATCCTGAGCGTGCTCCTCACTCACCCATCGGAGAAGGCGACAGTGGAGCCACGGTGGGGAATTCTATCTGCCTTCCCCAAGCCGATGCCTGTTCGACATGATGCTCAGGTGTTCCCTCGCCTTTTCACCACCACCAACAAGCTAAATTTGCCCTATATTCCAATAGATAGCGAAATTGCCCCTATAGAAAAAAATAGATCCTTAACTAATGAGGGAAGTTTATGTTTTACCGTTTTTGCTGATGCTAATAGTTCCTGTATTAATTTGTTCAGGTTTAGTGCAGGATGGTTTGATGGGTATCGTAAGTACAGGGCTCAGTCAACTTCTTATAACTCTTCCATCAACCAAGAAAATATTACCACAGCCTATTCAACAAAGGTAGTTTGGCGGAACGGTACATGGCCTTGGTGTCAATATGACAATTCCTCCACTCCTCCCCCTCAACCCAAGTGGGCCCCTACTTGCTAGGGAACCTTTGAAGGGGAGCGCTGGCCATGGACCGGGTGTCAATCCAAAGTGCTAAGATGGGCAGATAAGGGTAAGAAATTTACCTTTTCCCCTGATAGAGTGGGCTCAGAAGAATATCTTCAGGGTTTGTTTCAACAAACAGATCTTCTAAATCCTTTTAGTATTTGGATGCTTTGTGGAATTAATGGTCGTTGTTTAGATGGAACATTATACAGCTATCCCTGTGTCTGTGCATCCACCATTTATGTTTATTGTTAGTAATTATAGCTTGCAGAAATGTAGCAATGAGACTTGCTTCTATACCCAATGCTGGAATGCTTCTAAGTATAGCTTTGCCATGATTGCTCGCGTTCCATTCTGGGTTCCCGTGCCAGTGGATGCTCCTAACGCCATGAGCCTTTTAAGATATAAGCAGGATTTTGGTGGCTCACGACTTAGTCCTAGCACTCTGGACCCAGAGGCTGCCTGACCTCTGCGAGTTCGAGACCAGAGACGTAAGCACTGAGTCAAACATAATCCAGTTGGAAAGAGGATTCAGCAGCAATGAAATTCCTGACCTTTGCAAGTCAGACCGCCAAGGCCCCCAGCCAGACACCTGGGGAGCCAGGATAAGACTGCCCAAAACCCCCAACTGACAGCTTTGGTCACCGCTGTAGCTCTTGCTGCTACGGCAAGTACAGTAGCGGCTATTGCCATGACCCATACTGTACAGACAGCTCAAACATTAAATAATTTATCTGCCTCGGTGGCACACGCACTGGAGGCACAAACTGGAATAGATAGCCAGTTAAAAGGTGGACTAATGGTTGTCAATCAACGCATAGATTTGGTTCAAGAACAAATTGATGTCCTCTGGCAATTAGCTCAACTTGGATGTGAGTGGAAGTTTCCTGGGCTGTGTGTAACCAGCATTCAGTATGAAAACTTTACTCGTGCAGCTAATTTATCTAAAGAATTGTCTAGCTATTTTCTAGGTAATTGGTCTGGTGCATTTGAACAACAATTGGAAAAGCTGCGGGTGGCGATAGTGACCGTGAATTCCACTCGCATGGACGCCGGTCTAGCAGAAGGATTGTCCTCCTGGATCCCCACAGCCATGAATCATCTTAAGGAGTGGGCGGGGATAGGAGCCCTGACAGGCTTTATGGTACTTGCCTCCCTGGCGTGCCTGTGGTGCATTTGTCGCATGAGGGTCTCACAGCGTCGCAATGTGGCCATGATCATTCAGGCCTTCACGGCCGTTGGAGCAGGACAGTCCCCCCAAGCTTGGTCAGCTATATTTGAGCACAGGATGCGAGGCTTGCGCACTGCACTTGAGGTCAACATCCATCAGCCTCAAGAAGAGCAAGTCTGATTGCATGTGGGTTGGTGTCTAAGTCCCACCTCTGTGAAAAGGGCACCGAGCTGGTCTAGTGTTCTCTGGGTGGATGACACCTGGACAGACATTAGTACATGCTCCATTTCAACAGAGATCAGACCTCTACTCTTGCCTGTAGCGCTTTAAAACAAAAAAGGGGGAACTGTAGAGAGCTGTGTGGAGCCGGGCTTTAAAGATGGCGCTGGCTCCCGCCCTCCGAGATCCCGAAAGCGAGCGCTCTCTTCGAAAAACAACTCCATATATGGCTAAGGCCAGATGATCGTAAGCGCTTGCGTATGCGTGGACCTGTGGACAGTGTCCATGTGGCAATCCAGGGTTGGTGGTCCATGCCTATTTAAGCGCTGGGAGAGGCTTGCCCAAGGAGAGAGATGGCTGTTCAAGGTCCTGAATAAACTGCTTGCCAGAAGAGCTCCGGTGTTGCGTCATCCTTGCTGGTCGAGGCGGTCGCAACATAACAGATTATGGTCCTTTAACCTCTCAGACCTGCTGCATAAGACATTAAAATTGCTTAGGTTTTCTGCAGTGAACCATGACCATTCCTGGCAGTGATCTTGAGGTCTCCAAAATGCTGTTGGGGCTCTGCGATGGCAAATCCACCCGGATTATAGTAATGCCACTAAGCTGACAAACACCACGCAAAGATCAGCTTTGACTACAAACTGCTCAGGACAGTTTCAAAGCGGTTAGCTAAGATGGTCCAGCCTCATAGACTATTCCAGTCAGGACTTCAGATAAGCCCCACTTTCCCATCTTACTGAGACTGGACAAGAACTACATCTCCCAGGATTTGACCATTATGTCAATTTTCTCAGGGTCCCTTAAAGATGCAATTGCCCCCAGATAACAGGAAGTAATTTTAAGAACATGATGCCCACATTCCTAAGAGGTGGGATGGGTGGGTTCTGGCCATTTGAAGGATCATGGATGTTTATTATCACATAGGGGAGTTGGTCGCAAGTTGTCATTGGCAATGGTCAGGGAGAAAACTAAGCAAAGGAAATTAGATTCAGGGATCTTGTCCTGAAAAGAAAAAAGGAGGGATATAGGAATGATGGTGGGAAAGAGGTTGTTGAACCTACTTTTTAATTAAAAAAGCAACTACTAATCTCAAAAATTTTACATTGGTATGGATTTTTGTATATTGATACAAATTTAAGGTAATTTTTGTTATACTGTTTCTACTCTTGTCTAAGGTATTGTGCAGCTCATTTAACAATGTTCTAGTCCTTGAAAATTATTATTACAAACTATTTAGGATAATTAAGAAATGCAGGTTAGTAGTCAACCAGAACAAAGTTAGGCCATGTTAGGTATGTTTTTAAAGTCAGGCAGAGATATATTTTAGATAGATAGATGGTTTTTATACACTTCAGAGACCTACAGAATATGGCTTTAAAATGTATTAATAACTCAAGAGTCTTCATGACGTAAGACACATTTGCTTCTGGCAGCACCAATTTACTTTAAAAAAAAAAGATGATGGGCACCAAAGAACTTCCATATGGCAAAAAACTGCCCTTGCCTCCATCGCTGACAGTATGCTGTCCAAATTGGACAAGCAGGGCACAAAAGAGAGTGATTGCAGAACTTTGCCAAGACAAGACAGCAGTCCTTCAAAATTCCCGCTTCACAAAAAAATGTTCTGTCAGATGTTCTAGGCCTGTATGCTGAAGATGGATGCTACAACATTGCAGAGGAAACTTGGTTGACGGTCCAGGCAGCCGGCTGCTTCTGTCATTTCTGTAGCTTTGGAAGATGTTTGCCTTGTACTTGCTGTTTATTCAGGTAATATTATATCCTTCCCGGGCCTCTGATGAAGCTGAAGACATGATAGTTATAGTTAGTTTTCCTTGTTACCAAATTCACAAAAGAAACTCACAAAAGAGGTGTAAAGTATATAAGGTTAGGAGACATAAAAGCTTAAATTGTTTATCTAAGAAAATGTTTTGATGTCTAAAAGGATAGTTTTGGGTTGGTAATACAAACTAGGACTGAAAGTGCATTAGGGGCTGGGGGGGGGTGCGCGCCTTTAATTCCAGCACTTGGGAGGCAGAAGCAAGAGGATCTCTGTGAGTTCAAAGCCAGCCTGGTTGCAGAGTGAGTTCCAGGACAGCCAAGGCTAAACAGAGGAACCCTATCTTAGAAAAGCCAAAAAAAAAAAAAAAAAAACAAAAACAAAAAAACAGAAAAAGAAAAAAGAAAGGAGTGATTTAGGTACAAAACTCTGGACTCACTAGGATAGGACAGATAATAGAGAATTTTCTTCAAATTTGCCAAATGGACTGGAAAACAAGAATGTAATACCCTCCACCCACAGGATTTCTCTGTGGCTTTGGACACTGTCCTGGAACTAGCTCTTATAGACCAGTCTGGTCTCGAACTCAGAGAGATCCACCTGCCTCTGCCTCTCGAGTGCTGGGATTAAAAGCGTGTGCCATCACTGCCCGGCGATAATTATTCTTATTGTATATAGTTTTACTGCGTTAGAGTTAAAACCCTTTTTTGTTTAGACAAAAGGGGGGATTGTTGGGAGATATTTGTTCACACTAACACTCCAACACTGATATTAGAGTTTACCTTGAACCAGAGGGAGCATCAAAGTTTGGCTGACTGAAATTAGCCAAGGAGGTCTTGGAGGATGGAGATGGGGGCGGGGCACAGGAAGTGGTAGGTAGGGGCCTGGAAAAATCCAGTCTTTTCAGTCTGGAAGTGTCAAGAGACAGGGCCAGCTGATCATTCCTCTATCACTCTCTGGAGCTATCGGATTTTTACCTCAAAACCTGACTCCTGAGTTTTATTTAATAATAGAATAAAGTAATCGCTTCAGCTCTACGTTGTGTAAAGTTGACAACTCAACTAACCTCAGACACAGGAAAGAAAATACAGGGTCCTGTCAGTCAGTTGTGTCTTATTAATAAAAGAATTTTTAAACAGAAGGGAAATCAAAGATAACTTTACCAGAGTTAGGAAGAAAGAAAGAAAGAAAGGAAGGAAGGAAGGAAGGAAGGAAGCAAGGAAGCAGAAAACACAGCAGATAAGTGAGAGATATCAGCAGCGACCAGGAGGAAATGGAAAAGTTAGAGAAAGTTGTGTCATCTGAGTTAGAGGCTGGGAACAAAAACAGGTTTGTGGGGAAGGAAGGCTTCAGAGAAGTGGAGCTACCGCGGGTGTCGGGCTTAGGGTTTGGGTTGCAGTTAGCAAAAGGGCGCTAGGAATGGTTCCACTTTCTGAGTTAGATCTTAGAATGCAGACCAGCTTAGCAGTGAGGGTGGGTGAGCACCTGCACGCAGGGAGGAGCTCCTGGGGAGTATAAGATGTGTATCTCACCATGGGACAGTTAGCTTGTTGCTTGACCTGCCTTTGTGCGCGCGTGCTTCTTTTTACCATGGGCTCCGTAGTTCTCTCGAGGTTGTACAGACAATTTTCTCCTTCCAGCAGCAGGTCTTCAGCCCGGCCTGAGCAAGGAAGCTTGCTTCAGCTACCTTCTTCAGAGCTCGTCATCAAACACAGACCAAGCTACTTGCAAAGGGTTACTATCCATTCACCATGCTGACTGGGTCAGAGGATGTCACAAAAGTCACCAGTCAGTCAGTATCCGTGTCTTGGAGGGGTCTGCTGACGTGGGAGGCACCTGCTGTCTTCGTCAGGAACCATTTATCAGCCAGGGGTCATGCCGTGTCACCAGGAGGAGCTGGCATAGCTCACATTGTGTCGCACACGGGGCCTTGGAAGAACCTGGCTGCATATGGCCCTCCACACGCCCTTTCTGCCTCCTCAGCATGCGTGTGTATCCTCCCATCCCCAGAGGCCAACAGACCACAAGTCTGCACATGAGCAAGAAGCTGCTCGCCCTGAGGAAGAGCTGGGAGAGAGAAACCACTGCACCACATAGTGGCAAGCAGGCCTGCCTAATGGTTCAGAAGGGGAACTGAGCTCCGCCCTCTGCTGGACAGCAAAGGGAAAGCCACAGAAAGGGAAGGCCGCGGGGAATGTGGACTTTATCCAGAGGGTATGAAAACATTAGTAACTATGTTATTAGCTGCTAGTAGAGAAAGCAAAGCAGGTGACTGGAGACTCAGGAAGGAGGGGAACTTCGCTTTCACACACAAACAATCCAAAACTCCGGATAACACATTGTTACTGCTTCAAATATTCAGAAACAATTATTTTTTAAACATGCCTCAAAATGAACCTACCTACCTTAAGTCAGGCAGTCACTGGGTTAGGGTGAACAAAACGGGAGTAGATAATCTTACATGACTCCATCTAGGAGGTGTCTTCCCAGTTTTATAGCCCACAACTCACAGTAGATGTCTCATGTCTAAAGATGTATAAACGAGCTGGGGAGACGGTACATTGGTGAACAGTGCCTGCTGCTCTCCCAGAGGGCACAGGTTCGATTCCCAGCACCCACATGGTGGTTCACAACCATCGGCAACTCCAGTTCCAGGGGAATCCGACTCCATCTTGTGGCCTCTGTGGGCACCAGGCACATATGTGGCACACATGCATACCTAGCAAAACACTCACACGCCTTAAACAAACCTTTAAAGGTGTGTAAACTAATGTATGTGATATATTAGCTGTTCTCCCAGAGATTGGGGATTAGTGTTTGTGTGGAAGGCTGAGTAGCTTAGGCTGCCCAAAAGACCTCTGGGAGGGAGCATGTAAATGGGGTTTTGAAGATAATATAGAAGTTTCAAATAGAGAAAGTCCAGGTGGCACAATGTATAAAAGTAAAGTGACTTTCTGGAAAGATCTGTTTTTAAAGATTTTTCTTTTCTTTTTTTTTTTTTGTTGCTTGTTGTTTTTGTTTTTCGAGACAGGGTTTTTCTGTGTAGCTTTGGAGCCTGTCCTGGAACTAGCTCTTGTAGACCAGGCTGGCCTCAAACTCACAAAGATCCACCTGCCTCTGCCTCTTGTGTGCTGGGATTAAAGGCGTGAGTCACAGGCACTCTAATCAAGATTTCTTATATGTATGTGTGGGGATTTGCATGTGAGTGAAGGTATCTAGAGAGGCCTTGGATGCCCCTGGAGCTGTAATTACGGAGAGTTGCAAGTGGGTGCTGGAAATGGGACCTGAAACCCCCAGAAAAGCAAGAAATGCCCTTATACAGAGCCCTCTTTCCTGCCCTACACAGTTGTTTTAACTGGGAGTTGCTAGCTTGTCTTGAAAACTCACGATTTCTGTTTACAGGGATGTCTGTCTTTATTCTGTCTGCCCCCCCCCCCCGTACCCCCCAGGTCCTGGCTCCAGCTCTCCCCAATTTAACCTGACTTCCTGGGCCTTTGGGAGTTGAGGGCGAGGCTGCGCTCTCCCAGGCTGTTGCCTCATGCTTCCACCAGGGGGCACTGTGGCCCGGGCTTTGGAGGGAAGGGTGGGGAGGAAGTGTGAGCTGTGCCCGGGGGAAGTGAAGGAAATGCTACTTTCCTTCCTGGCCACTGAGTCCTAAGGAGCAATTTCACCCGATTCCGCGCAGTGAAGAGTCAGGCCCACGAGGCCCTCAGCGGTAAATGTTTTGAAAAGCCGAGGAGAAGCAAGGCTACAGGCCAACACGCCAATGCTCCTGACACATCAGTGACAGTTTGCAGACTGTGATGTTCTGTCCCAGAGGGGGTGGGATGCTGCTTTAGGCAATTGCAGGTCAGAAAGGAAACAGTCACAACAGCTACAGCAACTGCTCCCACAGCAGTCCAGACAGTAAGAGCTCCAAAAATAAAAAATGACAGGTGTCCTGCAGGGGCAGCCTACTGACACCCGAGGAAGGGAGTGAGGAAGGAGCCAGCCGGTGAGTGAGCAAGGTGCATAGCCTCCTGTCATCCGCCTGCCCTCCTCAGGCAGTGGAAAATTTCAGTTTACATTTGTTAAATAAATGGCCCAGGAGTTGGCTGGGGTCTTCACCTGTGTGGACGAAGGCATTTGTTTTTCATTTCTTATCCAGCTTGGAGCTGAGGGACTTGGACTGATGGAGGCTAGGGACCTTCTGGCCTCCAGCCGACTGGCTCTGGGTGTCCCCTGGGTATCCCCTGAACTCCTTCACCATTGTGGTGGGTCCTGTGGCTTTGATTTGAAGAATGTTATCAGCCAGGGTTCAGAACCTTGCTTCCTCCCTGGCCCACGCTGCTTTTTCCTGGCTCTGTTTTCTTTGGCTGCTGCCGGGAGTTTGCTGTGAAACGGTTTTTGTCTCAGAGAGAAGGAAGGGGGCTAGGGCAGGATGTCTGGAGGGAAGAGAATCCTCCTGAGGGTGGGTGCCCTTTTGAAAGCATGGTGTCTACAAGTCAGCGCCTGCAGATAATTACAACCTCTGCCTTTGTAATCCCTAACCCAAGGGGGGGGGGACATAAAAAGTATTAATACAATACAAAATTGAAAAATACACAAAGCTTTAATAATACATGGTTAGTCACAACACAATCCCTGTTTCCCAGCTCTCATTCATTCATTCATTCATTCTTGTATTTCTCCTGTGAGCATCTTCAGTATGACCAGAAAATAGCACAGGTACAACCCACTCGACAACACTTGGTAACAAGTGTTAGCATCATCTTATTTTTTTATACTGTTTTTTGTGCTTTTGTTTAGGGGTTTTTGAGATTTCTTTTTAGTTTATGTGTATGAGTTTTTGCCTGCATGTATGTGTGTACATCATGAGCACGCCATACTCTTAGAAGATGTTGAATCCCCTGGAACTGGAGTTACAGATGATTGTCAGCCATCGTGTGGGATCTGGGAATTGAACCCAGGTCCCCTGGAAGAGCAGCCAGTGTTCTTAACTGGGCACTGCTTCCCCTGACATCATGAACTCCCCCTCTGGAACTACAAGCCAAAATAAACATTTGTCCCTCTGTAAGTGGCTCTCGGTCATGTCATTTTATCATAGTAACAGAGAAACAACCGGCACAGCATCCCAGTTCCTGTGCCTGTGACTTACCAGAGAGACTTAAGCTGAAGAGCCCATGATGGAGAGGACTCGGCTTCATTCAAGTGCCCCAACTCGGTAAGGGTTCTTATGAAGGAAAGAGAGAGACAAAGAATAGGAGCAGATGCAGTGATGGCAGGGGGCACAGAACTGACAAGACTCCTGGGTTGGAAAATGTAGAGGTCTAGGAGTCAAGGAACACGGGTATCCTGTGGGAACTCGGAAGACAAAGTCAGAAATACTTATAGGAAAAGCATGACTATTCGGAACCCAAAAACCCACTCCTAAATCACATCCGGTCAAAGAATAAATCATGAAGGGGATTAGAAGACACTGCTAAGCCCATAGAAATAAAAATAAAGCATGCAAAACTTGTAGAGTCAAGCCAGAGCAGTGGAGAGAGGGGAATTCAGATTTAGACAAAAGGCCCAAGGTTGGGATAGTGAGATGGCTCAGTAGGTAAAGGCACTTGCTGACAAGCCTGATGACCTGAATTTGGACCCAGGAGCCCACAGAGTGGGAGGAGAGAAGTTGTCTTTGACTTCCACACATAGAGCATGACACATGCGTGTGCATACACCCATGTGCACGGGCACACACAAACATTAAAATGATAATCTGGATGTGGTGGCACAGGCCTTTAATCCTAGCACTCAGGAGGTAGAGACAGGTGGGTCTTTGTGAATTTGAGGCCAGCAGGGCTATATAGTGAGACACTGTCTCAATATCTATATACCTATATCTCTATTCCAAAGTCAATGTCTTAGTTACTATTGCTATGATGAAACACCATGACGAAAACACGTTGTGGAGGAAAGGGGTTTTGGCTAGCACTTCCACATCAGAGTCCATCCTTGAAGGATGTCATGACTGGGAACTCTCAAGCACAGAGGGAACCTGGAGGCAGGAACTGGTGCAGAGGCCATGGACCAGTGCCTCGTACTGGCTTGCTCATCATGGCTTCTTGTAGAACCCAGGACCACCAGCCCAGGGATGGCATCACCCACCATGGGCTGGGCCTTCCCCCATCAGTCTCTAATTAAGAGAGTGCCTACAACCAGGTATTTTAGGGGCATTTTCTACAATGAGATGCCCTCCTTTCAGATGACCTAGTTTGTGTCAAATTGACATAAAACTAGCCAGCACAATTGATCCCTTGTCAACTTGACAAACAATCACTGCTAAACTATAACCTTTCCTTTCTTGTTCATCCCCAAGATCACACAGGAATATCAACATTACAATATAAACATTCCAAAGTTTAAAAGTCCCACAGTCTTTAAAAATTCAAACAAACAGACACAAAAAACCCAGTCTCTTTAAAATTTTCAACTGGGGCTGGAGAGATGGCTCAGCAGTTAAGAGCACTGGCTGCTCTTCCAGAGGTCCTGAGTTCAATTTCCAGCAACCACATGGTAGCTCACAACCATCTACAGTGGCATCTGGTGTCCTCTTCTGTCATAAAATATTCAGCCTTGCCAGGCAGTGGTGGCACATGCCTTTAGTCCCAGGCAGAGAAGCAGGCAGATCTCTGTGAATTTGAGGTCAGTCTGGTCTACAGAGCTAGCTCCAGGACAGCCAGAGCTACATGGTGAGACCCTGTTTCCAAAAAACAAAACAAAATAAAATATAAAATATTCAGTCTCTTTTAAAATCCAAAGTATCTGTAAAATTCTGAAATGTTTTTAAAAGTTCAAAGTCATTCAACTGTGGGCCATGTAAATAAAAAAAACAAAAAGTTAAATACTTTCTTACTTCAAGAGGGAAGAACCAGGGCACAATCACAATCAGATGAAAGCAAAACCAAACTCCAGCAGTACAAATCACTCAATGTCCAATGTCTGGATTCTACTCACTATCTTCTGGGCTCCTCCAGAGTCACTTCTCTGGCTCTGCCCTCTGCAGCACACGCAGCTTGTTTTCTAGGCTCCAGATGACTCCAGTCCACCAATGCTGCTGTTCTTGGTGATCTTCCCATGGTACCGGCATCTCCAAAACGCCGGGGTCTCCTGCTGCAGCTGGGGTGCTCTCCACCAGGAGCCTCCTCAGGGCTCTTCCTCGTGCCAAGACTCAAATTCTCTGCATGACCCCTTCAGTCCTGGAGCTTCAGCTGCTCCTGAGGCTGCATTTTCACCAGTGGCCACTCCTGGGCCAAACCCAGCTGCTTTCCATGACCCTTCTTGCCTTCAAAACCAGTCCCACCACGGTGACGCTTCCATTACTAAGTGTACAGCTTTGGCCACCTCTGGAACACAGCTTCTGTGTGCTGACTCCCAGGAAGCACTTCCCAGAGATTTCACCTCAGTGATGCTGGTCTTTCTGAATCATCGCTAATTTCTTAGCTCCAGTTGACCAGTATCTATTATCCCAGTGAGGCAAAGGTTCACTTTATTGGTTTGGGTCACTTGTTAATCACAGCTGATTCTTCAATTCTTGCTGACAAGAACTGCAGATTCATAACTCCAAATATACAGCAGGTCCATCAGTCTCTGAGTGATTCAAACTTCCCTCTGGAACCCCACAAACTAGGCCTCCACATCCTCTGCACGTCTCTCAACACACTTATCCTCCAGGTTCCCACAGAGCAGTCACCAAGCTTTGAACATTCAGTGGGCTTTCTGCCCAAACTTCCAAAGTCCTTCCACAATCCCTCCCCCAAACAACACAGCAATACTCCACAATCTTGGTACCAATTTCTTTCTGTCCTAGATAGGGTTTCTATTGCTGCAATGAAACATGACCAAAAGCATGTTGGCAAGGGAAGGATTTTTTTTTTTTTTTTTTTGGTTACCCTTCCACTTCCTGAAGAAGTCAGGACAGGAACTCAACCAGGACAGGAGCCTGGAGGCAGGAGCTGATCAGAGGCCATGGAGGAGTGCTGCTTACTGGCCTGCTTGTCCTGGCTTGCTCAGCATGTTTTCTGATAGAACCCATGACCACCAGCCCAGGGTTGGCATCACCCACAATGGACTGGGCCCTCCCCTATCAATCACTAATTAAGAAAATGCCTTGCAGCTGGATCTTTTATTTACTTTATTTTATTTGGTTTTTCAAGATAGGGTTTCTCTGTATTGTTTTGGAGCCTGTCCTGGAACTCGCTCTGGAGACCAGGCTGGCCTTGAACTCACAGAGATCCACCTGCCTCTGCCTCCTGAATGCTGGGATTAAAGGCGTTCTCCACCAAAGCCTGGCTACAGCTGGATTTTATGGAGGCGTTTTCTCAATTGAGGCTCCCGATTTCAATGACTGGTTTGTGTCAAATTAACATAAAACTAGCCAGCACAGTCAGTAACTAATGTTCTAACTTAAGACATGAGAAAAGACCAATAAAAGAGCAAACTAAACCTTTAAGAGAGCAGAAAGAAGGGAGTTAGTTGTTGAGCTTAGAGCAGAAATAAATAAAATAACTGGTGGTGGTGGTATACCCAAAGGCTGAAGCAGGAAGACATTGAGTTCAAGGCTAGCCTTGCCATCGTATCTAGACCCCTCCTTTAAAAAGTCATTTATTTTGCATGTGCTGTAAGGACACTGGCATCTGTGCTTGAAGACCCTGAGGTTGGTGTAGAGTCAGAGGACAGCTTGTGGGGGGATTGGTTCTCTCCTTCCACCATGTGGCTTGCTGGGATTGAACTCATGGCATCAGGTTTGGCAGCAAGCATCTTTACCTGCTGAATCGTTTGGCAGGACCCCACTGACACTTTTTAGTTTCCCCATTTTTTTCCTTTGAAATCTTCTGTGACCGAATGTTCAAAAAGCCTTTATTGTTCATAAAACAAAACAACTCCAGGTGTGTACATATTTGCGGTGTTAGGGATTGGGTGGACCTTCTGGATAAGGGCTCTGCCACCTAGCTGTACCCCAAGTCCTTTCAGGGTACTAAACTTAGGAGTGTCTGGGAGCACTACACAGTCTCCCCCTGGGTTCAGGGATGGCTGGAGATATTTGTAACCCAAGAGCAACCCCTATGGAGTCCACTCAATCCCGACACTGGAACTCTTATTTCTCAGAGTGTGCGCTCTCTTTTTCCTTACATTGCTGGTTGTGACAGTTGGTTTAACTGTGAAATTGTAGCCTAGAAATTCCTGAGAAGAGAGTCTCTGTGAGGGACCACCCCGATGGAGATGGTCTGTGGGCATGTTCTTGGGTGGATTTTCCTGACTGCCTTAACTGATTTGGGAGATGCACCATGCATTGGTTATCAAAGAGAAAGGGTATGGTTGTCTGTACTGCACACTTCTCAGGGAGTGGGGGCCTCTAGGAAGTCTCCTCGGGATGTAGACCCTGATCCCTAAAAGCCAACAAAATAGCTGCTTTTTTGCTTCCTCCTCTCCTTCTTTGCCTCCTCTTTTCTTTCCTTTTTGTTTGATTTTTTAGGAGGTCTTACATAGCTCAGGATAGCCTTGAACTTACTATGTGGCTGAGGATAGTCTTGAGACCCTGTCCTTTTGCCTCTATCTCCCAAGTGCTGGGATTGCAAGTATGTACCACCACATCCAGCTACATCATAACTTTTCCAACACACACTGGAGAAACCAGCGTGGTGGACCCACAGTCCCTCAAATGGGAAGCATGGTGCTGGCTGGGAATGCCAGTGTTAAGTCATTTGGACAACTCTGTGGAGGGACAGACAGCAGGGGTGCAGCCATGATGAGGCTGAAGAAGCAGGTGCCTGAGGACCAGAGCAGAGAAAGTCTTTTAGGTTCCACCTAGGAAGAAGCTATGACTCAGAAATCAGGAGTTACCTGAGCTCTACTGAGCCAGGGCTGTATGCTCCTGTGCCCACTCAGTCCCTCACTTAAATACTGAAGAGAGCCCCACCCATGGCCTTGAGCTGTCACGAGGATGAAGACACCAAGCACTTGGGATTGTTCCAAAGGGCACACATTCCCCAACACACAAAGCCCTCCCTACTCCAGGCACTAGGCGTTCACTCAGGAGGATTTGGACTGAGCCTTCAAGCAGAGACCAGGGCCAAGAGACACCCGTAGGGACAGTGTGTACAGTGTGCTCTGCCTCCCTTGGGGAGGCTAAGGTCAGGGTCTGGACCAGTCATGTGACTACCCAAGCGCCAAGGTAAAGATGACAGCAAGAAGAGGGAAACACTGCAGCTGCCACAGAAAACCCAGGGCCTCGGCCTTGTGCTTCTGATCCAGGCGCTGTGCACATTAGACAAATGAACAGCAGGCGTGGACCTCAGCTCAACGAATTTTCACCCGTTTCTCCCTACTACAGGCCAGCGCCTGCCTTCCCCACTACCCAGGACACAGCCGGCCATTCTCCATCCCCTCCCTCTCTGTTAACTCAGTGTTCACCTCCCCTCCCCAGCTCTGACCCGGGTTACCCCATACCCATGGGACTAGGTGGGCCTTCTCAAACCATCCCTCCTCCTTAGACCCCACCAAATGGGCATGTCCCCTCCCCGGCAGAAGCTTCTGCGGGAACTTCAGTTTCCACCTGCATTGTGCCTTAGGCACTCTGGCTTCTCAGTCTCAACATGGCTGTCCTCTGCTCTCTGCTCTCTGCTCTCTGCTCTCTGCTCTCTGCCCTCTGCCCTCTGCCCTCTGCCCTCTGCCCTTCCGGAAGCTTTTCTTCTCTGACAGCTTGATGTAGCTCTTCCTTGCCTGGGCACGTCCCTGTGGTTCTCCTATCTATCCTCTGCCACACTTCACTGCTCTGCCCAGGAGCCTGGACTCACCTCGTTTGCTTTGTCTACAGCATCTGTCTGACGTGCCTTTACTAGGAAGCCAGGTGTAACCAGCGACCCAGGCTACTGTGGGGTCATCCCAACCTGTGACTGGGTATAGAGCTGTGATACTCGTGTCCCAAGATACAGTGGCACAAGGGTTGTGCCAGGGGTCCCAAAAAGACGCTCACATATGGGACACTGGGTCAGCTTAGATTCCCAGAAATTCTCAGAGGAACCTTGAGCATATATGGTGGCTGAGGACTCCACATCTTGCCTGCTAGCCTTTCCTCCCAGGACTATCTGCTCTGTTCCATCTTTGTTGAAGAGACAGGAAAAGCAAAATTACCAGTCCCTCTCTTTCACCTGACACTTCACACTTCTGATGGCAGGTGTGTGTGTGTGTGTGTGTGTGTGTGTGTGTGTGTGTGTGTGTGTGCGCGTGCGCGCGCGCGCGCTCGAGTGCTCAAACGTTCTCTGGGTGACACCAGTACATGACGTCTGTGACTCAGTTCCATTCTGATATCACTGATGTGGAATTAGCCCCCTCAGGCTGAGGTGTTAGTCTCACAAGCCAGGCCCCAACCTCAGACCCCACTGTAAGTAGTAAGTAGTAAGTCACACTGCTAAGTGCCTATAAAAGAGGGTTCCCATGACGCGGGGAGTTTAAGGAACTTGTTCACAGACTCAGGAAGACACTCTGGTGTGTAGACTATTATCTTAAGTGGTGTGGTGAGGTCTGAGTCATTGGCTAGATGCACAGGATAAGATTGGAAGCCTCAGCCCAGCAGCTTCTGTCCCCATGGAGTTGGAGGACACCACCCTCTCAACACATGGCTGGGTTCCCCCAGGTCCTGCTGCTCAGGGATTTTTCTAGATGGCATGCTCAATGATTAACTCAGTCTTCAGTCCCTTCCCCAGAAAACATGGGTTGGCACTATTGGTCCAAATTTCTAATCATGGTTTGTCCTTTTCAGGACCAGCCCTCCATACAGGAGAAGACCCAGAATCACTCACTGGAGTGTCACAATCTCCAGGCACCCAAGAAGTACCATGGGACCAGAATGCTGTGTCAGACACTCAAGTCACCCTGGAAGTCACAAAGGTCTCAGATGCCAGTATCAGGAACCAGGGTCAAAGTCAATTATGAGATCTAAGGATGTGCTTGGCTCATCTATGGTTCAGGAAATACCCAGATACCCAGAGTTTTAGAAGGCTGAGTCAGGAATTGAGAGCAGAGACCAGGCATACATTGTATCATTACTTATCTATCAGATTTTAGACTTTTTTTTTTTTTTTTTTTTTTTGGTTTTTCGAGACAGAGTTTCTCTGTGCAGCTTTGGAGCCTGTCCTGGCACTCGCTCTGGAGACCAGGCTGGCCTCGAACTCACAGAGATCCACCTGCCTCTGCCTCCCGAGTGCTGGGATTAAAGGCGACATTGTATCATTACTATAGCATAAAAGTGTCCCCTCTAAAATTCTGGTGGCATCTTTAAGAGGTGAACGAGACAGGTGCTGGGTGGCATCAATACCTTTTTTACAGAGGCTTCTGCCTTCAGCGACATGAAGAGCAGGTGTTCCCTTCCTCCCAAGGATGACAGCAACAGGTGCCATCTTGAGAGTGGGCTAATGAGGGTCCCTCCCCTTGGGGCTCTGTTAGAGCCTGCCAAGCTGCCCTCTTCCGGTTAAATGCCCGAAGGCATGCCTCTTCCAATACTGGCCCCACAGACTGCCCTTCCCTGGTCCCATGACCCTCAGCCCCAGCTCCCATGATCTCTGCCCCCATCACACCCTACTGTTTCTCCTATATCCCTGTGGACAAGTTGCTGCTGTTGCTGAGCCAGGCCAGACAGCACACAGGACAAATCTTCCAAATTCTCACTGTCAAGGCAAAGCATGCAAAACACAATTCCCACTTCAGAAAGGAGTTAAGAGAGTTTATTCACACCAAAAAAAAAAAAAAAGTCTGTGGGTGTGGCTGCAGCCGTTGGGATCTCAGTTGTAGACTTCAGATGTTATCCGACGACTGTCTTAGTTTTCTGGGCGATAGAAGGCAGTGGTATGCTAAGTTAATGATGCAGTCCAAAGATTGACCTGATAGTCAAAAGGACACTAGGTCAGGTGATGGGGATGTCCTTCTGTATATATGTTTCTCTTATTGGTTGATGAATAAAACACTGCTTGGCCAATAGAGGCAGGAAGATAGGCGGAGCCAGGAGATGAGGAGAATGCTGAGGAGAGAGGCAGAGAGGCTCCCGAAGAGACGCCATTTAGAGACTGGGAAGAGAGGGTGTACCACGTGTTCTCTGGTAAGATAAGGCCATGTAGAAATATATAGATTAGTAGTTATGGCTTAATAATTAAGACAGAGCTAGCCAATAAGAAGCCCTAGCTATTAGCCAACAATTTTATAATTAATATAAGTCTTTGTGTGTTTATTTGGGGCTAAATCAGCAGCAGGACCAGGTTGGAAAAAAACACCAGCAACAGTCAGGAGTAAAGGCCAGTGCTCAATTTGTATTAAAGAAACTAAAAATAGCCCAAGAGAATGTTGGTTTTGGATCTGCAACGTTCCCACTCCCTGCAATCAGGAAGTGATAATCAGCCTACAAAACCTTCTTCAGGGAACTTTAATCCATTTGGACTTACCTAGGTAGTCTATGACCAAACCCTTGAGGTGTAAGCAAGGGTCCCTCTGTCTACACACATGGTGTCTGTACACCCCTGGCCATTCAGAATGACAGTGACAGAGAGGGCCTTGCTGGAAGCTAGCAGGATGCTCCCAGGGCTTACCTACTCTCCACAGTGAAGGAGACTACTCCGAGGTATTGTTGAGGAGATGGTTTTATTGTAGGTATGAGGGACAGCCATAGCCAGAGGCATCTGGAATTGTACCAAGCAAAGAGACAAAGCAGTAGGCTGAACATGGCTGGCTGGCTGGCTGAACCAGGCAGCCATGAAAGGAGAGGGTGAAGAGAGAGAGGGAACCAAGAGAGTGTGTGACCAAAATGGCAGAGTTACATAGGAATCCAAAGCTGGGAGAAAGGAAGGGAACCCCCCCCCCACCTTATGCCCCACCCCCATGCTGGAGAAGTTTAGAGTAAGAGGTGGGGTGAGAAGAGCTAAGAAGAGCCGCAGTCCTGAGTGAGCCTGGGGACCCCTGTGCGCTTTGGTAAACCCATGAGCTCCTCAGTCAGAACTTCACCCCTGGTTTCTTTTGGATCTGACACACAGATTCGCATTTCATGCTGGTTTTGACACTGAATGAGAGCCGAAAGCAAGTATGGCCCTGAATGTGCTGCCAAGCTTCCTGTAAACTAAGTCATAATGAGTGGAGCTTGGTGGTGTACTACTGTTCTCCTGAGGCTCTCAGGAGGTGAAGGCAAGGGGATGGAGCAGGAGTTCAAGGTCATCCTTAGTGGAGAAAGGAAATTTAAGGCAGCCCTGGGCTGTATAGGACCATATATCAAAAGGAAAATAAATCACAAAACACAGAAAAAGAGTCAAGTTATTAATTTTCTTCCTCCCTCTGCCACCCCGGTACACAGAAAGACCCCATGCTGAGACAGGTGGTGGGGAGAGAACAACACCGTGCACAGTGAATTTAGAGAGACAAGTATGGAGGTGGGTCACATAATGCCACCCCAGGGCAAGATGGATTCACAGCAGCCCTGGGACAGAAGGTTGAGCAGAGGCAGTGGCCTTCAGTTTGGCCAGAGTCACTGGGGTTTGTGAGACCAGCTGAGCTGAGCAACAGAGGTAGATGAAGGGGGGTGGGGAGTAGTGAGAGTGTGAGGAGAGTAGAGGGGCTGCAGGTTCAGGGGGTCTTCCTGCCTGGGGACCTTGGTCAGGATGAAGCAGGGCCTGAGGATGTAGTCCAGTTAGGGAAACAACAGCCCAGAAAAACAATACAGACGCCTCCCCTTGGCGGGCACAGGCTGCCAGGACCTGATCACCATTGTCCTACTTCCTCCCTGGGGTCCAGTTGAAAGCAGGCCACTCTGGCTGATTGTCACTGTGGCCTTGGGCGCATCTTAAGAAGCCAAGAGCAGGCAGAACAGGAAGTAGCCCCCTAGAAGAGACAGCAGATAAACAAGGGTGTGACTTGGCTTTGTAGAGGAGGCTGGCAAAGCAATGGAGAGCTGCAGGGTTCTTCTCACAATAAGAAGAAACGTCAGCCTTTCTTCTACCAGACACCGTACAGGCCCAGAGAGGTATGGTGCAGTCAAAGTCACACAGCCAGTCCCCCTGCTGACTTCCCTCAAAGTGCTCAGATCGTGTCCAGGAGCTGAGACCAGGTAGGAAAGGGGTTTCACTTTGGAGACAGTTTGCTCAAAGATCCCATTCACAAGGGACAGCCAGAGGTGACCCCTTTGCCCAGGGCCTCAGAGGGCCTCGGGTTGGGGGGCTATTGTTCCACCACTCCCTGGCCTCCAAGGATGACACTTTCCTGTCATCTAACTCTAAGGTTTCAAGGCTGGAGATGGCTAGAAGAACACACAGACCAGGCCGAAATTATCTCTCACTGCCAGGGTCGGTACAGGAACCTGAAAGGTCCTGTCCTCTCAATGCCAGTTCGTGGACACCTAGTCCAGCTACAGCATTGGACTTCTACATGTGTGACTTCCAGTGACTGGAATGTCCCTCCCGTCTCTGCCTAGTGGGATAGGAGGCCTCCCCTGAAGACCCCTGAATCTCACAGGTACACATTCCTCACACTGAGTGTAACTGCTTGTAACTGTTACACCAGATACAGAGGGCCCTGTGCCCGAGCTCCATCAATAATGTCAAGACATGTCACAACCCCATTTGTCCGGTAGGCAAGCTGATTCAAAGAGGCTGAGTCTCTTGACCAATCTCCCACACAGAGAAGGACTCAGATGTGAGGGTCACTATGAAGTACAGGACAGGACCACCCAGATGCCCCTATAAGGAAGCAGGAGACACTGTTCAGTGAGGAGGCTTTTTAAGCCTTGTTCCAGGGCCTCCCCTGAAGGTGGGCATCCTTACCAGAGCAGCTCAGGCATGGACAGCCCAGAGGAGGGTTCACAGACATGTCCAGCTTACCCTGAAGGCCAGCTAGCTGCAGGGCTCCCTATGTGATAGGCTGAGACCCGAGCAGATGGACACAATAGCTCAGCTCCTTCCCTGGTTCAGGCCTGCTTGTTTCTCCTGGGAGATGGTTTCCTATGGGCCCCTGGGCTACATAGTTTTATGTCAACTTGACACAAACTGAAGTCATTTGAGAGGAGGGAAACTCAATTGAGAGACTATCTCCATTGCCAGGTGGTGGTAGCCCACATCTTTAATCCCAGCAGTTGGGAGGCAGAGGCAGGCAGAGGCCAGCCTAGTCTTCAGTGTGAGTTCTAGGACAGCCAAGGCTACAGAGAAACCGTATTGGGGGGTGTGGTGGGTATTGCCTCCTTAATATTGGGCCATGGGCAAGCCTGTAGGGCATTTTCTCAGTTAGTGATTGCTGAGGGAGGGCCCAGCCCATTGTGGGCAGGGCCATCCCTGAGCTCCACCTGAGTTCTATAAGAAAGCAGGCTGAGAAAGCCACGGAGAGCAAGTCAGTAAGCAGCACCATCCATGGCCTCTACATCAGCTCCTGCCTCCAGGTTCCTGCCCCGACTTCCTTTGATGATGAACTGTGACGTGGAAGCAGAAGTCAAATAAACCCTTTCCTCCCCAACTTGCTTTTTGGTCATGGTGTTTCGTTGCAGCAACTGAAACCCTGAGACAGCCCCCAAGTGTCATCATCACCTAGTATGTAGAACCCCAGAGGGTGACGACAGTGGTCACATCTGATGCCAGGACATGCAGCCATACCCGTGCCACTCCATTGCTGCTGCTGGATTTCAGCGCGGCACCGTCAGGCGTTCAGCAGCGATCTGTCTCACAAATCAGCACACGATTGGCTGGAGAGACAGCTTGGTAGCTAAAAGCACTTGTTGCAGACCTTGACATCCTAAGGCTGGTCTCTGGGACTCACATCGCAGGAGGAGGAAACTGACTCCCACGGTGTGCCATGGTGCGTACACACCCGGGCATGTGTGCACACGCACATCAAATAAAGATACATGAAAATAAAATTTTAAAATAAATGTGAAAGAGGCTGTAGGTGGTTAAACAAAGTTCAGTTTTGCATTTTTAAAATTCTATTCTGTTGCCTAGTCTAGAGGTTGTGTTCCTGCTTGTTATGAGCAGGGAGCCCTGGATCCCTCTTGAGCCTGAAAGACTTAAGAAATTCATCCTCAGGCTCTCTTTAGTGCAGCCTCCTCTTTTGTTACGGATAAGGCATATTTGGGTGACCAGAAATAAGGTTAGGGACAAATGGGAAGAGATTTAGGTCAAAGTTCTTTGTCATCTGGGTGCCTGGCTGAGACCAACAGCCTCAAGGGAACTGTTTTGGGGGTTTTAAACCTGTTTCCTACTCCTCTGACCCCTAACCCTGCTTCTCTGATATGCCCCACCAGCACCCACACCCACACCCACACTGGAGTATACACACACACACACACACACACACAGGAGTATACACACACAAACACACACACACACACACTGGAGTATACACACACACACACACACACACACTGGAGTATAAACACACACACACTGGAGTATACACACACACACACACACACACACACACACACACACACACACACACACACACTGGAGTATACACACACACACACACACACACACACACACACACACACACACACACTGCTGTTCCAGCCTGCATCTTCTCAAGCAGAGTCAGCCAGGTCTCTCATCCAGATCACAAACCTGCACCAGGCAGGCAGTTTGTCTCCTCTGTTTTCTTTCTTCCCCCAGCTCTTCCTCACCTGAGCTCTGAGCTCGAGGCCCCATTCCTTCCCTCCCACAGAAGGGGGCAAGTGGAGAGAGAACTTGGCGTGGAGAGGCTGCTGAAGGGGAGCACGCTACAGTGAGTAGATGCTGTAGCCTATAGGTTGGGTTGTTCTTGTATATGCAAGGGGGGGGCGGGTGTGGATGTTTGAGGAGGATAGCCCATGTCTTTGTTACATCATGCTCCATCTTATTCACTTAAGAGAGGGTCTTTCACCAAGGCTGGAGCTAGGCTGTAACAATCCCCCTGCCTCAGCCCTCCAGTGCTGGGTTACAGGCTCCTGTGCAGCAATGCCCAGCTTCTTACATAGGTGCTGGATCTGAACTCACCTCCTCACGCTTATACAGCAGACTCCAGACTCTTACCCACCGAGCCTTCTCACTAGCTCCCAGAGTTGTTGGTTTGGTTTGGTTTTCAGTAGTGAGGAATGGAACTCTGGGTCTTGAGCAGGCAATTTTACTATTGAGCCCTCCCTTCAGTGCCAGTACGAGGTTCTAAATACCCTTCACATTTATCTTTCCCAATAAACCTTGCAAGTAGACACTGTTTACTCTTCTTTGCAAAGGAGACAAAACAAGCCCTGAAAGTTGAGGAAGTTGGAGAGTGTAGGTACAAGGTCACTGGCCTAGAAGATTGGAAGCCAAGTTGTCTGATGCCAGCACCATCCGGTTACACAGGTAGCTTTCCTGCAGTCCTGGACGCTTGGGTATGTGGGCCCTGGGATGAACAAAGGGAGCAAAATGACCAGTCAGTCACAGAGCATCAGTGAAATCAATTGAAATGGACCAACTTGGGGCCACACATCCCTTTCCTGGCCTAGATTCCTGTCTATGCCTTGACTGTGGCACATCAGCAAATAAACACTTGCAGGCTCTCAGACAACAGAGTGTGACAGACTGGTTAGCATGTCAACTTTCTCCTGGAAACATCCTAACTGCTTGAATAACTGTAAAGTGACCAGGAATTTGTAGCAGGTGGGACTACCTCTAAAACTCCTGTTTGGATGGCTTATGCTGACTTACACCTTCAATCTCAGCTCCAGGAAGCAAAAGCAAGGCCCTCACCACAAGTTTGAGGTCCCTGTGACCTCCATAGTGAGTTTCAGACTAGCCTAGGTTGCAGTGTGAGACTCCATCTCAGAAAAAGGAATGAACACTACAAGAAACCTCTCTCCCACCAGGTCTCTGGAGCATCTGGAGCCTCAGAAGAAATGGAGATGAGAGGCAGTTGTGCCTGGGGCCTGGCTGCAGCCTTGGCAGGTGTTTGCATGTTTCATTCCAGAAGGGACCGCTCCCAGTACAGAAATGTTCAGAGGTGGGACCCTGGGGAAGGACGGATCATGAGGACTGACTTCATTGGTGGGTTTAACCACAATGGATACAGTTTGATGCTATTACTGGAGGTGTTGGAGAGTAGGGTCCTGGGAGGGTGTAACCTGACCATGCCCTGTGTCTTTTCTCAGATCTTTGGCTACTGTTGAGATTAGTGGCTTTTTTCTGCCATGGCCTTCTGTGTTTCTATCTTGCTATAGTACTAAAACTCACATAGCCATGGACTGAGAACTCTGAAGCCAGGAGTCAACACCAATCTTTCTTTACTTCTTTCTTTTTTTTTCTTTCTTTCTTTTTTGTTTTTTTGAGGCAGGGTTTCTCTGTATTGCTTTGGAGGGTGTCCTGGAACTCGCCCTGTAGATCAGGCTGGCCTCGAACTTACAGAGATCTGCCTGCCTCTACCTCCCGAGTGCTGGGATTAAAAGTATGTGCCACCAACGCCTGGCTTATCAACACCAATCTTATAACTTGTTATCTTGAATATTTTGTTACAATGACAACAACAAACAAAAAGTGAACAAGACACTTGGATGCAGCATTGGAGCTGCCTTCTATAAAATCTGAGTTTCCCTTGTTTTCATCTAGGAACCCCACACGTGATTATTTGAGAGTGAAACTGAGAGCCAAGGATAAACACCCACATGGTCTCTGCACCTCATTTCTGAACTTGAGGTTATGCAGGAAGCTTAGCTCTCTTCTCTGATTGCTGTGCCCAGATCTGGGACCAACACAGCAGATGGCAGATAGGACCCATAGATAGGCTCCATGAAAGGCTTGCAGACTCAATTTAAAGAAAATACTTCAAGTCACATTCAAACCTGGTTTTGTTTAAAAGGATGAGAGTTATGGAGAAAGTTCCTAATTAATTTATTAATCTATATGCCACTTTCTCCTCACCCTAAGCAGTTAAAGAAGATAAATTTGTAAACGTTTCTTTAATAGAGAATTTCCTGCTTAAAATAGTGAGGTAATCTCAACACTGTGTTTTTAAGTTTTTAAATTAAGTTTGACAATTTCATATTTGAATGTAGAGGTTTCTTTCTTCCTTTGCAGACAGGGTCTCTCTATGTAGTCCTGCTTCTCTCTGTGTAGACCAGGCTGGCCTTGAACTTGCAGAGATCCTCTTGCCTCTGCCTCCCAAGTGCTGGGGTGAAAGCTGTGTTCCACCCGGTCTGGCTGGTAATGCTTCCTGTCACTCTTGCCCTCTGTCTCCCTCCCACCCGTTATCACCCCACATTCTCACCACATTTTGCCTTTGCAACAACTCTGAACTTCTCTTGGAGCAAGCCAAAACCAAAAATAAGCTGTTTATCTCAATTAGAGTGAATGGAGTAAGTCCCAGGTGGAAACTATTTACCCAGGCTTTGAAGAGCCGGTGAAGGAAGTGTGGCCCTTCAGCTCGGCTTCCGCCCAGTCCTTTGGCTCTGATGTTTATTTAATTAATAATCTACTTACCTGTTTATTTCCTAATTACTTATTGCAGTAGTGGGGACAGAACCCAAGGCCTGCACACACCAGGCAAGCATTCCACTGATCAACACCGCATCCTGGTTTAGATTTCTGTCTGCCTTGCTCTGGATGCATCTATTTCGAGACTCGTCACCAGGGATAGAAGGAAATCACCTGAGAAAAACCTTTTTAAAAAGCAGAGTCAGTCCTCAAGGTGCAGACTCAGCTCCCTCAGGTGCGCGAGATGAAGGTCTGAGCTCGAAGCCCCCCAAGGGGCCCAGGTTTGGCACAGGCCTTGCCAACAAGCCTTTGTTCCCTTGCCCTGCCCCGTGAGCCCTGCACAGCTGGCGTTCCTGCCAGGTTTTGGCACTGGGCCCCGTGGGAGATCTTAAGATCTGCTTTCCCTTTGGCTGTGATGTGCAGTGGAGTCACTTGGCTCAAAAGCAACTTTGCTTCCAAATTTAAAAACAAAGGCCAGTATCTATGCCTCCACATTTTTCTAAAGATGATTAAGGGAGCTAGAAACATTTTTTTTTTTAATTTATTTGGCTTTTGGGCAAAGCCTGGCGCCCCTGAAATACAGCCTTTGCAGGGACATCAAGGGTGTTCTGCCTACATCCCATGCCTTGGATCGGACCTGTGTCTACATTTTATCACGAATTAAATCTACCCGGAAGCTCTGAGAGCTTCCGACACTGTGAGTCCTCTTCATTCCTTTGCTGTTCTGCAGAGGCAGAACCAGGAACGATACTCGGAATACAAACTCTGAACTGGGACTGCCTAATGGCGTCATTCTCAACCTGTGGGTCACGACCCCTCTGGGGGAGTCAAATGACCCTTTCACAGGGGTCACATAAGACCATCGGAAAACAGATATTTACATTACTATTCATAACAGTAACGAAATTACAGTTATGAAGTAGCAACAGAAATAATTCAATGGTTGGGGAATGACAGCGTTAGGAAGGTTGAGAACCACTGGTCTAATGAACATTAAAACATGGTTTGATGGCCAGCGATCCCTGAAAGCCACCAAGGTCTGAGTTCAAGTACTGCTTCCTGGTCACAGATGTCATTTGGTACTTCTCTGACCAGACACAGGTGCTGAGCAGAGAAACAGCTTGGTGTATGTGTTGTGTGTGTGTGTATGGGGGGGGTGGTATTCCAAGGTGACAGAAGATTCACTCCATCACCTCCTCTCTTCAGTGCTGGGATAATGTATGCTGGAGATGAAACAAGTTTCATGGTAAGAAAGAACTCTGTCATAGGTCTATACCATTCCCAACAGGTAGGGACTTATTACCATGAACCTGCTGGCTACCCAGGACTACTGGCCAATTATTTGCTTAATCTGTATCATTGCTTCTCTGAGAATTCAGTGATCAGGCCTGTGTGCCAACATACCAGCATGGACTGACACTCAGGGCCTGCTCTGCTGGCCCAGCCTCCCTCCCTGGAGCCCCATTAGCAGAGGCATTTCCCAACCAAGGCAGAGATCAGAGGCTTCTTGCTGGTGCAGAATGCAGCCTCCTGGCTCCAAACAGAAGTCAAAGGTTCTGGAAATTTTTCATTTGTAGCAGATGGTGGGGCTCTGGCTTCCCCTCCCCAGAACCTGTCCTGAGGGATTCCAGAGAATGAAGCCTTTAACACTGCCTGTGTGTAGGGGCCCAGGGACCACTATCCAACACTATCTCCCAGGTCCTGCTGGAGCCTCAGCCACCTTCCTGGGGAGACAGAGCAAGGGAAGGCACAGCCCTTGACACATGACAACCAGACAATCTGAGACTTTTATTTACACCACAAGGCAAGAGAGGGATACAGAAAAAAAAAAAACCCACAAGGTTTTGCAGTCAGTAATAGGAAAGCTAAGCTCTTAAATTCAGTTGCAGCAGGGTGTGGACCTTGCGGCTGAACACAAGAGAACATAGAGAAAAGCAACAAGGAATGGTCTGCAACATGAACCAAGAGCCCCACATGGGGATGTGATCTCACAGGCTGCTCCTGGGGCTGAAATCCACCTTCCAGGGAGGCTGGCCAAGTTCCAGGACAGCCCCTGCAAGCTTTTGACTTTGGCCGTTTCTGAGTTAATTCTTAGCCAGACTTAGAGAGGCACAGGGCCAGATGTGCTTGGCTTTGCTGATTTTCCAATTTGGGAGGTGGGGAGGAAGAGACTCCGGGGAAGAGGGGAAGGAAGTGCCCTTGACTGTTCATCCCTTCCCTGGGTCACACTTCTGCCTCCCTAGCAGAATGCCGTGGGCTTCTTGGAGGGCTCTGCGACATCAGGAGGTGGCAGGGGAGACATCTTGCAAGCTTCACATTCCTGATTCTTTCCAGCCAACTGCATTAATATTTTCTATTTACCTTTCCATTTTCTATCCTAAGACTACCAGGCAAGCATCATGCTGTCACATGTGTGAGCCTGCATTAACCAGCTTTTAGATACTAGGGATAAAGCAAGAACCACTTATTTCCCAGTTCCAGGGACTGGTCAACTTCACCAGGAGCCTCCAGAGAGTTTGAATCTAAGTGTGCAACAGCTACTGTCTCCTCCACCTGCTCCTCTTCTGTCCATCTGTCCACCTTCCTACCCACCCACCAGTGCCTGATGGTCAGCCCCAACAGGTGAGGTATGAGCATCTTGGCTTTCGTTGTGTGCCCCCAGAAGTCTCCCAGACCAACAAGCTGATGCTGATCCTGCAGAGTGATCCCAAGAATCAAGGTTGGAATCCTGGCCTGCTGTGGGGTTGGCCAAGGGTCATGGGGAGAGGAACCTCTATGAACAACTTTGAAAACAGTTGTGAAACAAACCAGTACAGTTTCCCAGATATCCTAGCCTTAAAAGGGCTTCTTCTTTCATTCTCCCAGTGCTCAATGGTAGTCTATGAACCATCCTTGGTGGAGTGTCAAGCCTGGGACTCATGTCTACATTAATCTTTGAATCCAAGTGAGATGCTGGCCTAAGAAGTGTTAACTCAACCACCATGGTGCCTCTGGTTCCCCAGGTTCCTCTGGTCCTACATACAACCAGCCCAGCCCTCTCAAGGAACTCCTGTCACAAGCTTGCATCCCTGACTCCCCAACTTCCATTGCTTCTCCAATGTCGTTCTTGGCTTTTTTCTTCTTCATGTCTATCTCTTACAGTTGCTCCTCTAAATATGCTTGCCAATTCTGTCTCTTCTCTTTCCCCTCTCCTTCTCTCTGTCTCTGTCTCTGTCTCTGTCTCTGTCTCTCTCTCTCTCTCTCCCTCTCTCCCCTCACTCCCTCCCCTGGGGGAGTTAGGCACCTGTCAGCAGTGAACTGCTGGGCAACCACATCTGCAGGGCTCCTGACAGCTCCAAACACAATTGCTGGACCAGGTTCAGACTCTGAAAGCACCTGTTGCAGCCTCCAAGCTAGCTTCTGAACTTGCCCTCCCTCCCCCCCTCTTTGCCAGCTGCGTTGTTATGAAATACTTATGAAAATGACACATTCTGATCTACTTTCAACAGTCTTCACACAGCTGTGAACATGGATTTCATTCAAAGCATCGTGGTCTTCAAAGACGGTTTCCTTCCTTTTTTCTTCCCAACCCTGTAATTAAACTCCCGATGACAGCTCAGTAAAGCAAAGAGATGAGGAGAGAGAAAGATGTCAGATCACCTCCCTCATTGTCCTTAATGAGAGGATCAAGGAAGGCCAAGGCCAGGGACCTTTCCAGAACCTAGCAACTATTCCATTAGAGGTCTGCAACCCCCCCCTCAAAACTCACCCACTACCCACATGGCTCAGACCCCCGACCTGCCATGAGTCTGTCTGCCTGTACCCCAGAAGGCTCTAGCTGGTACAGGAAGCAAGCTAACCCTAACCCTAACTTGACCTTGGCCAAATTCTCCACAGGACTGACCCCTAGATCCAGCCATGTCCAACATAAACGAGTGGCCCGGCAGATGAGCGGGAATGGTTCCTGCCCAACACTCAACCAGTTCAACAATGGAGCATGAAGCAGGGTTCCTCTTCAGAGTTCCTGAGTTCGAGTCTCAAGTGCTGGTGGATTCACACTGTCCTGGGGCAGAAGCATTCTCGTGATGCCTGCCTGCAGCTCCCATTAGCGCACGAAGGACACCACGCTGGTGGCTACTCCAAATGGGGCGGAGTAGGCTGCAGCAAATCCCTGCAGGCCAATGACAATGTACCGGCATCCTTTGCTGATGGCCTTCCCGAAATTCTATTTTAGGAAGAGAAAAGTAAAAGTTAGGTGAGGCAACCTGTTGATCCTTCCATGACTCACCATGATAACGCACAGAGAACCGTTCGCCCTCATGGATCCAAGGCACACTATGGAGGCCCGGAGCCTTCACATCTGTAGTGCCCACCTGGGTCCCCTCCCCTTCTCACAACAGGTCTTGCAAAGTGCTTGCAAGCACAGCACACTTCCAGATAACTCACAGCCTTCTTAGAAACAGCATGGAGGCGGCCAGCTCCAGAACTAAAATGCCTTTGTTGTTTTAAACTGAGACCCACTTTCTCAGTTGAAAGTGTCAGCGCCATCACAGGCGGGGCCAAATTTTCCTTCAGGCATCTTGTTAGACAGCCCAGCTGGTCCTTTCCTATGTGCCTAGTGCCTGCTCTGGTCTGACCCTCATATTTGTCATCAGGAAGTTTTCTCCACTCTCCAAGGGCTGCAAGTGCACAAGCCCTTTATGACTCCAAAACAGTCTCACACTGTTGAGGGTAAGGACGAGGTAATGCTTTTTGGATGCTGCTTTCCTCCTCTTCCTCCTTGGTGAAGGTGGGTGTCGGGACAGGGGACAGGAATGCCAGGTCCATCACAACTTAGAGACACTAATGGTTAAGATCTACTTACTACACGGTGTTCCTCTTCCCACCTCCAGATTCTTTTGTCGTTCTTGGTGACTTGGACATCCATGTAACTAACTAGAAGAACTTTCTCTCACACCCCCTTGGCTTTCAGCCCTTTGATTTTTCTGGCTACAAAATACACAGCCTGGTTCTGCTGACGATCCCGTCCCACTCTCAAGACTCACCATGACACCCAGTGGAGAAGCCAACCCACCTGCCCAGGTCGGTTGACCTCTCTTTCAGATACAGCCCAACCTTTCCCTCTGCCTACCCCAGCCATAGTGTGTGGAGCCCTTGTCCCCATTGCCTTAATCACATGTCCTTGGGGAGCCTGTTCATCATCCCCTATTGCCCCCAAGCTCAGTGCTCTGGCTCCTGGCTTCTCCCACCCTGCCAGTGTAACCATGGGCCTGCCTGCTCAAGGGTGCCTACCACCTCCATGTTGTGTGGTCCATGGACAGTTCTGTCTGTTCCCTCGCCTGAGCATTGGTTCTCCTCTTTTCCACAGGGTGCTCCTTCTAAACACGCTCTATTGATTCTGTCTCCTTGCAGAGTTTGAACCTTTGAGGTCTTCATTCTTCAATGCTAGGTTCTCCTCTGTGCTCCGCCTAGAACCCCTTGGACTCAGAAGCTGGCAACTCTAGCTCAGATTCACACATTCAACTCTCAGCTTGGAGCGTCCATCTTCTGAAACCCCACAATTCCTCTGGCATTGTCTCTCATTGCACGAAATAAGTTGGCCTAACCTGGGTGACTGGTATGTCCTCAATGGCCTTTGATTAAGGGATCATCAAGAAGAAATCACAGGGAAGTGACATGCCTTTGAGACCACACAGCTGGTAAGGGGTAGAGCTGAACCCTCCCCCAAGAAATCTCACAGCAGAGCTGGAAGCTTTCACCCCATGTGACTCCTCTCTCTAATGAAGGTAGTTAGTAAGTGACCTGTGCTCACAGCCAGAAGTGAGTTCCAATCCCAACCTTTCCTTAAATTCCCTTGGCCTCAGTTTCCTTGTCTGTAAAATGGAACTATGTAGTGGCCTTTTTGTGTGGTAAAGAGGACTGAGGCGTCTATTCACAGGGAGGGAGCACTAGGAACAGCGCCCAGCACGTGTTGCAGGCAGGGTTAGTGCCCAGTGTCAGCTTTCAAAAGAACAGGGACTTCTGTTACAGAGTAACATAGGTTTGTGGTGGCAATATATCAGCCTGAGACACTTCTTATTTCTCAGCAAAGTTTTATTTCTCTCTCTTCTTGAGAAAGGATCTCATTCAGTAGCTGAGCTGGCATGGGACATACCATGTAACCCAGGCTGGCCTTCAGCTCATGTTGATCCTCCTGCCTCATCTCTCTCGGTGCTGGGATTATAGGTGTGAGCCACACTGCCTTGCTAGGAAAGTTTTTAAAGAGAATATGGAGTTGCCTATGAATCCTGCCTTGAGTTGTCCATGGTATGGATGTCAGGGCCCCACACTGCAGTGGGTACCAGTTCAGGTATCCCCAGCCTGCAGAGAAAGCCAGACTCACTCGGTCCCTCACTAGGTCATGACAAGTTTTGGGAGAAACTGGTACATTTGTGTCTTCAGGACACTACTTTATCTATTTCTCAAGGAAACGTATTTGTGTGTGTGTGTGAGAGAGAGAGAGAGAGAGAGAGAGAGAGAGACAGAGACAGAGACAGAGACAGAGACAGAGACAGAGACAGAGACAGAGAGAGGGAGGGAGGGAGGAATTCTATAAATGTATTGAAAAGAGTCAATGGGAGAATTAATTTTCCATGTTTGAAACAGCAGTCATGCACCCCTGGAGCAATCACAGCTCTGGTCCTTTATGAACAATGACATCAGAATCACACTGCCACCTGCAACCCAACCGTTAGTGGATTTGTGCATTCCCTTCCCCATAGCTGGTTACTGTTTGGTTTTTAAAAACAAACTACTTATCACTTCATCTTTACAATTTGGGGATAAAGTCTGCTGAGATAGCTCATTAACATGGAACTCTGTCAAAACACAACTTTGAGAAGCACAGAGAAAAGAGACCAAAGAAGCTATTGATGGCCACACGGGTGCTATTCAAGGGAAAGGATCTGGGATAAAACAAATCTCTGTTAGGGATGCTGAGATGGGAAGGTGTGGGAGAGGGTGCCAGGCTAGCCCCCAGATTCCCAGAACTCAAGACTCTAGTGCTTGAAATGGCAAGAGGAACTTTACCAGTATGAGTCAGTTGAGAGGCTCCCTGGAGCCTCCGCATACCAGGCAAAGAGTGGCTCTACCCAGGTGAGTGTCTCAATGCAGCAGGACAGGGGGATGGCAGTGGGGGGAGGGGGAGGTCAGGCGGGGGAGGAGAGAGCAGGGTGCACTACTGGCTTTGAAGGGAGGAAGATGGCCTGATGACTTTAGCTCAGCTCAGGAGGACTGTCTGGGATTTCCTTCTGAGTTCCAGAGCTGTAGCACGCACATTACAGCCAACCCCCAGAGAAAATCATCCAGCCACAAATGTCACTGTCTGATCCAAAGGTCAAATCCTCTGTAGAGCTGCCCTCAGGCCTGGCACCATCCTGAGGTGGATGGTCAGCTCCAGAATCTGAATGAAGAGAACCCACTCCTCAAAGGTAGCTGCTCCAGAGCCTCAGCCAGGCGCCCTGGCATATAGAACTTCCACAGGCACTAAACCATCAACTTGATATGACCTGGTATGTGTGTCAGGATGGTGTGTGTCGGGGTCAATACTCAGTGTCTACACTGGCTAGCCACCTGTCTCCACCTCCCCAGAGTTGGGATTGTAAGTGTGGGCCACTGTGCCAAGCTTTTTCCTGGGCTCTCTCATGCCTACTTGATAGGCACTCCCCCCAAGCCCAGCCCAGCCCAGCCCTCATTATTAGCAGATGGTTTAGACCAAGAAACAGGCGGTTGAGAGGAAGCCAAGCCTAAGGTCATACGGCCAATGGATGGCCATGCGGCTCTCACATCTGGTAGACTGGTTCTGGACCCCTACTTTAACATGAGACCATTTCTCCTCCTCCCCCTTTTTGTAGTGTGTTCACACCTAGGTCTTGGCACATGCTAAACATGCTCTACCAGTGAGCTCCATGACCAATTCTCACCTTTTTTTTTTTTTTTTTTGGTGGGGGAGGGCAGAGTAGCCCAGGTTGGTCCTGCACCCCTGATTCCCATCTCAGTTTCCACAGGGCTGGGATGCAAGCCTGCAACACCATACCTGACTTATCCCACACCCTGTGTTTTACCCTCCAACCCTCTCCTAGCTTCCCAATTAACATAACTTAATTCTTTTTCTTCCTGAACTTCTCTCCATGCCTCAAGGGTGCCTGCAAGGGCGGCCTATTATTTTCAGCTGAGTCTGAGGCATGTTCCATCCTTCTAGCCCACGATCTGCAGAGGAAGGGGCCAGGCCGGGCTCCCTCCCAGCTCTTCGGCTGTCTGACTCTGCAGCTTCATTGTCTTCAATACCAGGTTCCCAGGGTTGCTGGGAGGACTCAGGCATGGAACATAAAGAAGGTAGCAGACATCCAGCCTTCTGACGGAACACCGCCAACTCAGGTTCCTTCCTTCCTCCAGTGCCCAGCAGACAGTATTTTAACAGTAATATGTGCACCACAGGAATGCAATTATTTCTTTAAAATCAGCTGGAACATTGATCTCTACAAGAGGCCCAGGCACAAAGGCTTCCAGAAGGCTGGACCAGCAGTGTGAGGGTTGGCTCCTGCGTAGGACCATGCTGGTGGAGGTGTGTGTGTGTGTGTGGGGGGGGTTAGAGCGGGGGAGTGAGCCTGCTCTTTCATGTTGCACAAAGGCCAACAATTTTCCTTAAATAGAAGCAGGAAGGGGCTTGGGTGAAGGATCTAAGAAGTTCACAGGAATAGGAACTTAAAGAAAACACATTCCATAATAACCAATAATTGGAGCCATTCATTTCTAAAAGAAAGCCTCTCCTGGCAACCGAGGTGAGTACAGATGCCCACCCCCATCTTCTGCAAGAGCCTCGGCTGTTCCTGTAGCTTTGCAGAAAAGGAGGTCTCCTCGGTCTTCCATTTTGTTGGAGCCTGGTACCTTCTCACCTGGCCTGAGAAAGTGGAAGGCGGGATGGCTCTTGTGACCCCTTGTGATTACCTGGGGCTATAATCTTGTCTGGACATCTTGGGGCTACTGAGCTTGTGTCTAACATTCCAGAGCTTTCCCTCATCGCTTTTCTCTCCATTTTGGTAAACAAACGAACAAACAACCCCCCTTTTCATGTCAAAATCCCCCCCCACACACACAAATTCATGTAACATAAAACCAAACAGTTTAAAGTGAAAAAGTAGAGGTGGCTCAATAGTTAGTTAACAGCACTGGCTGTTGTAAAGGACCTGGGTTCAGTTTTAGTTCCCAGCACCCACATGGTGGCTCACAACCATCTGTAATTCCAGGTCCTGTCTCACCTCTGTGGACATGAGGCAAGACATACATGTAGTCAAAAAAAAACAAACAAAAACAAAAAACAAAACAAAAACCCCCAATCTTCACATACAAAATAAATGATTTTATAAAGTGGAGAGAGGTTAGAGGCATTGAATGCCTTTATAAGGTGTAACTACCAGTTCTGTCTACTTCCAAAACATTCTCATCCCAGAAGGAAATCACATATAAATTTGGCCTCTCTATGCCTCCGTCCAGTTCCTAAAATCACCATCACATTCTGTCTGGACTTGCCTATCTGGACATTTCATATAAAGGGAACCATGACTTTCTTCGCTTAATATCTTGTTGAGCCATGTGACAGCTAATATTAGTCCTTCTTATAGATATTAAATAATAGTCCATAGGCGTCCAGTCCACATTTTGTTCATCTACTCACATATATTTGGATTTTTTTCACTTTTTGTCCATTGGTAAAAGAGACACCTATGAACATTATGTGTAAAATTGTTTTACAAACATTTATGAAGGCAAAATACCCACACATATGAAAAAAATCAAAGAAAAAAATATTTGCTGGCCTCGAATTCACAGAGATCCGTCTGCCTCTGCCTCCCACGTGCCGGGATTAAAGGCGCTCACCACCAACGCCCGGCCCAAAATGTTTATTACATGTATTTAGTGTACATGCAATCTGTGCTAGCTACGGTGTGAACGCGGCCAGGCGACAGCTTGTGGGAGTTTTGCCAGGTTCTGGGGATTGAAGGTGGATTGTCAGGTTGGAAGTGAGCACCCCTCCCACAAAGCCAGACCCTAAGCTCCAATCTGCTGACTCCACTCCCCAAGTGCTGGGATTATAGGTGTGTACCACCACGCCTAGTTCACAGAGAGCCAGAGATCTAACTGGGTCTTCTGTGAATGCTAGGCCAGCACTTGACCACCTGAGCTACAAAGACCCCCAGCCTGACATTCAGGTCTTTCATCATTCCCTTGGAGTAGGACCCATGAGTAGTTTTGTGACCATGGAGTAGTTTTGTGTTCAACTTGGTGAGGTGCCTCCAAGTGGCTTTCCACAGCGGTTTCAACAGTTTACGTATCCCAGCACCAGTGTACAAGGCCCCAAATGTCTCCACATCCCCACTAACATCATTGCTTTCTGCTTGGACATTGTCTGTTTTAGCATAGCCACCCTAATCAGTGTTGTCTGTTACCTCTGTGTTAGCCTGGCTGAGCTCTTTGTTGATAGGATCTTGTCATCTAGCCCAGGCTGCCCTTACATTTTCCATCATCCTGCCCCGCCCTCCAGAGTTCCTGGGCTTGCAGATGTGGGTTTCCTTGTCTTGCCTTATCTTCTACCCAGGGTCCCTGATTATATTAGCCTCACGGGCATGAGCAGTCACTAAGTTCTCTGCTATGCAGTGAGGAGCAGTGCTGTGCCTTGGACTCTCCCCACCCGCTGTTAGGGCTGTTAGGATTCATGCTTGCACCTCTAGTGTATACACAATGCCAGGAGCAGAATGGCCACCCCAAACCTCTCCAAATGCCAGCCTCCAACAGAGGAACCCGTGTCATCAAATTCACTTTCGGATGGTTTCCCGCAAAGTCCCACTTTACTTCAAGTATTTTATCATCACCTGCTTGTGAGAGAGCACGACCATGTCATTCAGCAGAATGACAAACTAAACTCTGGGCGAGGGACTGAATGCCTCAGGTATGATAAAGGTCATCCACTGAAGGCCACTTAAGACTACACAATAAAACCAGGACAGACCAGAGAACTTTGACCGGGGCACAATCAATGACTTTTGTGATTCCCCCACCCTCGCCCGCCCGCCCCCCACCCCCACAAACACGCTCCTGTCCAGGCCAAGAGAGCAATTCTACTTCCAGGCAGGGGCACCTGGGAGCCAGAGCCTTTCATCCTGGAAACATTCCGTGCCCCATCCATCCTTCCCCTCACTCTCCCACCTCCTCCCACAGAAAAGCAAAAGGCAGGCAGAGCATCTGAAGTTCAAAGTGCGGGGGTCACTGTTAGAGAGAGGGAGATTCCACAGGTGCTGGGTGTGTGCTGGCTGAGTTGGCAGGCCCCCGAGCGTCCACGGCACAATCACCTAACGCTCTCGTGTGGCCGGGAGGTTCGGGGAGAGGATGGGGGATGGATGCACCTGGGCTACAACTTCCCAGTTGGGTCACCGTCCCAGAGTCACTTAACCTCACCACGGCTTCAACACTCCCTTCCCACCAACCAGGCACAGGGTTCTTGTGCTCGCCCAAGTCTGCACGCTCAACGCCACCCTCCAAGTGACTGTCCTGGCGGCGGCGCGGCCACAACTCCACCCAAAACAACTCCAGGTTCTGCCTGGATCGGGGCGGGCCGGGCCGTGGGGACCTACCTTGCCGTACTTCTTCAGTTTTCGCCGGTATCTCTTCTTGGGCTTGTCACCTGGCGCAGGCTCCTCCAGGGGCTCGTAGCGCTCGGGCAGCGCAGCCAGGTGCACTCTGCGCGCGCTCGGGGTCCCCGCGCGCCGCCCGCTCTCCTCGTGCTCACCCTCCTGGGTCGCCGGGTCCTCATCCTCAACCTCCAGGTGCTCTACGATGGCTTCTGTCTCCTCGTCACCCGCGCCGCGCGATCGCCCCAGGTGTCCCCGGCGCGCGAAGCTGCTCGCCGCTTTGCTTCGGAGCCTGGCGCCCACCGTCATGATGCCGGGGAGCTGCGGAGAAAGTCCCGGGCTAAGAAGCCAACCTTTGCTCGGTGCCCCGCCCCGCCCCGCTCCGGCCCCCGCGGACCGCCCCGAGCTTGGTGCGCGAGGGGGACCTGAGGTCGCAGCGCACCCTCGCGGTGGGGCCCGGGATTGTGGCCGCTTAGACCCGAGGGTTAAGCCTAGCCAGACCAGGTCTGGACCTTGCCCCAGAACCACGTTGCAGACACGGAGCTCAGGGCAGGCAAGTTCGACAGTACTGGAAACCGACTCTTAAATAGCAGGCCTTGCTGGGCGGGCGGTGGTGGCACACGCCTTTAATCCCAGCACTGGGAGGCAGAGGCAGGAGGATATCTGTGAGTTGAAGGCCGGCCTGGTCTAGAGACAGAGTTCCAGGATAGGCTCCAAAGCAATACAGAGAAACCCTGTCTCGAAAAACCTACCTACCTACCTACCTACCTACCTACCTACCTACCTACCTACCTAAACAAACAAATAAATAAATAAATAAATAAATAAATAAGTAATAAAAAATAACAGGTCTTAATTTTCCTGCATTCAAAGTTGGTTGGGCAGTGATGGTGCACGCCTTTAATCTCAGCACTTGGGAGGCAGACTGGAGGATCTCTGAGTTCAACAACAGCCTGATCTACAGAGTGAGTTCCAGGACAGCCAGAGCTATAAAACAAAACAAACAATTGGCAGAGATGGTGTTGATCATGAAGATTACCTAGTGCTGGCGAGGATGTGCTGAAATCGTCAGAAAAATACGATATTTAGGGCTGGGGAGAATACTTGCTTAGAATGCACGAATTCCCAGGTTTCATCCCCAGGTCCACACGCGCCCCAGCATGGTGGTCTCAGAATTTAGGGAGTGGAGGCAGGAGGATCAAAGTCATCTTCGACTACACAGTGAGTTTGAGTTCAGCGTGGGCTACATGATGACGTGTTTCAAACATATATATAAGAAATGCAGTTTTTTTTTTTTTTTTTTTGCCGGGTGGTGGTGGCACACGCCTTTAATCCAGCACTCCCGAGGCAGAGGCAGGCGGATCTCTGTGAGTTTGAGGCCAGCCTGGTCTAGAGACAGAGTTCCAGTTCCAAAGCACACAGGGAAACCCTGTCTCGAAAAGCCACCCCCCCAAAAAAAAATGAAAGAAGGGATGCAGATTTTTTAAACTTAAAATACCGTTTTAAGTTTATTTTTGCTTCCCCACCATTTTCATGTCTGAACACCAGTATTACTACATCTTATCATAACATTCCACAAAAGCTGACAACTAAGTTGAGGGTGGAGTTCCATCGCTGAAAACCGAAGGGCGTTTAGATAGCACATTCTTGGCAATGGCATCTGTACCACATCAGCCAAACACAGCAGGGGGTTCTCACTTTGCAGCGTTATGGGAAGGGCAGCTAGATATCAACGGTTACAGGAATGAGGGAGTGAAGTAGACTTTTTTCCCAACTCAAACCTTCCAACATTTTAGAGACATGACAATGGTTTTGTGTGGTTTGGTTTTTCCTTCAGAGAAGGTTTCTCTGTGTATCAGAGTACTACTGGCTGTCCTGGAACTCCCTTTGAACTTCAGGCTGACCTTGAATTCAGAGATTTGCCTGTCTCCCCCAGTGCTGGGATTAAAGGCATCCGCCATAAAGACTGCCTGGAACAAGTGTTTTAGGGAAGGAAAACAATATATTTATCCCAGGTGTGGTGGCACATGCTTTTAGTCCCAGCACTGGGGAAGCAGAGAGAGGTGGATTTATACAGGGAAGCTTTTCCTGGAAAGCTGAGGTTACACAGTGAAATGCCGTCTCATATATATAGGTATAAAAGACAAGTCTTTTTGGATGCCTTTTTAAAAATACTCAAGTTTTTCTGCCCTCCTGGACTCACACAATACGGAAAAAAATGTAGACTTCCAAGTTTCAAAGAATTTATGAAAACATTAAATTTAAGCGATCCATGGAATGGCTTAAAGTGCCTTGGTATCCAAATGAAAAGATATTTAAATCACAAAAGTGAATTGAGAAAGCACAAAACCCACACAAAGATAGGATGGACTTAAGCCACAAATTTAGGACATAACGAGGAGAAATATGCTATTTGGGGGAAGTGTGAGCTCCAAGACCAAGTGGCCTTTCCAGGCCTTGGGGTGTTTGTTGAGAAGGCCGATCCATGGAGTTCCAGCTGCTGGGGGTAGCAGGACTCAGGCTGCATCCCAGACAGGGCCTTCTCTGACTTCGATGTCTCACCAGTAATAACAGGAAATAATGATGTCAGCTGTACTCACAGACTGTCAGAAGTGGCAGCTGGAGAGGCGGCTCCACCAGTAGAGGCACTGAGAAAGCTGGATGACCCGAGTCCAGTCCCCAGAAATAATGGAACGGGGTGGGAAGATCTGACTTCCCATCCCTGCCACGGCCTGTATGCATCCATTTGCACAACACACACACACACACACACACACACACACACACACACACACACACACACACCAGTGATAATAAATAACGGTCACAAGAAGGGGTGCATACTTCTGTGCGTGGGCCTGCCAGCAGTGTGTGGTAGAGGCACAGCCCCACACTGTCACCCTCAGTAGCCCGAGGAGCTCCCTTAATATTTTAAGGTCCTTGATTCAAGCCAAACTGGGATTCGTGGCTTTGATGCAGACAAGAATTCTTGGACCAATCAGAAGCAGATTTAGAATTTAAAGACATTTTAATCTAGACTTTAAGCTTCAGGGTTAGGAGAAAGAGAGGCACTTGGGAGGAAGACTTACCAAAGTGTGGGTACCTGTTCCTGAGTGGGGAAAACTTGTCCTGGTTTTAGGCATATATGCCATTTTGGTGGCTCTCAGGTTACATTTTAAAAGATTGCCAAGGCTGCCTCTCTCCTTTTGTGTCTTTTGATAAGTGAGATTATAAAGTGGCTCCCGAGAAGCCATGGATGGAATTGAAATGGGATGATGTGAGCCAGGGGTGACTAGAGTTGCTCAAGAAGTTGACAGCATGTCTTCCTGGCAAATGGGATTTCTGATAAGCTTCCTAGCAAAGCAGGTTGCCCGCTGGGAAGGAGAGCTGCCTTCAACAGTTGTTAATTGGGCTTCTCTGCTGGTGACTGGCTCCTTTTCCTTCTGTTGCTAGAATAGTCCTTGTCTTTCTTCCCACCTCAGACTGGGACTGTCTCTATTCAGCGCCCCAGCAGGATCTTCACTCAAACGAGATTCTTGGAGTGACTCATGAATTGTTATTTGCATGAGGTTTGATGGAACAAATGTTTCTGAAATTGCGGTCACAGCATCTGTTGGGTGGTGGTTGAAGATACTAGAAAGAGGCAGCAGCATAGGAAATTGGGGTTCCAGAGCCAGGGCTAAGACCATGTTGACCAAGACTTTGGCCCCATCTGTTTACATCATCTTTGAATCCACTTTCTCTGAGACACAAAGGTTTTGGATGAAACAGTGTCTCAGGTCTCTGTCCAAATACCTTGAGAACAGAGAACCTAATCTATCCTTAGTCTAGATACATTTCTTCCCAGTGTAATCCTTTGTCAAAGGATTACCCCTTTAAAAGAAGTGGTTAAAGAGACACCCACTGCAGCTCAAGTTTTAGATCCCATTTTGTTCTTAACAGCTGAAGCAAATTTACATAGATTAGTCCTAGACTCTGCAAACAGATGAGGAGAGAAAAAATGGGGCCAGGGAGATGGCTCAGTGGTGAAGGGCACTGGCTGCTCTTGCAGGGGACCCAGTTTCAATGCCTAGCACCTGCATGGCAGCTCCCAAACCATATGTAACTCCAGTTCCAGGGGATCTGACATCTGACAGTCTCTTCTGGCACCAGGAATACACACACACACACACACACACACACACACACACACACACACAGAGAGAGAGAGAGAGAGAGAGAGAGAGAGAGAGAGAGAGAGAGAGAGACGCAAAACAGTCACACACATAAAGCCATGATGTAGTCTTTAAGGAAATGTCTATTCTGTTCCTATCTTGAGGCCATTTATTTTTTGGAATAACAACATGGACAGGGTCATGAAGTAGCAGAGCTGCTTGGACAGCCAGAGGACAGTCCTTGTTTATAGTGACAGTCTTTCTTTGATATTGGGGAAACACTTGCTACCTTATACTCTACCTCCCCCCACCTGCCCCCACTTTTTTTTTTTTTAAAGATTTTATTTATTTATTATGTATACAGTCTATACAGTCTTCTGCCTGCAGGCCAGCAGAGGGCACCAGATCTCATTCAAGGTGGTTGTGAGCCACCATGTGATTGCTGGGAATTGAACTCAGGACCTCTGGAAGAACAGCCAGTGCTCTTAACCGCTGAGCCATCTCTCCACCCCTGCCCCACTTCTTGTTTTTGAGACAAGGACTTACAGTGTAGCTCAGGCTGGTCTTAAACTTTACAAACTTGCAATCCTTCTGCCCCAGTCTCTAGAATAGCTGGAATTATAGGCCTTTACCACCAGACATAGCATCTTTTTGATGTCCTGTTTATTTGTCTGGTCTCAAATGAAAGGATGGTTGGTCTTTCCTGAGAAAGGATAGATCTATGGTTCGCCTCTTAAGGTGCTCTGGATGCTCCTAGTGTATCCCTAGAGGGCCCGAGCGGACAGTGCCTCACAGCAGCCAACCATTGCTCTTCAGTCCACAGAGTTAGGGGAGGGGAACCCCTGTTTCTGATGTTCTGATCTACCGACTCTGGACCCCACTTTGGAAGGGCTGGGAGGACTACATGTTCTTTGCAATGTGCACTATAGTCTGGGGGTTCTGGGTGAGTCTCGCCAATGGCGCAGCTGGCAGGTGAGCATGAATAGCTGTACTAGAGTGACATGTGCCAAGTTGCCAGTTTTCTCCAGGTAGAGAAGCCTGCCCAGTTATCAACAAATCTGTGCCTGTTCTCTGAGAGTTTAGTGCAAAGAGAAACCATCAATCCACCTCTGTAAGCAGCACAGTTCAGATAAAGCACACACATTTCTGAGAAACTGCTTGTGTGGGAGAATACGGGAGAGGCTAGCATAGAAAGTGCCCAGGTTTAGCTTATGTGTGTGGCCACCTGGGCCAGCCCAGTCTCCTGCTCGTGGTCTTGCTCTTCCTCTGCCCCAGGAGGCTGACAACAGAGGGCTGCTCGCACTTAGGTTTGGCTGGGATAGTTGTTTTCCAGGCCTGCTTGTCTTTGGCCTGTACCATTCCCAGGAAGCCGTGTTGTCTTACTGTCTCACACATTGCAATTGCCACATGACAGTGGAACAGAGCTGATGTGGGTGAGGACAAAAAAGGGCATTTTATGATTAATATCAAGTTAAATTTTTAGAAATTATGTGTATGTATGATTGCATAGGCTGTCCTTGGCCACCACTAAGTCCGAGTATCGGGCAAAAGCCTGGAGATTTGATGAATGACAAGACTCCTGGTCCTTTTCTGAGAGAATGTCCCTCACCTTTATTGTGGAGCAGCCTTATGTACAAACTTACAAAAACCCCAGGTGAAAGGGTTCACAACAGGATATTGATGCCAGTGGGGTGAGGTCAGGAAAACAGGAGGTACCTGTGGTTATGCTGGAAAACAACTCTTAGAGACCCCGTGGGGGCTGGGTCCCAGCAAGTCTGCATGCATGTAGGTGTACTGCATGTGTGCCTGTTGCCTTTGGAGGACAGAAGAGGATGTCAGACACCCTGGAACTGGAATTACAGGTGGTTGTGAGCTGGTAAAGGAACCTGGGTCCCCTAGAAGAGCAACCAGTGCTCTGAACGACTAAGCCATTTCTCTAGCCCCCAACTTCTTTCATTCTCTGTCTCTCTTTTGAGGGGTGGTGGTGGCAGGGTCTCATTATGCTGCCATGGCTGGCCTCGAACTCACAGGGATCTGCCTGCCTCTGCTCCAGTTAAGGCTGTGCATCACCCTTCAAATATTGTTATTTAGTGAGACTATCATTGAAGGAACCGGCTTCCCTTTTGGCAGCCATAATGGTTGAACATGTGCTTCTATGACCTTGTCCTAGAAACCAGAAAGTCAGATGCCTGTCTTGTGACAAGGAACCAATCAGAAGTTAGCTGGTGGTGCTATGCTTTATGGCTCTGGGTGTGCTTTACGGACAAGCGCACAGCAATGACGTAGAGAGCATAGCAACCACCCTGGGAGGGCCTATGAGCCATAACAACCAGTTGACCAATCAACACAGGGCAAGCCCTCCAAGCCTGGAGGCACACCAATCGTAAGCCTGTGCGTACCCCTAGACACTCCCCTTACGCTGCCCTATAAGATCTTTTGGGAGACCCAAGGAGCCGTCTTCTCTAGCTGTCCGCCATGGTGGGTGGTTGAAAGACCCGAGCTAACATGGGGTTAGCTCGTTAAATTACAATAAAGCCTCGTGCAGTTTGCAGCAAGCTCTCGAATCCGCCTGGTGATTGGGGTGACCGCGAACCTGGCCTGAGACCCCGGATACTTGAGTTTTCGGGGGTCTAACATTTTGGGGGCTCGTCCGGGATTTGCGACCACCCTTCACCTGAGTGGATTCGATCTTGGAGGTAAGATGATTCGAGCTCGCAATTTATATATGTTCAGTGTTCTATGTTTCTTGTTTTGTCTCTTGCTGTTTTGTTTGGTGCCATGATTTGTATTTGATCTGCGCAGAATTTGTATTTGTAATTCGGACTTCTGAGGAAGACCCTGAAGTCCTGCCCTGGATGAAAGTCCGAGGGTTGCTTGATTTGATCTGCGCAGAATTTGTAATTTGTATTTGATCTGCGCAAAATTTGTAATTAAACCATAGGGTAAGCAGACTTGCGAGAACCTTGGTTCCACCCTGGATGAAAGTCCAAGGTTTGGTTGTAATTTTGGTTTGGGGCACCATTTCTTTGCCGCGGTTTGTCCTGTCTAATGTTTGTGCTGTCTAATGTGCTGTCATTTGTGTTATGTGTTTCTTAAGCATCTCTTTCTGTCCCACATTGCCCATGCACGTGGCATGCATGGGTCAGGGGGTCAGGGGTCTTTTCTTCTCTGAGCACATGGCGCCACCTCAACTGTTATCGGCAGATGCGCCGGAGGACAGACTGCCACTCTGAGGACACCCAGGACCCAAGAGGTACGGACGCGGGCCAAGGACACTTGGACCCGCCTCAGTTAGCCGCCAGGTTCTGCCGCCTGGCTTCCCGCGCCATTGCCTTATAAGCAGCGCGGGCGGATTGGGTTGGCGTCTATTCTTTCCTGTCTATTCAGGATCCACCACAACACCCCCTTTCTATTCCCACCTGAGGGTCTATGAGGCATGCCCAGTAGGGCTGTTTCTGCCCCAGCGGCTGTCTCGGGTGTTTCCCTGCTCTGAGGGAACATGGCTACAAGGCCACCATCTGCTACTCATCTTTCTGTGCTCCACACACATGGTATGCAGGGGGGGGCCGCAGGAGTCTTTCCCACCCCTGGATTGGCCAAGGGTCTGGGGTTACCAGCAGCACCCCTACCCCAGGTCTCTCTGCCTTGAGCACATGGAGCTAGCTCAGGCAGATGAACCATCTGTCCTGATCCGGATATTCAAAAAAAAAAAAAAAGGGGGGCCTTAAAGTTATTAAGAATTGTAAAAGGGACTTTGACAAAATTTTTATGTTAACTAAGAAATAAAAAAAAAAATATAAAAGACTTAAGTAATAAAGAGAAAAAAAATTGTCTAAGAATGTCTAAGAAAGTCAGAGAAATAAACTAAAAGGTTATAGAGAGTTACAGCAAGTGGTAAAAGTTATAGAGGGTTAAAGCAAGTTGTAAAAGGTCAGAGAAAAGTTAGAGGTCAGAGAAAAAGATTGTTACAAAAAGTTATAGAGGGATAAGTAAGTTGTAAAAGGTCAGAGGAAAGTTGTCGAAGGTCAGAGAAAAGGTTGTTACAAGTTAAAAAAAAAATATAAACTGTGCTATGGTTTCTCATGTCTACAAACAGTAAATTTTAAAAATAATAATATAAGTTAAAATTTTAATCATATTAAGCTGATTTTGTTTTTAAAAAAAAGTCCTGTTTATTTCTCAAGTAATTTATATATATTTGTTTTAAAATGTTCTGTTTCCTGGTTTAGCCAGCACATGGCCAACTGGTCACATGACTTGACTGGTCGCCATTTTGCTAAAGTTAAAAAAAAATACTTAAGCCGCCATCTTGACTAAAGGTGACCCCATGGAAATTAGAGGTACCATCTTAGAAACAAGTTTTTCAGTTAAGATTTAAAATGTTAATGCTTCTATATATTACAGAAAGACCTTAAGGGAATTTAAATTTCTTTTTAAAACCAGTTTTCAAATGTTTGTTTTTATTAATGTTTGTACTTAAAGAGCTTCAATTTAGAATTATTTCTAAGCAAAGCCTGACAATGTAAAGTTCTTGTTTTATAAAAGATGCTAATCTGGTACAGTTTGTGTTTTCAGAAGTTAAGTTTAGAATGTTGGTGACACACACCTTTAAGCTCAGGATGTAGGTGGCACACGCCTTTAATCCCAGCATTCGGGAGTAAGAGGCAGATGGATCTTTATGAGTTCAAGGCCTGCCTGGTCCGGCAGATCGAATTCCAGGACAGGCTCCAAAGTCACAGAAAAACCCTGCCTCAGAAAGAAGTTAAGCTACTGTTTAAGGAATATAAGGTAGCTCTATGCAGTTTTAAGTTCAGCTGTGCTGTTTCAAACATTTTACTAAGTTAAAACCAGTTACAGTCAGACTAAAAATCATTTACAGAAATAAGACCTTACCTAGCCACCTGTGTGCTTCTTGTGTGCTTAAGGAAAGCAACTAAAACAGACTTCTAATGCTTCAGAGATCTTCAGAATATGGCATTTAAATTGTTATCTTTAAAGTTTATAATGTCAGACAGACTGCCAGATCCGGACAGTGACCCAAAGTCTCCAAAGAAGATTACGAGGCACCTCAGTTCCTGCACCTGGACCAGTGAGCGAGATGCTCAGATGTGATACCTGCCGCCTGCCAGAACCTGGCCGAGACTGTGGACAAAGCTGCTGGACACTGGAAAATTGATTGCACCCCTTTGCCTAGACAAAACAAGGTCAGTCTTTTCCATGTCCCTCTTCCACAGAGAGAAAAAAACTCTCACAGTATAGGCCTGGCGAAGATTGTTGTTCTTTGAGACAGCTGCCTCCAGCGGTAATGGAGAAACTTGGGTTTGGCTAACTGTATATAGACTGGCTTCTGTCACTTTTTAGTAGATTCGGACAAAATATACCCTTCTCAGATCTCTGAAATATTACTGGTTGTCAGCTTGACAGCATCAGTCAGTCAGATCCACTATAGACTAGTCAGTATGTTAGCTGATAAAATAGTAACTATCTACTGTTCAGGCACGAGTTCAAGGTTTTTAAGTTTATTTTGGTTGTCATCTAAGTACAAACTTAAAGGGCTTTTCATCAGGCCAAAGGCACCTCTGTCCAATCCATACCTGGCTCTCTGGACAGAAGAAAAATGTACATGCTTATATCCCAAATCTGCAGTTTTTGCTAGGACTCAAAGTTATAAATATGTTCTTGCTGTTTAAACAGATATCTGCTTTTTCTACACTGTGGGCTTCAGTAAATAAGCTTTAACCTCTGTTCCTAGTTTAAACATGTCTTAAACAGGTTTCTGCTTCTGGCAGACATCTGAATATCAGTTGCTGACTACAGACTGTTCTAAGACTGCGAGCCCTGGACTTGCTGTGGATGTGAACCAGTTCAGCTGATATGGACACCCCCTGTCTCTGCAACAGTGTCTGCTACCCAGAAGCCCCTGATAAATTCCCCATTGCCTAAATCCCTTTTTGCTTTTGACTAGCATTTCAACCTTCTGGGGTCCCTAACTTCGTCCCAAAGTCAGCAGAAAGCAGTTTAGAAAAGAATTTCGGCGTCCATTTTCCCTGGTTAAAATGCTAAGTCAAAAGGAACTCCCTTACATGGGGATGCCAATATCTATCACTCCCTGATGGGGATGCTAGAGAGACAGCAATTCCATGATTGAAATTTCCAGAAAAGAAAATGGGGGAATGAAGGAACCGGCTTCCCTTTTGGCAGCCATAATGGTTGAACATGTGCTTCTATGACCTTGTCCTAGAAACCAGAAAGTCAGATGCCTGTCTTGTGACAAGGAACCAATCAGAAGTTAGCTGGTGGTGCTATGCTTTATGGCTCTGGGTGTGCTTTACGGACAAGCGCACAGCAATGACGTAGAGAGCATAGCAACCACCCTGGGAGGGCCTATGAGCCATAACAACCAGTTGACCAATCAACACAGGGCAAGCCCTCCAAGCCTGGAGGCACACCAATCGTAAGCCTGTGCGTACCCCTAGACACTCCCCTTACGCTGCCCTATAAGATCTTTTGGGAGACCCAAGGAGCCGTCTTCTCTAGCTGTCCGCCATGGTGGGTGGTTGAAAGACCCGAGCTAACATGGGGTTAGCTCGTTAAATTACAATAAAGCCTCGTGCAGTTTGCAGCAAGCTCTCGAATCCGCCTGGTGATTGGGGTGACCGCGAACCTGGCCTGAGACCCCGGATACTTGAGTTTTCGGGGGTCTAACATCATTTAATAGGGAGAAGGGTTACAAGATTGTGCAGGAAAAGGGGGAAGGAGGGTATGGCCTCTTCAGGAAGAACAGACACTATTGACACAGGTGATATAGAAGTGTCACCCAAAAATCTCTGGTGGTGTCCCCCTGAGTTTTGTCAGCATTTCTCCTGAAGGAACCAGCTTCCCTTTTGGCAGCCATAACAGCCAAACACGTGCTTCTATGACCTTGTCCCAGACACTAGAAAGTCAGATGCCTGTCTCGTGACAAGGAGCCAATCAGAAGTTAGCTGGTGGCGCTATGCTTTATGGCTCTGGGTGTGCTTTACGGACAAGCGCACAGCAATGATGTAGAGAGCATAGCAACCACCCTGGGAGGGCCTATGGGCCATAACAACCAGTTGACCAATCAACACAGGGCAAGCCCTCCAATCATGAGCCTGTGCGTACCCCTAGACACTCCCCTTATGCTACCCTATAAGATCTTTCGTGAGCCCCTAGGAGCCGTCTTTTGCGAGCCATCTGCCATGGCGGGTGGGTGAAAGACCCGAGCTAACATGGGGTTAGCTCGTTAAATTACAATAAAGCCTTGTGCAGTTTGCAGCAAGCTCTCAAATCCGCCTGGTGATTGGGGTGACTGCGAATGTGGCCTGGGACCCCGGATACTTGAGTTTTCGGGGGTCTAAAACTCCCAAGTCAGTAGGATCAAAAGCAGGACAGGAAACAGATGTGAAGTTACACAGAAGTGCAGGTGGGGGTCACAGGACAACTTGTGGGGTTGTTCTCCCGCCACATGGCTCCCTGGGATTGAACTCACGTCATCGGGTTTGCCAGTGAGTGCTTTTTCCACTGAGCCATCTTGCTGGCCTTGTTTTCATATTACAAAGTACTGTTTAGCCCCATATGTTGTTTACTTCTGTGCCACAGCCTTCGACTCTTAGTTTAGGGTTGCTGGAGGCAAACAAAAACTCAGTATGTATCTAATTGCTTTCAGCGCTGTTCAGACAAGCGCATCTATAGGTACATATTTCATATTTAGAGTCTGGCTGCTTTCATAATCTGTAAAACTACCCAACTTCTTCTAGCCAGAGATAAGACAAATCCCGGGGTTCCGAAGACCCCATGTGGATGCTGTCCTTTGGTGCTGTAGTCCATCCTCTCCACTGAAGCCCCTTCTCCCATTCTCTGCAGGCAATCTCCTTGCACTTTCTCCCTCTGGTGGCGGGCCCTGGACATTCCCCGGAAGGCTTTCAGGAGCACTCCAAACTGTAATACTTTCTGCATGTTATTCTATTGCTACCTCATGGCCATGCCTTTTGTCTGATCAGTCCTCCACCTTCCGACTCGATACAGATATACACAGCCTTCCACAGAAAAATGGCTCCACGGTGGCTTCTGGATAGTGAGATGCTTGCCTTTTATAGTTTTACCACAGTTTATCTGCATATTTGTAGTCTCTGTGGGTCTGTATGTGCCACAGAATGCACGTGGAGGTCAGAGGACAACCAGTTAGGAGTCAGTACTCTTCTACCGAGTGGGCTCTGGAGAGGGGACTCAGGCCATCAGGTTTGGCAGCAAGTGGCCTTACTCACCAAGCCCTCTCACCAGCCCTGAGACGCTTCAGTTTAATTTTCTCATTTGGCACGGACAGGCTTTCCTTCCTTCTGTAGGGCAGAACCGTACTCCACTCTGTACACGCACTGCCTTTTCTGCCTCTATTTACGATGGGGGAGACTTAGGTTGATTGGCTATTGTGATGAATACTTCAACAAATGCAGAAGGCAGGTTTCATTTCCACATATTGATTGCCTATCACTTGGACACATACCTCTCACCTACGTAACCCACATATGCAGTGTAAGCACTCTGCAAAGAGCCCCAGGCTTGTGTGCTGCGTCACCATTAAATTTTGCTCTCACATGTCACAGGTTGTGAAGGCTAGCTGGTCTTGGTTGTCGGCTTGACAGAGTCAGAAGGAGGGAACCTCAACTGAGGAGTTGCTTCCATCAGGTTAGCCCATGGCCATATCTACTGGACATTTTTCCCTCTTATAATTGATGTAGGAGGTGCCACACAACTGTGGGTGGTGCCATCCCTAGGCAGGAGGTTTTGGGCTGTGTAAGAAAGGCATCAGAAGGTTGGAAGCAAGCAACTAATCAGGGTTCCTCTGTGGTCTCTGCTTTATTTCCTGCCTTGGTTTCCCTTCCACGATGGACTGTAACAAACAGACACGTTCCCTACCCAGGCTGCTTTTGGTCAGTGTTTTGTCATGGCAACAGAGCAAACTAGGGCAGTGGTCTTCATTCACTTGCTAATGACTTTACTCCAAACATGGTTTTATTTTATTTTCTCTCTTGGTTCCTTTGGGTAGATGCAGAGTCCCATCTTGTACCTGTTCCCTTATGCTCCAAGGATTCCCTTGCTCATTTCTTGTGGCTCTGTAAGTGTCACAACCACTCTTTTGGGTTTTTCTTTGTCAATCATCTTTGTTTTGAAAAGCTATTTTATCTGGGTACAAAATCCTTGTTTGATACCAGGCAGTGGTGTTACATACCTTTAATCTCAGTACTGAGGAGGCAGAGGCAGGAGGATCTCTGTGAATTTGAGGTTAGTTAGCCTGGTCTACAGAGTTAGTTCCAGGACTGCCAGAGCTGTTACATAGAGAAACCCTGTCTCGAGAAACCAAAAAAAGAATACTTATTTGACAGTTTTATTATTCCCCAGTATTTCTTACAAAAAAAACTGGTCATTACTCTTCCTATTTCTGTAACGTCTTTTTCCTCCTATGGCAGATTTAATTGTAAGTACCATTTAGAAGTAATTTGTGGTATGAAAATTAGATGTAGTTTTCTTTGGTATTTGTTAAACATTTTGGGTCCATGAACTTATGATTTTGAGCAAATTTTTGAAAACCTCTAGCCATTCTGTCTTCAGATGGCATTTACTCCCTGCCTTCTCTCCCTAGGGGCTCCTACTGGGTTAGACTGAATGGCCTCATAGTTCCTGTGGCATTATGTCTTCTGTTTCAGTTGGGTTTTTAAATTTGATTCATTTGGAATAGTTTGAACTCCTCTGATTTTTCTCTGGTGCCTCATCTACCAAATCCTTCCAGCACGTTCTTCTTCCTCAGAAATTATAAACTCTGTAACACTTCCAGGCATGTGTACATTATATTTGCATGCGTCATTGCTCTACCTCACACACCTTTTCCTCTTTTGGAACACAGAATTATTTTAATGCCCTCATCTGATAAATTGAGCAGCTCTGACATTCCTGAGTCAGTACTGATCCACTTTTTCCTGCTGTTGTTATGAACTGTGTTTCTCTGCACAAGAGCAAAGCAGCACCAAGTCCAGGGCTAAGGGGACAAACCCTTGTGTAGCTGGTCCATTACAATGTCTGCAAAAGCAGATCCCTCTTACAGCATCTTGCCATGTTTGTTGCAACGTCTGTGGCATATGCCTCCACTCTCCTCCAGAAAAGGCTTCTGTCCTTTAAGCCTTTATCTATATGTTCTATCTGTATTTTTATATTGTAGATTTGTTATTGGCTGTTTCCCTAGAACCCAGAACCTGATGCTGCATAGTCACACTTAATAAATTCGCTGAATTAATGATTAAGTGCAACTTGAAGTTGCCAGTACATTGTGTTTAATTTTGATTGTTTGCTGGGACAGCTCACACCATGTGGCCCCGGTTGGCCTGAAACTTGCAGCAACCCTCCTGCCTGTTCCTTAGCTCTGCCTAGCCAGCCCTTCTCTCCTAGGCTCCTTCCCACTCCAACTTCCCTTGCTACTATTTACCTGGAACTCACTCTTCCCTGTGTTTTCATTTATTATGTTTTTGGAGGGAGGCACTTTCAGTGATACCCATTTATCTTTTTGTCCGTGTACTGTTTCTGTCTGCTCCCCAAATACAACACCGTGCTGTAGAGGTGGGAACCATCTATACAGTGGCATTACACTTCTTAAGAAGTGTAATGTATGGTAAAAACAAGGCAGACAGCATCTTGTTAATTTCAACAGGCCAAGTGCATCTTTCACTCCCAGGACGCTGGGTGTGGAGTGGCATTTTCATTGACAATCACCAGTAATAACATCTTAGTGTTTAAAATCAAATTTTACTCCACAGAATATTACTGGGTCATAGTTCTGAAGGAGATTTCATCTTTATCTTGCTATTTTTTAAATTTTGGCTGTTAAAGTACGATGTCCTATTTTCTAAGAAATGATACAAGGGATATCATATCAAATGCTACTTCCACAGAGCCAAGGAAATCCTGCTATCATATAGCAAACATTAAAATTCCCAAGTCTTTGAAATATTATGTTATCATGGACACATAAAACAGATAATATGAAGTGAATGTCAAAATTTCATTTCTAGTTCATAAAAAATACGGAAATAAAATTCCTTCCCATAAAGCACTGGGGTTGGCTGGAGTGAGAAAAACAGAGCACCCAAGCCTCTGGTGGGGACGACGCCTGGGGCCTCTGTTCTGAAAAGCATTTCCGCGACCAGAATTCCTGTAAAAAGACGACACTTTCTTGCCACAATGAGATCTCGAGAACCTACAGAGCCTCACCCCTTGCTTGTCCAGTGCGCAGGCGCAGGCGCAGGAGAGGACACACTCGGAGGGCCCTCCAAGCAGACAACAGGTGATTCACGACCCGACAAAGAGCCAAAGACAAATGCTTTATTATGAGGTCTGCTCAAGTGAGACCTCAGTGTGCACCAGTGAGAATGAGCGCGGAGCTGCATCGGATGTTCGGAGGGAACACCAGGTTAAAAAGGGGCTACACAGTTTTGTTTTGTTGCTCCCCCAACGCCGCCCTTCCCTAAGGCAAGAAAACACATCATTTGGAACAGAATGTTAAGAAGAAAGCTACATCACAGTACAGTACAGAAGAAAAAAGCCACCTTTGTCTGGAAGCCATTGGACAGCCCATCGCCTACACCGGCAGCTTCCAGGTAGCGCCCAATCAATGCGAGCACGGCGACAGCCTGTTTTCTTTCAATGATAAGCTTTGAGAGCAGTTTCTGTTTCTCAGGGGTGTGCAGATGGGGCCCATATGCTGACATTACAGTAAGTCACAACATTAAATAGCATCGCACAGTCACCCTCCAAGGCTTTTCAGTACAAAATAGTAAGTGTTAAAAAGGTACCGTTACCAGCGGCTTTACGTCGCATCCGTCACCAGTTTTGAAAGGAGAGAAGGCAAATGACCAGTTACAAAGTGGCGCGTTACAGGCACAATGATGTGGAAGAAAAATGAGAACTTGGGCGGAATATAGAAAACGAATGGGTTCTGAGGGAGCAAAGCGGACCACCCGGGCAGCATAAATCCGTGATAGGTGGTGTGGAGAGCGCGTCTTGCTCTTGGGTCTCTCGAGTACTCGCAGTCTGCCGTGGTACGGGTGGTGGGTGGATGGAGGCTGGGAAGACACGGGACAAATGCCCCCAATGCAGTCAGGTCCTGAGGCGGCATCCTGTCTTAGCCAACGCTTTCATCAACGCTGTACAGACCAGCTTGTGCTATGAGTTACCCTGCGCGTTCCGAAGGCAGCAAACCTAAGTGCTGGTTTGTTTCACAACAGCCAGGTGAACTATGGATTCTTTCACTCTCAGCTGCTAATTAGCAGGTCAGAAAACAAAGGGCAAAATAAACTTGGTGAAGACTGAATTTCTTACCTCAGTACTTCTGACTTAGCCCAAGGCCTTTCAAAGCTATGGTTTCTTTTCGCTTGTTTAGAAGTCTAGGTGCCGACACTGTAAACATTGTGTGTTCCCCAACCACGCTTGTTTGACACAGGCTGACAGCAAGAAAAGCAGGAGAAACTGAATGACACTGACCACTGTCAATTTCTGGTTTAAATTAAATATGATTTTAAAAATAATTTTATAAAGTTCATGCTACAGTTTTTAAAGACGATTTCTGTGCGCTTTTAATCCCGGACACAATTTTCAAAATAGCACGATGGAGGTGAGAATTTTAAAAACCCACCAAAGTGTAAATAACAGGAAACCATTTTCAACTGAAAGCATTGACCGCACATTTCTGTGTGGAGATCTAGACAGGTATACAGGTTTTAAAGCAATCATATTTTATTATACAACTCTATGAACAGAAAATGAACAGAAATACACAATATACTTACCTGTACATGTGGGCCTACTTTTTAAGCTACAGATTCTTATTATAGCTCATACGGACTTTAATTTTACAGTTTGTAACTATGTATAACCTTATTGCATCAAGGACGAGTTCTACACGGGAGATTCACAGGAGGACCACATTACGCATCACCAGTACATTCAAAACCTGTACCGCAGATGTGGGTGCATCTTCCCTGACCCTGAAGCATAGACATCTTTACAGCTTAAGCTCATTTGCTATTTTGGATGCAATGTTCTTAAAGGCAATAGATGTCCCAGATATTCGCTTGAAGCGGACCCCATTCAGTGAGAGCCGAGGTAACTTGCAGACTTCCATCTCCCATTGCACGAGGCTGTCCTGCCTAGCATCTCCATGGACACAGAAAAGCAAGAACCTTTCTTTCTGTTCATAGTCACAGTTGTTGGCATCTAACACTTTTCTGATCTCTCTCATCATGTCGTTGGGGTCCATGGAGCTGGTGGTCTTCATGCTCCACGTGAATCGCAGAGAACGAGGCTTGGAGTCTTTGCCCTCTTCCTTTTCTCTCTCTTTTGGCTCCCCTGATGTACTTCTGGAAGAGGGCAAAGGGGAAAAATAAAAACAAAAGTTCTACTAAGCAAAGAAGTCACAACCATAACAGTGAGTGATAGCTCCATGCCTAATGGACTGTCAGGTCTGCAGCCAGCCCTCAGAGGGACTGGAGATGCATGCTACCACTATGCTTGTCAACAGACCCAGAGGCACTATGTACTTGGCAACTAGCATCCCTAGTCTAAAGCAGCAAACTTTCTTAAGTGCGTTTGTTTCTGAAAAGGAATTTGCAGCTGAAAGCTAAACTTTAATAGTTCTTCGTTTTCTGTGCATACACATATTACAAACACACAAACAGGCCCCCACACCTGTACAAAGACACACACACACACACACACACACACACACACACACACACACACACACACCTGTACAAACACACACACACATCAGTCACCACTAGGATTCTCCTGATAAACGCAGTATTAGAATAAACGTAGATTCCCTTTTCTGTCCTTTTTGTGTGGGAGCAATGCAATGACTACAGAAGGAAAGAGGTTCCAGCCTCAGTCGGGAGGGAGGCAGACGGCAGACGGCAGTGGAGTCGTGACGTCTCAGCAGCACGCTTGCTCTGCTCTTTGCCATGTCTCTAAAGCATAAGCAAACTGGCTTAGGAGGCAGCCTGTGGCCTCCACCCCTTGCCTATCGCTTCCCTCTCTGCTCTCTCTTACTGGGACATGGGGGGGGGGGGCTTCCATGCTGTTCCTGACCAAGGCCTGTGCACTCCTCTCCAAGCTCCTACACAGACAAGGCAACATGGAGGACTTCCCTTCTCTTTTCCATCTTTGCTTGTTTTCTCCGTCAGAGTCCCTGACCACAGGACTCTTGCCCTAGCACGGCCACGCCTTCTTATTCTGCTTTCTCCCCTACCCATGCCATCCGAGTACACTAACTGACCACTTAGTAGGCTTCCTACACATCACTCGACTTCTCCTGTATTGTGGGCTCCAGGCCATCTGCCTGCTTCACTCCTCATACACCCCAGGCATCCGCAACCTTGCTGGCACAAGAGATGACCAACACACTGAATATCGCTGTTTTAGGTATCACACAGACAACAGAACCAGAAAACCAGCTCACATAAGCATAGGAGGGTGAACTTAATGGATTTCCACGATTCAGAGTTCCTTTTATTAAATATTAAATAGTTATCTAAATATAGACATGCTGCAATTTTTGCCTATAAACATTTCCCACTTGTTTGTGATTTAAGGAAAAATTTATCTTTAAAAGACATGTCTTTTCTATAAATACACACATATACATTTATGTATGTGTAAGATATGAAATATTATGAACTATAGAAAGGAACATAAAAGGTAGTTCCTTTCATTCCCAGATACCTGAACCTCAAAGTGCTAAGAATCGAAATCTTCAGAAAATAGAGAGTAAGTTAAGGAAATACATCCACAGACTATTAAACGGACATAGAAAGTATTTATTCTATTGTTTCTCTATTTTCCTTTGGGGAAAACCCAAAAAGTGTGTCAGAGCCACATTTTAGAATGTGGTCCAAGGCTGAATGCTCACCTAAATACATCACTATCATCAGACCCTCTGCTGTCTAGTGGTCTCAGTGCTCTGCCCACTCAGGCTCATCTTAGTGACCCCACATCACACAGAAGACAACAGCACACCTGCACCTATGAATCCCTCTGCTCCCTCTCACTCATCTGACAGAGCAGGAAACCCCAGTCTTTACCAAGTCTGCAATTCAAAGTTTGTTGAACTTGAGTTGATGAACTTGAACTTCCAAAGTGCTAGGTGACAACAGGAAAACCGACCACACTCTGAATATAGAGACTCAAAGTGCAGATGTTAACAAATTCTCACCCCGCCCCCGTCACCAGGTGTGGGAGCACCCGGCCCCTGTGGCTCACCTGGCTGTGTCGCTTCTGCCGCTGGCTTCGCCTTCACTTGGATCCCTCAAAAATAAAGAGAAGGCTGAGATTTAACAACTTTAAAAGCAAAAGGAGATCAAGGAAACCCATAGTTAAAATGACATGGAAGTAAACTTCATTAGGGTTAGGTGTGAGTCCTTCTCACTGTTTTATCATAATACACGTTATGCCATCTCTGGAGCCTGGCGCTCTGCTGTGTGTCCCTACACAAGAGACTCACAGGTGGGAGGGAGCAGGCTGCTGCTCTTCTCTACCCCCGCCCGGTGCTTTGTCTGCACAATTTCTCCAAGAAATACGAGGAACATCAGACAAGGGCAAGCATCGTAATTTCTTCATTATGATCTAAGGCTTAGCTCATACGGCATGGTTTGGACCTTCAGGCAATCATGCCTTCCCCTGGACACTTCCCTTGCTAGGCCCATTCGCCTCAGACCACAGCTAGTGGTTTACAGACTTCTTAAGACTCTGGAGGACACAGACATCACCCTCTTCGTGTTTAGAGCCCTTGCCTAGCACAGTGTTGTGCATGTAACAGGGCTCACATCACATGCAGTGATATCAGTGGGTCAGATTTCTATGAGATGCATTTGCATGGCAACCCTATAATCTAGGTGCACTGTGCACTGTATAAGCATGGCTACTTTGTATGAAGTACAGTTGTGCTATTTCACCAGATAATAAATTTATTCATTATAAACACATATTCATCTCGTGTGGGTAACAGAACTTGCTGCTAAGCCTGATGCTCTGAGCTCAACCCCAGAAACAAAATGGTGGAAGGAGAGAACTGGTTCTTCCAAGTGTGCTTTGATTCCCTCCTGTCCACATAGTATGGCATGTGTCCCCTCCCCGCCTCAATAAATAAATAATGTTAAAAATTTAGCTAATTATTTCTGAAAGATACATATGAACTTACATTTAATTCTTTTTCCTAAATAAAAACATTTTAAATCTAATGTAATATTTAAATTTTTTTTTTTTTTTTTTTGGAGGCAGGGTCTCTCTCCATAGCCCTTGCTGTTCTGAAACTCACTATGTATGTCTTTGAACTGACAGAGATCTACCTGCTTCTGCTTCCCAAGGGCTGGGATTATAGGTGTGTGCACATGCCTGGCGAATCTTTTTTTTTAATGTCACATTTTTTGCTCTATTCTACAAAAGCTTTCTATTATTTTTTTGTGACAGGGCTGAGCTCAGATGCGTTCTGTAACTGAGGGTGATCCTGAGCAACCGATTCCCGAGTGCTGGGGCACTGACCTTGGTCTTTGTGGGTGGTCACAACACTCTCAACTGAGCTGCCTCTCCAGCCCCTAGATTCTCATTTTCTCCCATTTTTAATTTTCTCCCTTAAGGAAAAAGACTAATTCTTCCTAGTGGTTTACTCCCAGCTCCTGTAGAGGGCAGCTTTAGTGAGGTGCAGAGAAAACCACCACAGCCTGAAGGCACTGACCTGCGTACGAACTTGGAAGTGATTTTGCTTATTATCCCCGTTGAGGTCCCCCTTCTGGCATGTGCGAACGCTCCCGGTTCATGGGATGGGGAGGCAGGGGGGCCGTTATAAGCCGCACTGCGTCGCTCTCGGAGCTGTTCCCCATGGAAAGTGCTTCGGCTGGAGCTCCCTCGGGGGAAACGGGTCCTGTCTGGAGTGGAGGCACTGATGCTGTGAGCAGATGGAGAAGCAGCAGGCGCTCTCTGAGTTGTACTGCTGGGAGAAATTAAGATGCATTATCCAGAAAAATGACAGGAGCAGCTTCACTCAGGGTAAAACCTGGGGAGGGAAAAGCGTGGCTACTTCTGTTGGTCCAATGCTTTTATTCATGTTAGAAATGAGGGGCAAGGGGCAATTAATTTCCTATATCACTATACAAGGATGGGAGATAACGTTAAAATATATACTGTTTGTGAAATTTGGTGATTAAAGACGAAGAAGTCACTGACAAATCCTGTCAGTGAAGACAAATCCTGTCAGAGTCTGAGATGCCCAACCTGGGGGCTGCACATATGCTTTTACTATGTAATCTGAAGTATTTTAAATTCTAAATGCTTCAAAATCCAAAAATCTTTTGAGCATTGATATGACATTACACATACAAATTCCATGTGTGACTTGGTGTGAAGTGCACTGAAAACACTACTGTTGGTATTCAGGCGTCTGCACTGGCCTGTCGTTGGGGTTCTGACAGGATTCGCCCTCAGCTGCAGCCACTAAGAGCACCACCTGTGCACATTCACTGTGTTTCCTTTTAAAGCGGCCCCGCCCCCTTCCCCTCCTTCTCTGCCTCCCCCCTCCCTCCCTCTCTCTCTCCTTTTCTGCTCTCCCGTCCCCAGAGGCCAGTCTCCAGTCTCCCTCCTTCCCCCTCCCCCTTCCCTAATCAGAAACCCCTGAGTTCTGTTGCACAGCATCTTCCTCATGCTGCTTTTTAAACAACTATGAAATATCTTTAGGCTCTGCATGTAAGTTATGCCAACAACCTAAATGAATTCCATGTCTAAACTCATGTCCTATTGGACTACCTCATTATGTACACACAAATACTGCAGAATTGGAAAATGTCCAAAATCCAAAAGGCTCCTGGACCTAGGAATTTCAGGTAAGGGGTACTCAATTTGAATATTTTTAATGTACATTGCTAAACAACACACAGAATAAATTTTATTGTTTGTCAAAAAGCCTTTTTATAGCATCACCCCAAGTTTCTACTTTAGACCCCAGGGAATTCAATGCTACATGGTGCTATCAACATGACTGACAAAATCTAATTACTGAAGTGATAACATGTTCAGATGCTCTGAGTTTCAGAAATCCTACAAGAGGCAAAACTCAGAAATGTGAATTGAAGTTTATGCCCAAGCAGCTGCCCCACTCACAATGTCACTGCTAGGACCCAAGGCCACAGCACCTAGCCGGGGTTGTTTTTATGTCTTTTTTGTTGTTGGTGGTGGTGGGGGAGATTCCAGCTAGGATTTCTCTGTGTAGTTCTGGCTGTCCTAGAAATAGCTTCATAGACCAGGCTGGCCTCGAACTTACAAAGATCCACCTGCCTCTGACTCCTAAAAGCTGGGATTGAAGGTGTGCACTACCACTGTCTTGATTTTTTTTTTTTAAAGCTTAATTTATTGGTGTGCATGTGTGCTCCTGCCACGGTGTGACAACTCCCAAGAGCTGATTCTCTTCTTCCATCCACTCTGTGGATCCCAGGAAAAGAACCCAGGTTATTGGGCTTGGCGGTAACACCTACCACCTGTGGATCCTTCTCAGTAGCTGCTCTATTAGTGAACAACCAGGCAGCAATGATTTGTGGATGGATTAGGAGTATAATCCTTTAAGAACATTCTTCTCAAAAATGATTTCAAGTAGTTTTAGATCACTGCTAACACACAATAAGTGTGTATCACAATCAACATTTTCCTGTCACTGTGTCTTTTCCAAGTGCTCTAGAGGAGGAGTGACTACAGAGAGGTCAATGTAAGCAGGACTCACCCAGGCCGGTAAGCTTCAGAGCCATCTTTGATGGTTGGCAGTGCAACTTTAATGGGGTGGCCAGAGGTTGACATGGACTTCTGGTGGCGGGGCCGTGCTGAGGGGCCACCAGAGGCTGCTGTGGAACCTGCAGAGGACATGCTGCTGGCAGACATCTCTGTAAGGCTTGACATAAAAGAAAAGGTACAGTTACTAAAACCTAGGAAAGAGATTTCCTAAATCTCCATCAATTGACACTTTCATTACTGCAACACTTGAAGCAATGAACATGTCCTACTGATTAACAAATTATCTCTCCATTTAAGGTGTGTGCCCTGAAAAGCTCTCAGACATTGTTCTGGTTACAAGTCTGAGAAGGCAGGGCACATTTATGGATGTGTGACAGCTACAGACTGGATGATTACTGCTGGAGACATTCTTCACTTATTCTAAGATTAGTTTTGTGTGATGTGTTGCTATGAATCTTCCTATGTCATTTAAGCATTGAGAACTCATAACTATGAAAACCACCATTTCTGTAGACAACCCCTCCTTCCGCTCATATTGGTTCTCGTTATGAAGAACAGGCTAGCCACTGTGGGTGTAAGGAGCCACAGATTAGCATTTGGTATAGGAGACAGTAAACAATTGGAAATCAACTTCAAACCACCAAGCCTAAAGAATGTCACAGTTTCATACTTTCCCTGCCTACAAGGGAGAAGAAAGTGCTGTGAGAACGGACTGTCCCTCTGTTGAATGGCTGGAGCTGGGAACAGAGTGTCGCCGCCACAGGTGCCTCATCCTTCTGAGGCAATGAGTGGTTTTTCCAACTACAATAAAACTCAGTAGGAATTTGTGGCTCTGCGTTGAGCTGAGGCGGCTACACTTCATTAGAGGGTAGACAGGAAACCTTTATTATTTGGGTACAATAAGAGTTGGTCGAAGGGTCAGGGGCAGAGGGATGATGAAACAGGGTACATGTGGAAAGAAAGAGTCAGCCTGTCAGATTGGGACTGTACATGCCACTTGGGTACCGAGAAATAGTCACTTCCATATTTTATTCAGAAACCTGGAAATTAAGAGAAGTTGCTTCTTATTCCCTAAGTACACTTTCCCCCTTCCATCCTGGTGACAAGGGGAACACTTCAGTAAGAACAGCTATTGCAGGCTACGGTTCTGAATTCCTTTCCTGTGACCCACACACCTACAGACATTTCAGCAAAGCTAGTCTGCAGTCGTGAGGGAAACGCTGTGGTAGGGCTCAGTGGCCTTCACCTGCTGTCTCTCCCATTCTGCAGTGCTGTGTACCGGTCTGTGGTCCTTTCACACACGTATGTATTCCTCCTTGCCATGCTTCCTCCAGAATAGACATTGTTCTTTAAGAAAAAGAAAAAACATTTTAAAATCTTAACTATATTAGTATGAAATCAAAGAAATGAATTTTAAACTATTATTAGAAAAACTTCATAGCATAATTTTAATTGGTTAGACTCTCACATAAGCAAGATCCATTTTTTCTTCTTTCTTATATTTATGTTCTAATCTCTGCCCTGTCCTCACCCGCTGTGTTTATGTTCTAATCTCTGTCCTGTCCTTATTCCCTGGATATTGCTCAGAATTTTCAGTGTGTGTGTGTGTGTGTGTGTGTGTGTGTGTGTGTGTGTGTGTGTGTGTATGTGTGTGTATACACATGTGTGCATATGTGTGTCCTCCCACTCTGGGGTGCTGGATGAGGCTCAAGTTTGTCAGACATGGTGACAAGTGCTCTTAACCACTGAGCCATCTCACGGCCCTTACTAAGATGTTTGATTACGAGAGTTACTTTTAACTCTCATAATACTTTACAGCCAACATATTATGTTTTTCTTTTCCTGTAAGAACACTTTCTTAAGTAGAACAGTGTTTTTAACTAGTCATTGTACAAATAGCCGGCACATTTTATGCCTAGGAATATTATCATTATTTTATATTTAAGTAACAGTTTGGCTAGACATAAAATTCTAGGCCTAAAATACTTCTCTTTTACCCCCCGAAAGTTTACACTCGAATTGCATCTTCTGGCATCAACACTACTGACGGCCAATCTGAAAGTAATCTACCTTTGTTCTCTTGTGATCATCAGCTCTCCACTGAAATCTCTAAGCATGCCTCGCCTTGCTTTCTGTGTGTCCACGCAATCTGCTTTAGCCAGTCCGGGAGCACACTTCTAGCTTCCGTTTGCCATCCCAGTTCTTCTCTTTTCAGTGTTATCATTCCTTCAAACATCTACTCCCTCATGTACTCAAGACACTACTATCTAGATGTTACCCACCCTATTCTCACCCTTCCATCTCCGTTTTTTTTTTTTTTTTTTTCCCTATCTCTATTGTTTCCTGTTGCCTCACAGGACAGTACTGTGATCTCTCTTCTAGCTCCCAATAAATTTCTAGAGTGTGGCATTTTAAGAGACTTCATAGGAGGTAAGTCATGTAAGATTAAATGCACTGATGTAACATTAATAAATTCCACAGAGGCAGGACACACAGCAGGGTCTAATGTCCCCCTCTGAGTGAGGCTACCCATTTAAGAATTTTAGCCAGTTGCCCTCTTGCCGATAACCCCAGCACTGGAGAGGCTGAGGTGGGAGGACTATTGTTTCTGTGGGCTCCAGGTTAGCCTGAGCTACACAGTGGGACATCTTAAAACAATGGTAATGGCAACAACAAAGAATTCTCTGCACCGTTTTCTTCATGAGAGGCTCTGACTTACACTTGGGCCAGCTGAAGACTTCTTCCTGTCGGGACCCACCAGGGGGCTGGCTGTCACTTCGCTCTTTGAACCCACAATCGTGCTGCCCAGTCTTCGGGCTGTGTCTTTGTCCCACTCCTCCTTCTGTTCACTTTCTACACTGTTGGCCTGAGGTCTTTTGGTGTACGAGACAGCGGGGGGAATGGAGGGACCGGCTGCAATGTATAGGAATGGCAACGTTAGCTGGGAAACAAAGACCTTCTATGTTAAAACATCTGCACGTGTGTGCTCTTCTACACTCTCAACTAGGATGAAATTGATGACACAAATCAGTTCGGGTCTCCTCAAAAGAGATCCTATTGATGGTCTAATGATGTACATCTGTGAGAAGGTGCTAGGAGCGAAAGGAAATGGAAGTGTATGTTGGGCAACACACACACACACACACACACACACACACACACACACACACACGCACATGCACATACACACTCTGTCACACACACACACACACACACATACTCACACATGCACACACACACTCACACTCACACATGCACACATGCACACACACACATACATGCACGCACACACTCACACATGCAGACACACACACACATGCACAGACACACACACACACATGCACACACTCACACACACTCACACACACACATGCACAGACACACACACATGCAGACACACACACAAACACACACACACACACACACACGCATGCACGCACGCACGCGCGCGCGCACACACATACACACATGCACACACACACATGCACACACACACACACACATGCACATACACACATGCACATACTCTCTCACACACACACACACTCACACATGCACACACACACATGCACCCACACACTCACACATGCAGACACACACACACACACACACAAATGCACACACACACACACACATGCACACACACACACACACACACGCACACACACACACACACACGCACGCACACACACATGCACACACACACATGCACACACACCGGGGCGGAGCTAGTCTGTCTCTCAGTATTAAACTTGCTCATGCACCATGGTCACTGAAGCGACGCTGCTTCTGGTTGGCTGAGATGCTCCGCTGGACTTTCAGGTGAGCAGGGGACTGGAGAGTGCTATTGTTCAGGTCACTGCTTGGCCGGGATCGCTGACACAAGTTTCCGCTGGACAGTGACTCACCACCTTCAAACTGTGAGAAGAGCCACCACCCATATTTTAAAACAGCGAAGAGTTTGTATAAACAGAATGATTTGAAGCTATATAAGGAACAATCAAAATGAAAGAAAACAGACTTCAAACTGGCAAGGAGGAGGGAGGGAGCTGGGTAGCAGAATGCTCCCATTAGTATTTGTAATCTGTTACTGTGCACAATTCCTCAGTTTAGTCAAAACATCAAGTAACTGCCACAAACCAAGGTAACTACATAGCAGACACAGTCCTTAGATATTTTGCATGTTGCTTTGTTTAATCATTGCTACAAACTTGTGATGCATTAACCTGCACTTTCCGGACAGAAACACCAAGGTCAAGGACATCACTGGGATTCAAACAGGATACAATCTAAAAATCTTACACACACACACACACACACACACACACTTAAAATAACAATGTTATACACTACGAACTAAAATTAATCTGTTTTGTTTGCTGTTCTACATTCACAAAACAAACTTTGTTTGTTTGGCTCTGATGAGGAGAGCTTCCCTAGCACTGACCATGGCACACTGAGGGCTGACACACGCGGCCTCTGTAATCTGAAAGCTGGGTGTTGCTGTAAGGATGGAGTCCATGCTGGCATTGCCCTGGGAAGTCAGGGTGTTCATGAAGGCGTGAGAATGCGCTGACTACAGCAGCAGGACGGTGGAGTGACTCAGAAGCAGTTATTCTAAGGTGTGCCAGGGATTAACTATGAAACCTTTTCAATGGCTCGAAGAGCTAAGGATTATTGCCCATATTTTACAGATTAAAAACCGAGACACAGAAAATGAAGTACATAGTTGGTGGCTCTGATGGACCTGATTCTTTCCATTCTCAATAGCTTCAATAGTTTATTTCCAATACAATTCATATTTTATTTTAATATAATGCCTGGACTGTGAATTTAATAAGAAATTTAGTCAGAAAATTAAAGTGCTGGAGGCCATTTGAAATCCAAGAAGGACCAGTCAGAAGAGGCTAAAAATAACCATTTGGGCCATCCCCACCTAGCTCTCTTGATACTGTGCACAGCCCCTGGTGCCAGGGCCTTGGAGACCCCTCTTCAAGTGCTGCCTAACTAGATTCTCCTCCCACCGCCCTGCGCTGAGCTAGCTTCTTCCAAGGAGCCACCTTACAGGCACTGTGAGAGATTAGAGCTCACCCTGCCTTCCACTGGTCACCCAGTGCCATCAGCTTTATGTGCTATGTGCCACACAGACCGCTGTGGTGGACTTTATACCTGCAGCACGCCCCACGGTGAACGATGCTGCAGGCTGCTGAGTTTTACACCAAGGGCTCCGGGACACGAGAACTTCCTGCTTTTCCTTCATGGTGTCAGCTGTCAGCACAGTTCTGACAGAGGCAGCTCCAATAAACTTCAGTTGGAATGTATGATTTTGTTCACAGTTAGTATTTAATTATGAATAATTATAGCCTTTTTTACAGAATGCCTCCCACAGATGTCTAGTTTTCAACTCTCAATGCTCTGGCCTCTGTTCCTGTTTCAGTCTTTCCCTTACAGCTGCTTCCCCAAAGGACTGTTTACTTATGTAGCTCGCCACTGGCATACAGTTATTTCCTGCATCTGTTCTTACCATGGACCCCCGTGGGCCACCAGAAGAGCCCCCGACAGACAACAGGCCAGCACCACAAAGCACCTTCTTCTGAGGTCTTGTGTATATAAGCTGTTGCAGATACTCATGTTCTCTTTGCTTTAGTCCCTGTCATTTCTGTACACGCACGATAATCACACTGCCTTTAGCTACACAGTGTGCACCATACAACTAATCCTGGGGACACCATGCTCGAAGTTAAGACTGTGGGTGGAGCTTTTGGGGCCCAGCAAGGCAGTGGGCCTGCTCCTTCCTAATGAGATTGGTATACAACTTTCCACCCTGAATCGTGATCTCTAATAAGACTGCTAGGGTCTTCAAGTTGTTTTTGGTTCCACAAAGAAGCAAATACATTAAGTAACATATCTTTTTCCATTTAATTCAAGAATTAATTAATATTAATTTAAAAAGACAAAAAACTTACTTCGGGTGGTTTTCTACCTAGAAGAATATAAGTAGCCATGACTTCATCGTATTTCTGACTTACTAAGGCATCATTGATTTCATCTCGTGCAAAACCCATGGTGACCATAATGTCTAGAAAAGGAAAAAACAGAAAATTTTCTAAAAATGTATCAATTTAGTAAATAATTAGCAAAACTATAGGTTTGTCTATTATGTTAGGAAAAACTAGTTCTTAAAACATTCAAAGTGAGTTTTAACTGTACATTTACAATTTTTAAGATTTATTTAAGTATTTTGTCTACATGCATCTATGTGACTACACGTCAGCCTAGTGTCTGTGGATGTCAGAAAAGGGCATCAGCTCCCCTGGGACCGGTTACAGAGGGCTGTGAGACACAATCTGGGTGCAGGGAGTTGAACCCGGGTCTTCTACAAGAGCAACAAGTGCTCTTAACTAGTGAGCTATCTCTCCAGCCCCATTTCTAATTTTTTGTGTGTGCAGAATTATTTGTTTTTATTACTTAATATAATAAGATTATATATAATAAAATTAATTTATTATATTATTTAATATATTCACCCAATTCTCATTTCCTGGGGTATTTCTGAGCTGACTTCCTTTGCCCAGGCAACGTTTGAGCCTCACACATGCCCACTCTTCTCTCTGCTATCCCTCTCATTGCTATCGCTCTCTCTCTCTCTCTCTCTCTCTCTCTCTCTCTCTCTCTCTCTCTCAGAACATCCTCGGCTCCTCAATTCAAGACCTCTGCTTCCTTTCTCATCTGCATACACAGTTCTATTAAGGCTTGACACCCACAATGTCCCCATCAAGTTCTTAATGAGGACTGGGGTCAGGGAGGGTAGACTCTTGTGAGGAGTGGAGAGAAGAAAGGGAGAGGCAACATGCCCACAGTTTAGACTCTAGTGTCCTGGACTTCTCTGGACTTTTCAGCTGCTCAGTGCTAACAGTTATAGTGGGCCTTCTTCCAGTGAGGGAGAGCAAAAATAAATAAAAAAATATGTTCGTCTAATTTATTTTGGTTTTTGTTATAGTTGCCAATAATTGAACAGGACCATGGATAGGCATGAAAACAAACTAAGGAACTTGAATACTTTAGTGTTTGCCGTTAAGGTGGTAATGAAAGTATGTTAAAATACACAGTCCCATATAAATGCTACCCATTTGCAGTCTATGGCAGTGCTTCTCACCGTATTCAAACACTTACCTATTCTTTTTGCATCACTGAGGTCGAGCTCAGGCTCAGAATATGGCTTTAGTTCTTCTTCTTCATGACCAACGTTCATCCATCGGTCTTTCATTATTTGCTGGGAAACAAACTCTACGTCACGTCTGGTGAATTACAACACCAACCCACTCCTCAAATGTGAAATTTATTGGTTCACTCAGCAAGAGTCACATGACACTTTCAAATAAAGTTACTCCATGTACTTTAATTAACCGTCCAACAGAAGTCGGCTCACCCAGGGTACCCAGGATCTCAGCACAACTAGATTAACTAGAAATCACCAAAGGTCATGCACAGGCAACCCCCCTTCCACAGTCCTTAAAAAGGAATGTTTTCAGAGCACAGTTTTAATGTGAGAACCCGGCTTTAGCTTTTGCTTCATGTTTTTGTATATAAGATTAATAAAAAGATTTATTTTTTTCCTGCTCTTTTATCAAATTCGTGCATTGATTTTAAAATCCTGCTCCTCATAAAGAGGGTATCTTGGGGGATGGAAGTCTAGGCTAGTTAGTCAGTTAACTCAAAGACTATGGGAAGGGATGGTGGTAGACATTAAAGTCCAGAATCAGAAATTAGGTAATAATCAAAGTGAAACAGGTGCTGGCATGAATTATCAGAATCAAATACCAGCGGGGGGACTGACCATCAGCCCTGGGCTGTTAAAGACAGCCCAGTGGGGCCTGATCACTGAGTGGGAGAAAATAGCTACATCTATCTATACATCAGAATATGTACAGAGACCTATAAAATCTAAGCAGCACACAAACCCCAAAACTTCTACTACTGGCTAAAAAGCTACACAAAGGAGTGTTTTGAAAATAGCTGTTTTAAACAAGTTTACAGCCCACCCAAAATGTTAAAGCTTATTAACTGTAATTGGTACAAAGGGCTGGAAAGATGGTTCAGTGGTTAAGAGCCCTGGCTGTTGTTCCAGAGGAATTGGTTTGATTCCCAGTCCCTATATGTGGCTTACAACCATCTGTAACTCCAGTTCCAGAGGACCCAATGCTGGCCACTGCAGCACCAGGCATGGAATGATGCACAGACATCCATGCAGGCAAAACATTCACACACATAACAATAAATAAAATTCAAAACATAAAAAAATAAGAATTAAGTTGTCACACACATAACAATAAATAAAATTCAAAACATAAAAAAATAAGAATTAAGTTGTGGCCATATTTACCACCATTGGGGCTCCCATGAGGGCAGAAGGGCATGCAGGGCAGGACTCAGCCAGTGTCATGTCCCCCAACCCTTACTGTCCATGCCATGGACCTGTGCTACTCCATAGCTGGGCCTCAACAGGGGCCACAAAGTGACAAGAGAGGGAAGAGCTGAGCAACTTGCTGGTGGCCATGGAGGACTGGTGTTGTTGCCCCCCACCCCCAAATATTTATGCTGCAAACAATAAAAATAATAGTAATAACAACAATAAAATATAATGAAGATTATATGAGACTGCTACTTCAAGGAGGTTTAAGGTTTGTGTAAGAAATCCTTCCTCTAAAAAAATGTATAGGACACATCAGTGCCACAGTGGTACAAGTGTCATGGGAGTAGCCAACCACCTTTTGACTGGATTTAAGGCCCATTCCTTGAGTTGGTTCCCAAACCAGACACTTCCAAAGTGGCCAAGAACCTGAGACTAGATAAGTCATGGGCCTAGGGAAAAACCTACTACTACGACTCTGCTAAAGAAACATAGCAATAAAATGACTCCTGATGATACATTGATACAGATGCCCAGAGAAGCTGCTTCTTGCAGTAGACAGTAATTAACGCAACAGGACAATGTACAGAGTGAGAGACTTTTAGACTCAGTCCTAAAAGGGATGTCTTCATCAACCCCTTCCCCTCAAGGCTCAGGGATTTATGTAGAAGAGGAAGTAGAACTATTATAAGAGCCAGAGGTAGTGGATATGTATGTATGTATGTATGTGTGTGTATATATATGCATATAAGCAAAATATTCATACACATAAAATAAATAAATCTTTAAAAAGTCTAATTGTCATCATTAGCAATAGTATATATTAAGTTATACAAGATAATGGGACTCATTGTGGTAAGATCAAATTTTTAGATAATAATTAGTCTTTTAAATTCAACTCCATACACTCTAGAGCTTTAACACTCACGGCTTCACTGAGGTTTGCACTACAGCCCTGTGTGTGCCAGGGCAGGCTCCCCCGTTGAGCAATAGGGGCTCAGTCACTGAGATAGCCTTGACCCTCAACTCTTCCTCAGTAGCTGGGCTTATAAGCCTGGGCCATGAGGTCTATGTAACTTCTGGGCTCTTAATGATGTGGGAATAAAACACTGGGAGAACTACTCTGACCAAAATTTAAAGCAGTCAACAGTCGTCTTTCGGGGAAGCACACTTATTTTTATTAGCAGCCCACAGAGGTTTGTGAGCCCTGTCTCCCCAGTGATGTTCTGGGTTCTTTGGCTCCCATGTCCACACCCACAAACATATGCTTGATTTAAATAAATCTCAGAAAAAAAAAAAAAAAGCAGACCCTAGAGGTGGAACAGCAGAGGCTGATGTTCTCTGAAGTTCCAGACCCTCAGAACTGGCAAGTCAGTGGCTTTCCATTCTGAACAATCACACTTTCTATGAATGGGTGAAGGTTTTCCATTCTGAGCAAACACACACTTTCTATGAATGGGTGGAAGTAAGCTGAGAAAAACAGAATACAGAAATGGGCTTTCATTACAAACGTCAGTATCAACATGTCTTTTCACCCCCAAAGAAAAAAACACACACAAGAAAACTTGAGCTAAGAGTTAACCACACTTAAACAAATAACAAAGTAAAAATACCAATTAATCCACTCCTACAAAGCACTTAGTTACCTAAGTTTTCAACTCCCACCAAAACATACCGTGTCTTTTAGAAAAAGCATGCATGGGAACAGAATGAGGAAGCCCTCGCTGAGCTGAGCACAGGGAGAAGGGCTGAACCTCACCGTGTGTGTTAGAAAGCCCCCAGTAAAACAACACTGCACAGGAGCGTCTCTGAGTTCCCCGTCTTCCCAGGAAGACGTTAAGAGTCCAAGTGAGGAGTGGGTACTGAGTCTCTGAAACTTTCTTAGTACAGGCCAAAACATTCCTAAAGACAGATGGGAAGGGGCGGAAGGCATTGCTGGGAGATTAAAAGCAATTTCCCACATGGCAGCTCACAACCACATGTAACTCCAGTTACAGGGCATTTACCCCCTCTTCTGGCCTCTCAGGGCACTGCATGGATGCAATTCACACACACACAGGCACTCGGACACATAATCAATCAATCAATCAATCAATCTTTAAAAACCAAAGAAGACCCAGATGGGAAAAAACGCTTAAGATCATTACTTATCCCAATTACAGTGTGAGAAGGAAAAGAGATCGGTCACCTTGGTCACAAGAACCTCTGCTGGTTCTGCAACACAGGGTATGCAAAAGAATACGTGCAGAGTCTATGTGGGCAACAGTAGCGTGCTAAATGGAAAGCACCAGCCTCAATATACTCTGCTCAAATGTCTGTAAATTTTTCCATACCGATGGGTGGCACACGCCTTTAATCCCAGCACCCAGGAGGCAGAGGCAGGCTGATCTCTGAGTTCGAGGCCAGCCTGGCCTACAGAGTGAGTTCACAGCCAGGACTATACAGAGAAACCCTGTCTTGGGGCAGAGTAATCACCTTTGTTTCCATTGTGTCAGTTTTAATAATGCACCAAAGAACCAAGAAGAAATAAGCCTTTGAGAGACCTACTATGGTTTTTGAACCACAGCCATCACTTGTGATGCTGAAAAGGCAAATTAGATGCACTCTGCGGCGTCATGGGGCGAGAACCACACCTATGCTGTGTACTGAGCATGCTCCTGAACACAGCACACTCACCTCCAGGCTGCCCCTCTTGATGGGATTCAGCACTAAGAGTTTCTTGAGGAGATTCTCACAGTCCGTGGACATGTAGAAGGGAATGCGGTACTTCCCCCGGAGGACTCGCTCCCGAAGTTCCTTTGATAAAGAAGGAAAGTATTTGTAAGTGGCGGCTGACATTACACCTCTTGGGGATGAGGCTTCAGCACCGAACAGCAGGTACCTTTAGGTTCTGGCCATCGAAAGGCAGGGAGCCACTGACCAGCGTGTAGAGAATGACGCCCAGACTCCACACATCCACTTCCGGCCCATCGTACTTCTTGCCTTGGAAAAGCTCGGGGGCAGCGTAAGGCGGGCTCCCACAGAATGTGTCCAATTTGTTCCCCACTGTGAATTCATTGCTAAAACCAAAGTCAGCAATTTTAATATTCATATCAGCATCAAGGAGAAGGTTTTCAGCCTAAGAGGAAATAATAAAAAGGACAATGTAAAAAGCGCACAGGAAATTTAAATGTCTGCTGCACTTCTTTCCGGTTCTAAGTTTGCTAAGTGCGTGCCTCTCATTTAAGAATGTAACATCAAATTCTGTAGCGCAGAGCTGTCCAAATAACATCTGTGGAAGATGGATTTTAACACTTGAAAAGGAAAGCTCGCTCATAGGAACTGTTTAAGAAAGGTTATTTTAAAACACATCTTCCCCCAGTTTATTTTAAACGTTTTTAACTTCATGGTAAGAAGCATCTTGTAACTGTACCTTAGCAGGACCTGCTCTAAGGCATACACACTGACTTCAGCCAATATTGTTACAGGATGGCCATCGTAACAGGCAGTTGACACCAGGCTCCAGGGTATGTCTACGCTGACTGCCCGCCGGGATTCTTTACTCTGTCCTTTCTTACAAAATACTTCCTCAGCTAAGTACTGTTCAGTGAAAGGAAACAAATGGACAATTTGGCTTCCACGGGCTTTATTTTCAGCAGCATCTGCTGTTCTAAAAGTAGACTCCTATCTACAGTCACGTTCTGCTCCTAGGTTTGAGAGGCTTTTCCTAAAGTTCTAAATCAATCACCCAAAGATAAAAATGGAAATGTCTTCTATAAACGCAAGCAATATAATGAAGATTTGCTTTTTAGTGCATGCTTCACTTCAAATCCCATTTCCAATTGATGAATAAATAGGCTAATAAAGTTACAGGCTGGTTTGTAGGATGGTTGGCCAGAGTCCAAAAAAGGAGTAAAATGTGACCAAGATGAAAACCAGAGGATTCGTGGTCACTGGAGGGCCTGTCTTGATTCTCTCCTTTCTCTAAGTCCCTCCTCTTTTTTCCCCCTTTATGGTGTTCTAGCTTACCTAATGTTATAAAAAGTGTAACTGCAACAGTGGTGGCTAGTATTAACTGTCAACTTGAAAGTCTAGAGTCACACCTGTGGGGACATTGGCCAGGGCTGTCCACATGCCTATAATTTCAGCATGGGGAAACTGAGGCAGGAGATGGAAAGCTCTAGGTGAGCCTTGGCTAGCTACACAGTAGGACCCTGTCTCAAAACAACCAAACCCACACCAAAACTCCTCACCGCCCCCACACACAAGAAAACAAAACCAAAAACAACCAACTAGTCAACAAATGAGTGGACACATACTATGAAAACAAACAAATCTGGGAGAGCTACATTAAATCAATATTTATGGACCTAGCAACAACAAAACACCTTTCTGCTATAAGGACCTAAGTCTCCTCCTCTCATCATCTGTAGTAACGTAGACTTTCCCACCTTCTCCACACTAGAGTCTAGATGGGAATCTAAGTAACCACACTGCCTCCAAAGACACCGGCACACAGTGCTGAGGTCTCAGTCCTGGGATATTTGAGAACTCTCTCTCCACTGAACTTCACTGAACGCATAGTTGCTGAACATGATTTTTTAAAATATAAAAATGAGGTGTTAAGCTATGAATTAAACAAATAAATAGGTAACCCTTTCTTTTCTTTGTAGAAATGTTTTCCCCTAAAACTGCCAGAGAAAAGAGCTGATAGAGAAACATCTGGAGCTGTAAACAGGTCATAAGAATGGAGCCGAGACACACAATTAGATCTCTGACCAGTGTGTAAGGCAATGTATTTAAATAGGATCCAAGTTTGATGCCAGTGAAGGATAGGGGCCCTGGGGATTGTTAAAAAGAAAACTAGAAGGAAGACTGTGGGAGAATGAAGACGAGAACGGGAGGAGGAGAAAGAGAAGGGGAGGAGGAGGAGGAAGAGGAGAAAAAGAAGAGCAGAAACACTACTTAAGCCCAAGCTTTTAAAGCTTGTTTGACCATAACCATTTCTACTACACCCTTTATTCCAAAGTATACTAGTTTATCCACATCTCAAACATTTTCTTTCTATGGCTGTGATAACACCTGGAGAGGAAATGGTTTATTTAGCTTTCTTGTCTCCAATCACACAGTCCACTGAGGGAAGTCAGCATAGGAACTCAAATCAGCAACCTGGAGACAGGAACTAAAGCAGAGGGCATGGAGGGCGCTGCACACTGGCCTGCTCCTTGTGGCTCACTCAGTCTGCTCTTTTATAGAACCCAGGACCACCTGGACAGGAGTAGCACCACCACCATGGGCTGGGACCCCCCACAAGAGCCACTCATCAAGAAACTGTCCTACAGGCTTGCACACAAGCCATTCTGGTGGAGATGTTTTCTCAATTGAGGATCCCTGTTCCCCAAAGACTCTAATTGGTGTCCTGGTGACAGAAAGCTAACCGACACATAAACACATTGAAACCTCTTCTCATTTTGAAATTTGGTGCTGAGAAAGAACCCTGGTTCTTACATGTGGCAAACATATTTCTGCCTTGTGCTTGACATTATTTCTCTCTAGATGGGACCTTGAACAATTCCAGGTGAGGATAGGATTCCATATTTATCTATTTAAAATACACTATTTATAGTCAAGTCCTCTAACCTTGACGTTAGACAATGTCATGTCCACGTTTTCATGTGGTTGTGAACACAGTGTCTTTCACAAGCTATGGTGACAATTCTATAAAAACCACCACATCCTCTGCCCGAGAATCTGGGTAACTGGAGAGGTGGCCCTAATTTATTATGACAAATTTTAAGTGTGTATATGGTGTTGTGGGTGGAGGCCAGAGGAGGACCCCCAGTGTCCCAAGATACCACATTCTGCTTCATTCCCTTAAGACAAATGACTCACTGAACCTGACATTGGCTGTTTCAGCTGGGCTGGCCGGCCGGTGAGCTCCCAGGACTTACCAGTTTCCACCTCCAAATGCTGGAGTTATAGACATGCACAGTCCTATTGGGTTTTTACTGTGTGCTGGGGATTTTAAATCAGGCCCTGATGCTTGCAAAGCAAGTGCTCTTATTCATCAAGCCATCTCCCCAGCCCCACAGCCCCTTAATACATACTTTCATAATTAAGATTTTAATTTTAAAAGCAGTGACTTACCTTAAGATCACGGTGAACAATGCATTTTTGATGACAATATTGTACAGCTGATACAATCTGGAAAATATTTGGATAAAAAGTCAAAATTACTTTATGAAATTCAAATACTTGATTTTCATAATTATCATTTTCAATTTAATAAAATACTAACTTCAAAAATAATAGCAATTTCATGGATAGTTTAGAAAACTATGCTTATTAAAGAGATGAAAGTTTTAAGTGTGGGAAGTAATATTCTCTTTGGAAAACATACTATAATTTTTTTTGGTCAACATCCATAGAAATTCTCTATACCCATTAAATTTCTCTGTTTACACGAGTCAAAGCATATAATTTATAGTTTAGTGTAGAAAGAGGGCCCTGCATATGTAAACTACCATTCAAGACAGCTGGCTGGGGCTAAAGCAAAGTGTATTTGGGATTACATCACATTTGCTCAAGGTTTATTTCCTTAATTTATCAAGAACCAATCAGAGAAGTATTTAACAACATCTCATATTTCCTGCTCAAATACAAATAGGGAAAAACTAACCCTCAAAAGAAAACACTCAATAAATGAGGTCCAAGTTAATATTATGTTTGCCGTTAGTTCAGCTGGACAATACATTTTGCAGTTAGAGCCAGTGTGTAGGACTCTGGGGATAAGAGCCAGAGAGGGAAGTGTCCAGCAATGCAAAGGCCTTGAATACAAACAAGAAATAGATTATAAGTTTTTCTGTGATGACTCTTTAAAAGGAGGCGTTAGCAACTGACAAAGAGCTACTCTGTATGTGTAATTATAGCTGGTGCCTAAAGGGCGGTCATTGTCACGCAGGGTGGTGGGGTCAGTGAAACGTGAACCTGGCATGGATGGGGGTTAGCTGTTCACAAATGCAGACAGAATGAGATCCCCAAAGTCTAAAGGTGGTATGAAGCATGGCTGTGTTAACAGGAATGAGGGGACAAGGAATTCAGAGCAGAATGAAAGTGGCATCTCAGTGCTGGGAAATTATTCAAATGTATGTTAAAACTGTTCAAAGACAAGACATGAATCTGAAAAAAACAAACCACCAACACAATGAGTAAATAATTGAATTAAATTCGTTTGATTCTAAGCCAGTTTATTGAGTACCTGCTATGTGCTTATTCCTAGCAGGGAGTACAAAACTGGACTTACATGAGCACTCCCCTTATGGAGCTGACAAGGTAGACTCACAGAAGCAGAGGTGCAAAGCGAGGGATCAAGAAAGCAAATGATTTTCACCAGAAATGGTACATGAAGGATGTGTCACGTGGTTGATGGTGTCCTTGAAGGACAGGAACAGTTGAGATTTTTTGGCAAGGGAGAGTGGGGGTAAAGGGTGAGACACACTAATGATATTCTCATAGAGTTGATAGAATCAAGCTTTGACAGACAGCTTGGCCAAAGTTCCAGGATTTCATACTGAGCAAATACTGCAGTCATGAAATGTCTGGGGCAGGATGACAATGCCATGAGCATCTTCAGTATGAGTCCCTACGCACAGCTGGACACAACAACAAACATCTGTAAGATTCTGGAGAGTCCTGCTTCAAAGTCGTAACACTCAATTTTCTCTACATTATGTCTGTCAGTCACAGGGTCTGTCTGCATGTGTATTTACTAGACATGCTATAGAGGGAACAGTGTTCAGGGTGCCATTATGTCTGTCAGTCACGGGGTCTGTCTGCATGTGTATTTACTGGACATGCTATAGAGGGAACAGTGTTCAGGGTGCCATTATGTCTGTCAGTCACAGGGTCTGTCTGCATGTGTATTTACTGGACATGCTTTAGAGGGAACAGTGTTCAGAGTGCCAGGCTACTTCTCTACACTTGGTGACAGAAACTTGCTGGTAACACAGTTGTCTTTTACAGGACACACTGCACCACACAGTGAAGGTGTGCTACAATGATTTGGCTACCAAGTGTGACCAGAGGCCATGAGTTCACACCTGACAGGACTGTCTCTATGCAACCAGCTCATAGACATTTCTGGAATAAGAATCTCGCTAAGCTCCAAACCTGAAGCTAATATAAGAAAATGCTGTAGGAAACCCATATCCTTCCACAGAAAATGCGTGTCATCACACGCACCTAGCAAGGGACCATGCCTGACATGAAAACAGTTTTGGCTTCTGACTGGCCACATGGACCTCCACCCATGAGTCCATGTTTCATCACTCTGGCCCACAGCAGACTCTGCCACCCGAGAACATCCCACCAGCAGGAGGCAAGGGCTTCTCTATGACCCTTCCACGTGGACATTGAGAACAGGATTTCTAAGCAGGACAGGATTTATAAGCAGGCCTGTGCTGACCCTTCAGGCTCCACACGTGTTGTTGGGGGTAGCTTTGCAACAACATACGTCGGTCAGGAATTACGATTCTCTAAGCAGTAGCCTTGACCTTGGAATCAATACTATAATTTTGAAAATAAGACTTATTTTCATTTTATGCATGTGTACAATGCTCAGAGGTCAGAAAAGGGCATGGGACCCCTGGGAACTGGAGATTTGGATGGTTGTGAGCTACCATGTGGGTGCTGGGAACTGAACCGGGTCCCCGGGAAGAGCACTTAACTGCTGAGCCATCTCCCCAGCCCCAGTGTGTGTGTGTGTGTGTGTGTGTGTGTGTGTGTGTGTGTGTGTGTGTGTGTGTGTGTGTGTGTGTGTATTTGCTACATATCCTTGTTAATGTAGTTCATTCTTTCACTGTTAATATAAAAAGTCATATATACAAGGAAATATACTTTTTTTTTTTTTTTTTTGGCTAGGGCTAAGGATCTTAACCTAAGTCTTATTCTGTTCCCATTCACCACAATGGTTGACTGTACACTTCTACAACACAAAGCCTTTTCACCAAGTACGACTTCCTACTAGCCATATTTTAGCAAGTAAGTAAAACCAGCAGGCTAAGGAGAAAATGGGTAAAGGGAAATCATCTTTATACATGAAGACCCCAAACATTTTCTTACTCACCTGCTACTGACAACAGCTGACAAGGAGGGAGATAACTGAGTGCTTGACCAGACAGCAAGAAACTCTACCCCAGGACAGGAAAGAATTTAATGGGAAGGGACTCAACACAGCCCAGGCTCTTAATATTGCTTTCCTCATAGCCAGTTGTTTTCACAGGCACTGTTTGTTTTGTTTTTTAAAGGTCAAGGAAGCAAAGCTTATTAAGTAGTCATAGCTCCCCGCAGCAGGGAGGATCTTGAAAACTAACTGCCCTAGACTTCTTTCAAGCATGACGTGTGTGTTGAGGGCAGAGGACAGCTTTCAGGAGTCAGTTCTGCCCTCCCTCCACATGGTTCCTGGGGGCTGAACTCAGGTCGTCTGGCTGATGGCAAGTGCCTTTGCTCCCTCAGCCATCTTATAGGTCCCTGCCCACTCTTAGGAGCAACTATAGGGATCTACTGGAATAATAGAGACTTAGAAGACAAAGCTACCACACAATCTCTTTGGAAGCTCAGGTCAAAAGCTGAATGGGTTCATTCTCGACGAGGGTCTCTCTAGTTAATGAGTTAGCCTCCGTGGAAAGCTGCCAGAGAGGAAGACCTTATGGAAACCTTCATTTTTCAAAAGACTAATTACAGAATGGTTTAGTTTTGGTTTTGGTTTTTCAAGACAGGGCTTCCTTGTATAGCCCTGGCTGTCCTGGAACTCGCTCTGTAGACCAGGCTGGCCTCCAACTCACAGAGATTCCCCTGCCTCTGCCTCCAGAGTGCTGGGATTAAAGATGTGCTCCACCGCTGTCCAGTTTATAGAATGCTTTTAAATGCAGAATCAGTGTAATGTTCACAGAGGAGGAGCTAACTTTAAAATAAAAAAAATTTAATTCACTAAGTTCAAGTCTAGGATATAATACATTCTGAAGCCTTACTTCAGTACATTTTATAGATAATTCACAATTTACTAGTCATTTCTATAGTAATTTATAAAGTATATTTTTTCAGCCTAGTTGTCCAACAATACATGAATAGTTAATGAAAGTTTGGTATATAAATGAAAAATAGAATACTATTCAGCTCTAAAGAAAAATGTAAAAACTGACAAAATTTGCAATAAAATGGATGGACTTAGAATGTATAAGATTAAGTGAGTCACACAATCTAATAACGCTCCCCATGTTCTTCCTCATATTCAGAATCTAACCATGTAAACAAATACACATGTTTTTCTTTATATAAAGAAAACAGAACAAGAAAAGCTAAATGTTAGAGGGTGAGGAAGGACTGAACGCAGGTGTGGGCCAGGAGTTTCGAAAGGGAATATAAAGATAATTTTTTTTCTAGTTCTAACTCTGTCATGGTGTTTTCATTTTGGTGGTGGATAAGTACATAAAATATGACCAACAGTGGAAGTATAAAAATCCAATAAAATGCCACAGCTTCTGTTCCAACCAGCCCCTGTAACCATATACAAGTTCACTGAGATGTGTAAACTTACAGTCTAGTTAATTGTAGTGTGCAATTTTCTTATATGCAAGAGTTTTCTGAAAAAATTGTGTAAAAAAATAAAAGTACATGTAATGCAGCTGCAAAACTTAAAAAGTAAAATTCTAAATGTGTTTAAAAAAATCACCTTCTTTCACTTTCTTCTTTCTACAGTAAGTTACACTGATGCTAAACTGGATATGTATACCACCACAGTCCTCTACCACACTTGCAGTTTCCTCACATATGCAGCTAAATAAAACTGACCATATTCTTTAAGACTGAAATGAGTTTCAAAACCAATATATATTTTATTATAGAAGAAAATAATAACTTCTTTAACCAACACATACATGTAAAGTACCATAAATCAAACAGGACTTGATAACAATCTTTGGCTACATCAAAGGGCTGGGTATTTACTCTCTCTCTCTCTGTGTGTGTGTGTGTTTGTGTTTGTGTGTGATCTGAGTGTTTCAGATTCAAAGGTAAACACTGAGTCTAACTTACTAAATGTTACCATTCATGACCATCTCAAAATAACCATCTGCAACTATTATTTTAAAGTGAAATCTAGGGAAAACGGGTCTCTTTTCTAGTAATTTCCCATTCTTAAAAGTGTACGAAAGGAGAATTTTCTTTTGAACAATCCCATGTACTCTCAAAGTTGTCTGTGATACTGTCCATTGCATATCACTAAAAACAGCAAAACAAAGTTGAAAACCACTTTCCATACCTGCCTAAATTTTGCACGGGCCTCTTTCTCTTTCATTCTTCCGTGGGCAACTAAGTAATCAAATACTTCACCTGAATCAGAAAGGCAAAGCAGGCAGTAAGTACACATTGATTTTGGTTCACAATATATGCAATGCCAAGTTTTGGCCTCTTACTCTCCAAGAGCCACTTGGTCTACCACCTTCTGCTACATTTATAAAGTCACAAACTAACACAGGGGTAGGAAAAAATTGAGAATCTATAGCAATTTTTGATTTAGAAAAATTCTTAAAAATAACCAAGAAGATGTGCTCTCTACAAGTTACATGAAATACAGTCAACTCTTTATTACCCATTTTACTGAAGGGAAACCACGGGGAACTCAAAGTCGAATTTGGCTCTGGCTTTGTGGCCTCCGCTACAAAGCAGGCACAATGCTTTCTCTTAAATGCCACCACGCAGTGCGGCCCAGCTCTGCAATTCTTGTCTGTACATATGCTGACTATGCTTATTCACACGCGCCCATACATCCTGGCAGTTACCCGCAAGCAACACGGACTATCCTATCACCCTTGTCTACACTCTGCTGTCCCAGATGACCAGCTGGCTGCCTCAACCCATCACAGCCACATCATACAGGCACCTTCATCTCCATGAAGAACACAGAGTGGACATGCAACAAATATGTGCTCAACTCATTAACACTAAGTAGACGGTGCTGAAATTTTCTAGTGAATCTATGTATCTATGTCTCCATATAAGTTAGAATTTTTTCTCTAGTCTATAATAGTTTAGAAACATTAATCGTAAGTTGAAATCTGGAACTACTCCCTCAGTGTAAGGAGAAACTTACTATCAGCTGCACAACGCAGATGGATGTACGTGTAGCAGGACTTTCTAACCCCGTGAAGATTCTGTTTCTACCAGAGTCTACTTGGGTTGCTATGAGGGTTACATGAAACAATGCACGTGCTTGGCACAGTGGCATATAGTACTCAATAAATGACATTTTTAATTCAAGTACACAGATGTATGGCATATATGCAAATTTCCCTAGGATATAAGTAAAATATTAAAAGTCAAATATGTAATGGATGTACGTTGATGAAACTAACACATCTATAATGTCGAACATGGTTATCTTGTGGAGTAAATAATAAACGGGATGATGAGAACAAGAAATGAATGGATGCTCTGGTTGGTTCATCAGGGTAGTGCTTCTGGATATGGGGTAATGGTTGTCAATTCCAGTTAACCTGGCACGGTGCTAACTCTAGACACATGAGTTTAGGCTGGGGAAGGTAAACCTAAGAGTTCAAATACCACACATCTGGTTCTCCTCTTGGACTGTGCCTAGCAAGCTCACACCCTGACCCTGCATGTCTCAATCCTCCTCCGTTCACAGGGTTCACCAACGCTCTGCCTCACCAATTACAACGCAATCTGCAGGGCTGACTCTATCTTTGTTTACCTCTATATTCTCAGCCCCTAGAAGATCACCCTGTAAGCATTTATAAGTAGTATCTGCATAAACACAAGGAAAACTAAATACTGTGTGAGAGGAGCCCCAACACCTACTTTAACAGGTTTCCTTTAATTGACTATGATTCAGGAAACCACAGAGGAATCCCATGGCTTTCCAATAGACACTTGTCATCAGTCAGTCAGAGACCCCTGACTGATACCTGGCAAAGTGGCAGCAGCCTGACCCAGATGGTCACTACTGTGCATATCACATTCCATCTGAAACTATATGGAGACTTTAGAGGAAAAATTCAATGTTTTATTTCCCCGACTTGCCTTGCCAATAATAGATTTAAAATGTCAAAAAGAGATTTTAGAAGCACTGTCAAAGAGCCATGGTTATTCTTATTAACAGAGTCACTGCTTTGTATGACTCAAAGAAAGCAGGTTTTCATTGTCTCTCTGTGGGGTGGTTTGAACAGGTGTGGTCCCCGCTGACTCTGACTTTGAATGCTTGGCCCACAGAGAGTGGCACACTTAGGAGGTGTGGCCTTGTTGGAGGAAGTGTGTCACTGTGGAGGTGGGCTGTGAGGTCTCCTGCACTCCAGCCATGTCCGATGGGTCAGTCTTCACTTCTGCTGCCTGCAGATCAGATGCAGAGCTCTCAGCTCCAGCGCCGTGGCCGCCTGCACAGCGCCATGCCCCACTATGATGCTAATGGACTGACCCTCTGAAACTCTAAGTCAGCTCCAATTTCCTTTCATAAACATTGCTGTGGTCATAGTGTCTCTTCACAGCAATGGAAACCCAAACTACAGCAGTCTGTCTGTGCCCCACTCCTCACTGCCCCTCCCCCCAGATCTCACACCCTGCCCCCAGCCCCAAGAGAGTTGACTGTACTTAATACCAACAGTTGATCAGCTCCTACAAGCAGAGCCTGTGGTGGACTTTTATAGAAGCAGAAAGTTTGCACCCTGGCCTTCAGAGGCCTGTCATTTCTTATGTCAAAGCATGTCTAACCCCTTTCTCTAAATTCTAGATTACCGAAATGGAGAAAAACAAACAAATAAGATAAACACGTTTTACTGAACTGAAAGTGACAGGGCGCCTATCCTGACAGGATGAGTTTGAATGGAAACATAACTGAAGGACAGAAAAAACAACTCATTAGGTAGCGATTACAAGTTTTGTAACCGAGCTGCATTTTATGCAGATTCACTGCTGGGCTGGGATGCACTTGCCCAGCATAAGGCCCCATGCTCAGTGCCCAACACCACCAAAGACAAACAAAGGAACAAATCAGGAAACAAACCAAAAACCTGCACTGAAATATTTTCAGGGCAGAAAAAAGTTTTGCAAATTTACTAAGACATTTAATCTGCAAAAACATGTTAAAATCAATTATACATGTTCAGTATTTAAAATAAAGTTTAGAAATCTGAGAAGCCATATAAAAATGTGTTGCCTAGATGCCATAGACAAAATAAATCCTTATTCAGTTTACATAAGATCTGCATTGCCACACAGACCCCAGCCTTCACTAATGGAGGGGCCTTATACTAAGTTCAATGCAACGTTTTCCTATCAATTAGTAAAAACATAGTAAATCAATAAAATAATTTCAGTTCCCCTATTTTTCAATTGCTTAAGTTCTTTGTACTTTTAAATCATGCCCTTCAAATATTGTTACTTGTTCAATGATGTAACTCCATAAAATGTAATATAAGAGCCCTAATGGAATCATATTTTGAATCAAGTGTCTCTCTCTCTCTCTCTCTCTTTTTTTTTTTTTTTTTTTTGGTTTTTCGAGACAGGGTTTCTCTGTGTAGCTTTGGAGGCTGTCCTGGCACTTGCTCTGGAGACCAGGCTGGCCTCGAACTCACAGAGATCTGCCTGCCTCTGTCTCCCGAGTACTGGGATTAAAGGCGTGTGCCACCAACACCTGGCCCAAGTGTCTCTTATTTAAGGGAAAGTGCAGGAGATAAAAGTGATTTTCTATTATTTAATCAATATGAAATAAAAAATCAGTGCTCTTGTGACCCTGCAATAGTCAAAGTATATGCTGTATTCTATGTTATACATGAGCTCTGCCACTTTCCATCAGCTCAACCCTAATTTACAGAACAGACAGATCAACAGTTAGTTAAATCCAAACATTCATGGTTATCTTGGCAATGCTTATATACTGCAGACCTGTCATATGTGAGCAGTCAGTTAAAAAAATATCTGACATAGAGCAAGCTTTCACTATAGATTTTATTACATCCTACACTCGGGATTTCCTGAGCTACAAATCAAATATGTTGTTTTAATATTTAAATCAGCAAATTAAAACATTCAAAAGATGACAAAGTAGATTTCAGAAAGTCCCTAAGTAATTTTTAAATAAGCCAAAAGTTTTATTTATATTCTAGGCTCAGCTGGACTTGAAAGCAAACATTGAATTTTCACTAAGAGGCAATTAAAGACATGTTAATAAAACTACAGATTACAATAACAATGAAGGCATAAATGTTATAATGAGCCACCAAGCACCATCCACTCTATGTCCTATCAAACGAGACATGGTTTCTGAGCCTACTGATTCTTACCCCCACTCGCGTACTCCATGACTAAGTAGAGTGTCTTCTCTGTTTCAATAACTTCAAACAGTTTCACTGAAAAAAGAAGAAGCATAACTGTTGTGGAATACTTGTTAACTCTGTGAAGAGGTGTCTTTGCCAAGGCACCTTCTGATTGGTTTAATAAAGAGCTAAATGCCAATAGCTAGGCAGGAAGAGGTTAGGCGGGACTTCCAGGGACAGAGAGGACTCTGGGAAGAAAAGAGGAAACATGAGGAGACACAGAGAGGAAACAGGAGGTACAAGATAGAAGAAAGGTAACGCCACACGATAGACTGTAGATTAATGAAATGGGTTAATTTAAGTTACAAGAGTTAGTTAGGAACAAGCCTAAGCTATAGGCTTTATAATTAATTATAAATCTCCATGTCATTACTTGGGAGCTGGCTGTTGGGATAGAAGAAGACTTACTGCATACAACTTTGTAACTGACAGCATAAAATGGATGTTCTTTCTGCAGACCTTAGACAACACTAAGAAGAATATTAGAATACTCACTAAACTGAATAATTCTAACTTGAAAATAAAAAAGTCACTCCAGAGTTATTACTTCTTTGCAAGGAAACTACTTACACCTTACCACAAAGTGATCTGGAGTCAACTTATAACTTAAAACAGTTTTTGAGAAGAAAAAGCCATATCCTTTTCTAGTTAAAATAACATAATAAAAAGAGAAATTTTGCCAGGTAGTGGTGACACACACGCCTTTAATCCCAGCACTTGGGAGTTGGAGGCAGATGGAGTTCTGTGAATTCCAGGCCAGCCAGGGTTACAAAAACCTTGTCTCAAAAACCAAAACCCAAACAAAACAACAACAACAACAAGAGAGAGAGAGAGAGAGAGAGAGAGAGAGAGAGAGAGACAGAAAGAGCGAGACAGAGAGAGAGAGACAGAGAGACAGAGAGTCAGAGGGAGAGGGGGAGGGAGGGAGAAGAGAGAATGAGAGAGACAGAGGGAGAGAAGAGAAAAAGAGATAGAGAGAAAGAGAGATCTTAAAACCAGAGTTTTCATGAGTACTTAGAAAGAGAGGGTGCAGCAGTACGTTATTATAAAGTGTTAATGTTTGGTATAAAATAAAACAAAACCTCTATTTACGTGATATTAAAAAGTTTTAGTAAAAACAGAACTAGATTTACACAGTGGAAATTATTCACCAAGCATGGTCACATTAATGGCTGCATACAGGGAGAATCTTTAAAGATGCAAGACAATCATTTAAGAAAGTAGATTAAAAATAAACTTTTTACTACTTAGAATTAAGTAATTTTACATAATGTATCTGAGCAGTAAGATTATTTGTAAAGGGGGAAAAATCAAAACTTACTATTTTCTTCAAAATACCAACGTGGTTTTGCCTACTAGCACTACATTAAACTCAGCTGTTTATTAGCAAAATATAACTAATTCTTCACTAGTAATAACTGATGACATGCCAATTTCTGATTTAACAAGAAGATAGAAATCTGTGTGCATTAACCCCAACTGTACTGCCTTGTGGTGTCAAGCAGGAGATGCTACAGCAGTGGGGGACGGCTGTCAGGGAGCTCCAGGGCTGCACCACTACACAGAGTATCATCTTCCCTGAGTTTTCACTTTTCTTCTTCTTATAGAGAGCATCAGTAAAATCCTACACATTCAAATGCCTTTCCACGAAGGGACATGCTTTGTCATTAATTATATGTACAGATAGCATACCTATATTAGGATGGTTCAGTATCTTCATTATTCGTACTTCTCGAAACAACTGTTAAAAAAAAAAAAGATACGACATATTCCTGCTTAAAGAACAGAAAACTCAAGCAAATACCAACTGAAATTCCACTTGAAAACAATCCCTTGCTTACAAACCTGTTGGTCCAGGCAGAACCTAAGCACAGACCTTTCTCGGTTCCACTCTTGCACAATGAGCCATGCCACTCAGCCCTAAGTACTAATTTCACAGAGACCTGGCTTCTGATGAGACCAACTGGAGTGGTCTCTCTGTTTGGTATATAAGTTATACATAACGAAACTCACATTTTCGTCAACAACTCTGGATGTCCAGAAGCAGAGGAAAAGACTATGGAAGTGACATCAGAGACACTTCCATGAGGTCTGGTCATCAGAAACAAGCTGTCCTGGTGTGTGTGTGGGTGGTGGTGGTGGGGAGTCTGATTCCTTGACATCATCTCTTTTGGCTGACCAACACTTTGTGAAAGATTCAGAAGCACCTTTAAGTAGATTTGTAGAATAATATTAAATAATAAAATGGCCAGGCACAGCGGCATATGCCCATAATCTGAGAACTTAAATGCTGAGGCAAGAAGGTAATGAGTTTAAGATATACCTGGCTGCATAGTGAGACTCTGTCTTAAGATATGGGAAAGGAGGAAGAGGAGGACCATTTCTTAAGATTTCTTATTTTTGAGTTCGAGGTCAGCCTGGTCTATGGAGCAAGTTCCAGGACAACAAGAGTTACAAAGAGAAACATTGTCTTGAAAAACAAAACAAAATAAATATTTATTTCTTTTTATCTTATGTGTTTTGCCTGCATGCATGCATGTGTACCACACTGTACAGGGCCTATGAAGGCAGTAAGAACGCATCAGGGCCCCTGGAACTAGCGCTACAGAAGTCTGTAAACACCATGTGGGTGCTGGGAACCCAAATCCTCTAGAAGAGCAGCCAGTGCTCTTAACCACTGAGCCATCTCTCCAGCCCCAAAAGGAGGGCTATAAAGATGTTAAATAAAACAAAATAACATGAATGCTAATATTTTCTTTCCCCTTAACTTTAAAAATCTACATGGACCTTTTTTTCAGAAGTCTGACTTGTCAGGCAGTAGTAACATGATTACAGTGGGTGCTGTCAATCTTAATGGCTGAGTTCACGCTTTAGTTCCCACGCAGTAGAAGGAGAGAATGTACTCCTACAGATTGTCCTCTGACATTCACATACACACCATGACATGCATGCAAATAAATAAAATCATGAACTATAAGGAGCATGATTCTGTATCTTCTCCCTTATACTGGCTGCATAAATATTAGAGCTAAAACCAAAATCAAGCATTTGTCCAAGAAAATAGGAGAAGCAAGAATTAGCAACATAAAAAGAAAATCTGTGAAGACATGTTTTGTCAGAATAAAATCTAAAATTAGTGTAACCACAAGCAATGTTTCTCTAATGATCTATTAACAGCCTAAGAGAGCATGAAAAGATGCTCAACATTAGGGGATTAGTCATTAGGGGAATAAAACTCAAATCCACAGTGAGGACACCTGACACTCATTAGGGTGACCGATGTGTCGTATAGAATAGGACCAGAGAGAACAAGCTGAAGGCAGCATTAGACGGGGAGGGGAGGACTGTGTCAGATGAGGGGGTGCTGTGGAAACTGAAACAGTCCCATGGAAAACAGCATTCCCAAAGGAATTTAAAAAGAATCACCATATAATCTATAGACTACACATCTGAGAGACTTGGAAGCGAGAGTTCTGATGTGCGGATAAGCAAAATGTGGTAACAGAGGAAGTCCAACACACAACATGGAAGAGCCTTGAGGCAATTGTATCGAATGAAACAAGCTAGTTACGGAAGACCAACAACTACATGACCACGACTCACAAGAGAGAGCTCGAGTCATGAGCATATCATGCAGAGCAGTGCTGCCAAGAGCCAGGAAGATGGCTGTGGGTAGGCTGCTTATGGGCACAGAGCTTCAGTCAGGGAATATGTAAAGTGTTCTGGAGGTGAGCAACAATGTAATGTAATGACAGTTGGTGCCACTCAAATACATCAACAGTGATCAAAATGGTAAAAGTTAGGTTTTTTTTTTTTTTTTTTGAGACAGGGTCTCAATGTGTAGCTGATTGTCCTGGAACTCACTATGTAGACTAGCCTGGCCTTGAACTCACAGAGATGCACCAACCTCTGCCTCTGAGTGCTGGGATTAAAGGCATGTGCCACCACACCTGGCTGTAAATTTTACTTTGTATTCATATCAGATATTAACAAAATGAAATACAATAAAAATGCATCCCATTGAAAAACCACTTGTGTTTAGATGCTACAAAAAAACAGCCTAGATATCGTTAATAGTTCCTACACAAGACCAAGGAAGCACATAGGGCTTTGTGTTGTGTGTGCATGTACACACATACTTTCGTTTAAGCATTTTAACAAGTCTGTAATACTTATCCATTACTAATTAGAAGTTACAAGTAAGTAAATAGGATAAAATGCATCTTCTCTATGGTCAAGACTGCCTTGCCTGACTGAAGTATGTTTCTGAAGCCCGACCTGTCCACGACCTTCAATACACTTGAGATCCTACAGTACAAGCTCCTGGCTCTCTGGCTTCTCAGTTTCCTGCCAAGGCCTCTTCCTGGGTCTTCGGCTCTTAGCTCACCTCCTCCTGGCACTCAATGTGCTCTTCCTGAGTGCTTGACTATGCTTCAAACACCATCAGTTTGCTGCTGACTCTAAACCCATTCAGAACAACACTTTTATCCCCAAGTTCATGGCTCAGTAAGTTCATTTGGTTGTCCCACAGGAACTGAAGGCCAATGCACAGCAGTGCACATGACAGACATCTCCTAAGGCCGTTGGCATGTGTGATCAAGGAAGGCCATTCTCAGGACAGCCATTATGTCAGGACACTTTTGCTCCAAGCTGGACTTCCCTCCAGTGTCCAGCATCCCTCCGCTGCCTGGTGCTGTCATGATTGGCACCAGAACAAGGTTTCTGAATCAACACCCTCCCGCCTTTCTGTTACTGAAGGGCACATAGTAAACCTATTAAGAGTAAAATTTTAAGTTTCATTTTTTTTCAAGCTGGCACTCAGGGTCTCCAGGCTACCTGTTAGCATGACTGTTTGTGCCATGAACATGACCATGGGACCAACATCCCTTCGTTCCCCCTATGGCATGCTGTCTGAAAAGTCTCATGTTTTTTTTTGTCCACCATCTGGAGAAGGAATAACGGAAGTGAATGCCAGGAGGCAGGCACTGCCTTGGAGTCTGTCCAACACAATTACACTTTACATAAACCAGCCAGTCATGTGTTTGTAATAAAGTAAAGTGGATAATTTGAAAATACCAGATATAAGTTGCTAATGAAACTGCAAGGTGTGGACTAAGTAAGTGTACACAATTAAAATTAAATATAGGACTTTACAGGCAGATGGCTTCCCATTGTTATAATCTCCTTTCATGAAACAGAACACAAACTAGGAATAGCAGCAAATCTATTCTGACTATGAATGTGATTCATGTAGATAAAGAATAGTTTTAACCAGAAAACTTAAGCTACAGAAAAAAATGTTCATCCTACACTGGACAAAGAATGCACATTTATGCATTTAATTTAAACATTAAATTGTCTTTTTTTTTTTTTTTAAACAGGGTTTCTTTGTGTAGCCCTGGCTGTCCTGGAACTCACTCTGTAGACCAGGCTGACCTTGAATGCAGAGATCCACCTCCCTCTGCCTCCTGAGTACTGGGATTAAAGGTGTATGGCACCACTGCTCAGCCTAAATTCTGTATTATTTTAAAGTTGTTCCTCTCTTTAACCTACTCTTCCAACAGGTACTGTCTTCCTACACCATGGGGCACCCACTGCCCTGCTCTAATTGGCCCAGGCCCTGCCTATGTCCTCAAGGGCAGGTCCATGATCCATGGTATAAGCAGGATCCCTGGGCTCCTTGATTTTATCTTCTCTTCATTCTTGAGACAGCGTGCCAAGTTACAAAATAGGGCAACATGCAATATAGAAAACATTAGTTACTCTTAACAAAAATCACAGCCAAGTCAATTTTTCTTGGAAGTAAAAGTGATGGAAGCAGATTAGTGTCTACATATATTTTTAATTATTTATTTTGTTTTATTTGACGTGTCTGAATGTTTCTATGTGCAGCATGTGTGTGCAGGTTCCCATGGAAGCACAAGAGAGAGTCTGAGTCCTTGAAGATGCAGTTATGTGTGGCTATGAGCGCCCACTAAGGGCGGTGCTAGGAGCCACATGCTCCTGCTCTCTCTGCAAGGCAGCAGGCGCTGTCCTCTGAGCCAGCTTCCAGCTTCTCCATCTCTGAGAACAAAGGTATCGAAGGGAACAGACGAGCCACGTGCCCTTCAAGACAGACCCACCTCTATTGCAATGAGTTTTTACTTAGCTGGTTTTGTTGCTTTTTAAAAGCTGAGCTTTGGCACAACCATTTGGGTTCACGAGTTTTTAGTCTCCAGTTGGAACTTGTAATGCAGCCTTCTATCAAAAACAGAGTAATCTGGGATGGTAATCTTGTAAAAACTGAGACATTTAAGAAAACAGTACTTTAAAGGGACAATCCAATCCCACCTGGAGATGATGCATAGAGGATATTTACAGGCAGAGCCAAAGTTCTGCTCAGAAAGTAACTAAAAAATTAAAACACTAATATACAGCTGTCTGGGCCCCTCCATTCAATGATGCCTTAAACACTGTTTCAATCTCTGATTTGGACAAAGAATGAGGAAAAAAAATTAACAGCTAAGGACATGGAAGTGTGTAGAGGCTGGAAGCATGTTGACTAATGTCTTAGTCACTGTCCTGTTGCTGTGAAGAGATACCATGACCAAGGTAACTCTTATAAAAGAAAGCATGTAATTGGTAGGGAGGCTGGCTTACAGTTCAGAGGCTGAGTCCATTATCATCATGGCGGCAGCATGGCAGCACTCAGGCAGACAAGTAGCTGAGAATTCTACATTCTGATCACAGGTAACAGGGAGGGGGAGAGGAGAGAGAGAGAGAGAGAGAGAGAGAGAGAGAGAGAGAGAGAGAGAGAGAGAGAGAGACTGGGCATGGTATGGGCTTTTGAAACCTCAAAACCTCCAGTGACACACTTCCTTCAACAAAGCCACACCTTTTAGTCCTTCTCATTCTGTAAAAGGTTCCCTGGTGACTAAGCATTCAAATACATGAGCCTATGAGGGCCATTATTATTCAAACCACCGAAGTTAAAATGATGGCAATCACAGAAGGAAGCAGTTGCTGTTAAGAGTTGTGTGATGTTTTGTAAGGTGTGTTAATTATGGAAAATGAACTGCCAGAATCCTGCACCCCTCCACCCAAAGAATACACACTGGCTGCTTATGGTCCATTATCTGATATGAATTAGAGTGAGTCCCTGGCTCCCAGTAGGGCTGTTCTTGGAGAAAGGCGTCTTAAGGAGAGAGTTCAGGTTATATGAAGCCACAAGTAGGATAGCCAAGCAGTGGGGGCACATACCTTTATTCCCAGGACTCAAGAGGCAGAGGCAGGCAAATCTCTGTGAGTTCAAGGCCAGCCTGTTCTACAGAACGAGTTCCAGGACAGGTTCCAAAGCTACACAGGGAAAACTTATCTTGAAACCCCCCTGAAGGGGAAGTCCTTCTGTTTATATGTATGTCTTATTGGTTGATAAATAAAGTACTGTTGGCCAATAGGAAAGCCAGACAGGTGAGACTAGGACTCGAGGAGGATTCTGGGAAACGTAGTAAAGAAGTCTTGTCATCCAGGCAGGAAGTGACATGGCAGGCAGATTGAGAATATAAGCAGGAAATTGCTCTCTTCCTCTTCCTCCTGCTCTCTTATCTATGGAGCCGCCATGTGATCCCGGGGAAGAGGATGCCAGGGGAAGGCATCCTCAATAAGATAAGTCTTATAAAATATATAGATTTATGATAATTAAGACTGATAATTTATGATAATTAGAATATAAGAAATCCTAGTCAATTGGCCAGCAGCACTGTAAATTAATATAAGATTCTGTGTGTTATTCTGGGCGCCCAGGTAGCGGCAGGGCTCTAGTGGATGGCGTAAAGACTTATCGTTGCACACCCCTTACATACACACATGCAAAAGAGTAGGATCAGTGACCTTACAGGAGGAAGATTTAGCAAGGATGAGCTGTGCATAGAAGGTGCTATGCATGGACATTGAGAAGATAGCTATCTGCATAAAGGAAAAAAGTCTTGGAAGAAAACAGCCCTGCAAACACCCTCTTCTTGGACCATTAGCCTTCTGAGCAGTGATAAAACGTCCTATTGTTTGAGCCACTTATTCTGCTGCTACGATGGCAGCCCTAACAGACAAATAGTCTACCCTGAATCTAGAGAATTCTGGCCAAATGAACACATGGTGTCAGCAAAGATCTAAGAATGTTCTCAGCACTCTTGAACTGCTTTGTTTCCTGGGTGGGCATGGGAGAGAACAGAGAATGAGGGAGACAGAAGCTAATGACAGTCCCTTTCAGAAACCCTCTGAGTGAGAGGGAGCAGGGAGGACAGCCAGTGAGCTGGGCATCTTAACGGAGAGCGTCTCACCAGCAAGACGTCAATCTTACCAGTGCTTGCCTTTTCTTAGGAAGCTGGGAGGAGGCGCAGAGCCTGTAGCCTGCAGTTGGATGTCACCCTGGTGGACGGTTATTGCTAATATCATCCCCTCTGCACGCACCATGTGTCTGGAGACAAGTGAGGAAAGCAGCATATTCACCAGGGTTTCAGGCCCACACTATTCGAGTTTCTGACTTTTACATCTTTCTTTCTTGATTTTCAAGCCATGGCCTTGTGATGTTTCCAGCACACGTGAATTAGCAAGAGCACTCAGAGTATGCCAGGTCCCTTCAGGCTTCAAGTTTCAGGTCTGCTGTGAACTGGATGGTAAAGTCAATATTTGTTACAACTGTGATAAGAGAACTAAAGGAAGCCTTGGCTATAAAGCAGGGCCTTTACTTTGGGGACTCAGACAGCTACTCAATTGTTCAGGGCCGTTATTGCTTCCTTCTAGATTCCTGGCTTTGATCCAGTAGCTGAGGTCACCAAGGGATCTTCAGTTTTGTGGAAGGACACTGCTGTGTTCAGTCTTCCTGGTCAGGGCTGAGGTCACCAAGGGATCTTCAGTTTTGTGGAAGAACACTGCTGTGTTCAGTCTTCCTGGTCAGGGCTGAGGTCAGGACCAGCCAGACTCCACAGTGTCACTCAGTGCTTGCCTCGGCTAGGAGACTTTTCTTTTTCTCTTCTCAACTAATTTCTGTCCCTTCCAATCTCTTTCATTTCTTCTAACTATTGTTGTTTTGTCTGGTGGGAAAATGTGTTGTGTTTAACCTAGTGGCCTGGACATGGCCTAGTCGTCTGTCATCCTAATTCTATGAAAAGCCTCTAGTCCAGGGTCAGCCTGTGTGTCTGCTTTCTATCAGACCCGCTGACATGCTGCCTGTGGCCTCCTCATGTCAGAGCCTCTCTGTGGCCTTCTCATGTCAGAGCCTCTCTGTGGCCTCCTCATGTCAGAGCCTCTGTGGCCTCCTCATGTCAGAGCCTCTCTGTGGCCTTCTCATGTCAGAGCCTCTCTGTGGCCTCCTCATGTCAGAGCCTCTCTGTGGCCTCCTCATGTCAGAGCTTTTCTGTGGCCTCCTCATGTCAGAGCTCCTCTGTGGCCTCCTCATGTCAGAGCCTCTCTGTGGCCTCCTCATGTCAGAGCTCCTCTGTGGCCTCCTCATGTCAGAGCTTCTCTGTGGCTTCCCCATGTCAGAGCCTCTCTGTGGCCTTCTCATGTCAGAGCCTCTCTGTGGCCTCCTCATGTCAGAGCTTCTCTGTGGCCTCCTCATGTCAGAGCCTCTCTGTGGCCTTCTCATGTCAGAGCCTCTCTGTGGCCTCCTCATGTCAGAGCCTCTCTGTGGCCTTCTCATGTCAGAGCCTCTCTGTGGCCTCCTCATGTCAGCGCCACTCTGTGGCTTGCTTGTCTTAAACACAGGGTGACTCTGCAGACACAGGTAACTTGTTTTTCCAGGCTGACTTTAGTCACAGTAAACAGGGCCTGAGGAAGGAGGGGCCGTGTACATCTGGTGTCTTTCAGCACAGCCTGCTTAGCTTTTCAAGTACTTTATTCTGACAGGAGTTTTAAGAGGACAGGAAACTTTCTCTGCCATCATGTCTGCAATGTTGGCAGCACTTTTGGCCAATTAGTGAACTGAGGTGTGGGTCTGCTTCACCATGCAGGAGACACTCAGTTCCTAGACTCACTGGAAGCCTCACTCACTGAGAAATCACACACATGCTGTGCCTACGTTAACAGAACCCTGCTGATCAAATGCTCAGCTTTGTCGTTTATGGGATCACTATGAATCTCCTTTCTTGGCCTTCAGACAACTTTCTGGGACATCAATTTAGTCAGATACTTTATAAAATTACTACTAGTAGCACTATAAAAATTCAAGTTAACTTCTTTTTGCTTGCTTGTTTTCTGCTTTGCGTTGGTTGTTTAGAGAAGGGTCTCATGTCGTCCACAGTAGCCCATAGCTCACTGTATAGCACAGGCTAGCCTTTTGTTCACTGTATAGCACAGGCTATACAGTGTTGTTGTAGTTGCAGGCAGAGCAATGGCCTATCCAGCTCAGAGAAGCAGGATTGCAAAGGAGATGGACAACTTACAGGGTGGGAAGAAGCAGAGACTACATTATGGGCAGGGGGAGGTCCTGGAGAAATACGCAGACCCTATCCAGCAGAGTCTACTTGGGGACACGGGGAAGGAAAGGCCCAAGATGCTGGGCAGGCCCATGGGATGGAAAAAAGGGACCTATAGCAGGAGGCAAGGGGAAGGTGAGTTTCTCAAGAGTCGAGCAGGCCTCTGGGGTGGGAAGGAAGAAGCAGACCTATCTAGTCACATGTGGGAGGGAGAAAAGACTCTCAGAGTAACTACATGGGCTGTCACCTTCGAAACAGCCAAGCTGAAGTTTATAGGTGATGTATAAACTAGCCTCTTCCATTTCCCCCGAGACAGAATTCTTCCACAGTAGAGGTGGATACATATTCCATAAGGCCCAGCAATCAGACGTTTTAGGGCTTACAGAATGCTGGCATACAAACACACAAACGACTGCCCCAAACCAAATAACTCCTTAGTTAGAAATGCCTGATCCTAGTACAGAAAGGTGATTCAAAATGGCCATGGAGAACAGGAAAGAGCGCTCTGAGGGAGTGAGAAAGTCTAAGAAGTAAGGGAGGCGAGAGTCAGTGTCAGCCGAAGGCAGGGGTGGGCAGCTGCAAAGGCCAGGCAGCAGGACAGAGAGCATGCAGAGGGTGGGGTGAAAGCTGACCCTGCAGGAATGGGGCATGAGGGGAGGGAAGAGCTGGGCAAGTTGATGGTCCTTGAGGCAGATGGGAGGTAGGGCTGTCAGTAACATGTTAATGAGTCTAATCTTTAGGCTACCAAAAATGGAACTCCTAAAAGTGTAAGCATAGGCCAGCATATTAAATACATGTGCACAGAAAGACTTGCAGGACAGAACAGACGGTATCCAGGTCACATGGAAGAAGGGCAGCCACTCTCAGGCGGGCATGAAGACAAAGGAGGAGCCAGGGTGCTTCTGAGGGTTGTAGCGTACATGATTTGGGGGCAAGCTGCTGCTCACAAGAGATCATAGGATGATGAGGTGAGCGGGATACTCTGCAGTTGGGTGTCTTGGAGAGAAGATTACAAGGAGATATAAGAATAGTCTGAGGTGAAGAGATAAACTCAGAGTTCACCAATAGGTAAAGATTTATACCTGGTTACCTTTGATCAGCTTAAGAAGAGAACATAGTGGGAGACTCCTATATATAAGCCTCCCAGAGCTTCCCATGGAACAGCCAGGACAATGACCTCATTAAAAGGAAACAGGAAGGAAGAAACTGCAAAGATCAGAAGAAAACATACACAGAAAAAAATCTTTGAGTAAATATTTGCTGAATCAAGAATTAATTAGTGAGTGTGAGTACTGGCTCATTGACATTAGTTTGAACTGTAAGACAGTTTCACTTCTAATTACTGTCTTTCTTCTTCACTGTATTTTCCTTCTTATTTCTACCAAATAAAAATTCACAGTCATAGACCAACAAGGGACAGAAAAAGCATCAGGTGATGTTCCAGACAACCCTGGAGATATGTAGGGCCAAATCCAATCTTACGGAGCGCCAGGCAAACTCCAGCTTGCTGAGTTTATCACACTCAGACATTCAGACATGGCATGACTGGAGTTATTTATTTATTTATGCCGGGTGGTGGTGGTGTACACCTTTAATACCAGCACTTGGAAGGTAGACCTCTGAGTTCAAGGTCAGCCTGGTCTACAGAACGAGTTCCAGACAGTCAGGTCTACACAGAGAAACCCTGTCTTGAAAAAACAAAACAACAACAAAATTCCCCAGGGTCTCTCTACCTATTGTGGAGATCACCACTGATTTAAAACAAATGAGATAGGCACAGCATGTAAATAACATTGAAGACACATTTACAAAGGCCAAACTGTTTTTAAGGACTTGATATTTTAAAAAGAACTTCATATCTGAGAGCTTTTAAACAGCCATGACCTCATATTTAGATTCTTTTATCTATCATGGATGTTGGAAAAGGAAGGCAATATTTCCTACAAACATGTAAGAGAATTAAAGAGGAGAAATTAGTTTACGTTCAGACCAAATCATGGTAGGATTTAGTCAAGCACTTCCAAAAAAAAATGAGACCACAAAGAACGGGCGTCCTGTCTTCACCCTCGTGCTGCAGACACGCCCACCCCATGGAGCCATCCTGACTGTTGTGGCCTGCAGGACTTAACTCACAATGCAGGGAGAGCATCTGAGATAGGACTGACTGGGAGACGACGCTCATGGAAAAGCAACACTTTACAAAGATTTCCAAGCTCTTCACAGACGCTTCCATCAGCAAGCAGATCCCCCGCTACTAAGAAAAATAAGGCAGTGATCAGCTTCATGGTCACATGTTCCAACTAGGATAATTAATGTTATATGGCCTTCACTTGGCTCTGCTGGGAAAGACCAAATGGGGTGTCACATTACAGGATATCTCGGAAGAAGTTTCAAATGTCTCTTGAAGTCACTCCACTTGCCAGAGTGACCCCTGGTGTAATCCATGACGAGTACAAAGTCTGGGTGGGAGGTGTGCAAGGCCAGAGTGCAGTGTGGTAACTGTGTTTTAGAGTCCCTGGCACATGCATGAGTCCAACTCCCATGCCCAGAATGGCATGAGCATCTTTAGGTAGTTCATCAGCCCAGAGAGGGAACCTTCTGCCACTCCCACAGCTGCATCCAGGTAGGGTGGATGCTGGTGATACAAGAAGAGACGGTCCCCAGGACTGTATCACAGCCTGTACTAACACGTTCTCAGGAAGAGAGGCCAGCAAACACAAGTCCTCACAAAGCAGACGTGTCAGTGCTGAGGAATTTACTGGTTGTCGAACTTAAAAGGAACCCATGAAAGTACAGAGCCAAATATCCGTGGAGAAATGCATAAAAACGCAGAGCTCCTTGACCCGGAGACCAGAGGAAGAAGGTCCGGTCCACTACAATCATGGAAGCGTAGGTGTTATTCTTTTGTTTAAAAAGAAGAAAAGAGAAATATTGAGACAGACATATTGACTATAAGTTTATTATAAGGCAGAATGGGTAGACTAAGAAGAGGAACAGGGTAATGGCTGACCGCCATGGCCGGTCGCCATAGAGAGACAGAGCGGGGAAACAGAGAGAGGGGACAGAGAGCAGGAACAGGGGGAGAGAGAGAGAGAGAGGGCAGGGGCCTATCTTTTAAAGGGGTCCTCTGCACCTGCGTGCAGACTTCTTTCCCATGGAACCTTGGGCTGACCAGGGTATTGCCTGAGTGGATTCCACCAGGTAACAGGGGCAGGCCAGCATAATGCCTGAACCTTTCAGTAGGGAGACATAGCAAACCGAGAATTTCTTGTAAGACTCTCTCTCAGGAGTCCAAAGTCAACTTACATGACTTTTACATTTATAAATCCGATACTATTATAGGCCACTGAAATCACAATGGGTATTATATAGCTCACACACTAAAAGAGTCCCTTCGTTTTTTAAAATACTAAAAGTTTATATGTGAGAAGGTTTCCCAATGGGGAATTAATGAAATAAACAGCTTTGGCTACTAAATGATCCCCATCCTCCTGCTTTCTTTCTGCCCTCTGATGGGGCCACTGTCTACTGTGACTTAACGTCTGTGATGAGTCTGCATGAAAGAAGAGCAATGAAGCAACGAAAGAAGACACGCCTATGGGAACATTACTCAGAACCAGGCTTTCACTAACAATTCTGCATTCTTCAAAACTTAGGGCTAGAGTGATGGCTCAGAGGCTAACAGCACTTGTTATCAGTGTGACCATGGAGGTCAGAGTCTAGACCCGACACACCTGACACACGACACCCTGCAAACAGTTCTAACTCCAGCACAGAGGGATGTGACATCCCAGAGGGGCTCAACACTCACCCACAGGTATGTGTAGCCCACACACCCACGTGCATACCCATATGAATAAAATATCCCACAGTATTTGATATAAAATCTAATCCTATGAACTAAAGGGCAATTCATATGATACATACATCTTGCTAGAGTCTATGCAAATATTCTTAAATCTAAGAACGGATATAGTCCCAAACACTTCCCTCCAAGTATTCTGAGTACACGATGCTCAGCTCTCATTAGACACATTTGAAACCTCTTTATAATCAGTTATAATCATTATATCTTAGATCCTGTCTTTTCATCAGATACTGGTAAAACGTAACATTGTACCTAACAAAAAATGTCATGCTTGACTTTACAGAATTACATATTAACAAAAACTGACATTACTTATTAAATTAGTTAAATACCTTCTGTAGACTGGTAGGGTTTAGTTGAGTCTTGTCTATTATTTTCACAGCCACCTAAAAAAGAGAGCCATTAGACTACATTTGGGAGATGTCATTTAATGAATAAAACCCTGCAAAGAAAACATTGTGTTTCACTCTTAACTATGAACCATTTACTTCTTTGTGAATGCTCACATAATCTGAAGGCATGGTATTATTGATGATCTACCAGTCTGAGAACATAGTCTATTGACTTGCCATTAACCTCATGATTCTGTATCAATGGATTAAGCCTTTAATATTTTATTTCTTCCACATTTCCCTTTTTAAAACTGTAAACATCATTCTCTATCTTAACCTTTTTCTCAAAATCTTGATAGGTAACATTATGGGGAGAGTGGCTTTTAAACTTGTGTTTTTGGGAAATGAAACTATTGTGCACATAGAGAAACTGGATACACAGACTTTCTAATGCCAAACTAACAAAAGGGATTTCTAAATCCTCAAAGGCTCTGCCTAGTGCAGCCTGCATCTGAGCAGCTTCTAGGGTGGAATGGACAAGAAGGCAGATACTCAATGGGATTATAACATCATTATGTACACAGCAGAATGAAACCTTACTAACATTCTGTGGTTGAAATAAAAAAAAATCCAATCCTTACACAAAGTTTAGATATTTGTTGAAATAGTCTTTAGCCCTGCTGTACACACACACTATAGATTATGGTACACACATTTTTACTGTGCAACAATAATTTCAAATAAATAAGATTAGTGGGATTCATCCATGCAAGCCAACAATCCCAGCATTTAGAAAGTGAAGCAGGAAGACCCACATTTCAAGGTCAGCCTCAGCTGGGCAGCAAGTTCAAAGCCAGTCTGGACTACAAGAGACCCTGTCTTGACAACCCTCACTAAACAAACAAATGGTATTTCAGAAGTAAATTCTCTTGTCGTCTGAAAAATTATCTGTATAGTAGTAGCTTGATGTTATCTCCAACCAGATAAAACTTAGTGAGTGGTTTTCTACACATTTACATCTAACTTAATCTAGGTAGTGACTCATAGAAATGCAGAGTAGCAACAGTAACCAGGCGTGTTCACATAAGAGATAAGCTTCAGCTAATCTGCAGCACGCCTGGTCTATGAGATGCTATAAAGTAGAGGCAAGTCTTTCCTTGGTGTTAAATGGTGAGGAGATCTGCCATGAAACCGACCTGGCTGCAAATGTTCTGTGTGCATAAATTCCAGTATGCACCAGGCACAGGTGCCATTCATTCCCCAACATCAACCAAGACTCTGGAGCAAGGTACAGGCAAATATCAAAAGGCATGGAAACTTACCTCTCTGCCTGTTAGAACATGTCTTGCCAATTTCACTTTGGCAAAGTTTCCCTTCCCTATTGTTTTCTGTAAGCGGTAATTTCCGATGTGAGGCTGTTCATCTGGTGCTGACGTAATGGAGTTTCTACACCGGGGAATGTTCTGTCTGCTACTTGATTTGGTAGGCTGGATGTGTGCCTCAGTATATCCATCCACACATGTATGCTAGGGAAAAGCACAAGAGGTCATGATCACTTTGATTATTATAAAAGGACTATTAAAAGACTACAAATAATGCTCACTAACAGTTCATCTTTAATGAAAGTACACTATTTTAAAATGTGAACACACTTTATCATTGCTTCCCAACTTAAGGGCCCTTACCAGTGGGTACAACACTTAAAGTAAAATTCTCTACACATCTTTAAGTCTGTATTTTGATTTTCAAAATCAATAGGTAGACGGATTGCTGGTTAGCACACAGAGCACTATACCATTTTAGGTTGAGTGACATCGTCCATGGTTACCACCTCGCTAGAAGGGCAGCATCCTTACTACCACGACAAAAATTCTCACAAATACGGTTGTTCCTCTGATCCAGGGCTGCATGCTCTTTTCTACGGCTTGACCTTGCCCCTCCCCGCCTCTCTCTCTCTGTCTCTGTCTCTCTATCTCCCCCTCCCCACTTTGTAGGGGACAGTGTAAGCCATGCCTGCTAGAAGCTGGCTACAGGCATGCCTGGCTCCTTTTATTTCTTACTACCGCTTCCCTTTTCTCATGTACACTAGTCTGGCATCACATCATGAGGGGTAAAAATGACCTCCTGCCTCCACTTCCCGAATGCTGAGGCCACAGCAGTGCTTTATGTGGTGTGGGAATTCATTTGACAGGATGTGGGAGACAAGCCTCTTGGCATACCTTTGAGGAATTACCTGAATGAGATTCATAAGGGTGGGAAAATCCACCTGAACTAAATAAAAAGAAGGAAGAGAGCTGGGCACTGGCATGCATTGCTCTGCTCCCTGAGTGGTTGTGGATGCAGTGATGACCACTGCCTCATGCTTTTGCTAACATGCTTTCCTGCCATGATAGGTTGTATTCCCTTGAACTGTGAGCCAGAACACACCCTTCTCTCCCGTGTGGCTTCCTGTCAGACATCTGTCAGAGCAGTGAGGAGAGTAGCTAATGCTCACTGTAACCCAGGACATTACAAAGATGCACCTGTGTGCATATGTGCTGAGAAATGGTGTTAGGAAAAACGTTCAAGTCTTTATTTCCCATAATTAAACCATTTTCTGTAAGGTAAGAAAAGTTCATGTACACAGTAAAACACTCATCCTTAACATACAAAAGTCTCAACTCTAAGTCAGTGTTTCAGGCAGCACTTTTTGGCACTGTGTGAAGTGACGATGTGCACAGTACAACATGTGGGTGTTGTGTGTTCAAAACCAGAGCTTCAGTGAAGTCACACATTGTGAAATATATGTATGAATGCTGCCAAAGACACCTTGGATTCATTACATGTTTGACTGTAAACTAATACTTGGGCATTACACTACAATATAAACTATTGGTAAACCATCACGTGTGTTTGTACTTGATGGCAGTGGATTCTAGGACCAAGGTGGGCTCCAATGTCTGGGATTCAAGCCTGTTCTCTCAAGAGTCCTCTGAGACTCATTGTCCTGGGCAGTTGGCTCCCTGGCCCTGTTATAGGGAGGGAGGAGAATTGTAAACAGCTAAGGAATTAGAAGTGCTATGCACAGGCTGGAGAGCATTTACTGCTTTTGAAAAGGGCCCAGGTTTGGTTCCCAAGACCCTCACCCAGGGGCTCATAACTGCCTCTAACTCTAGCTCCAGCTACTTTTGTCTTCCACAAGTACTGTACTTGCATGCCCAAACCCCCACATAGACACACACAGACACAGACACACAGACACACAGAGACACACACACATATACACAATATGTAAGAATAAACTCTTGAAAACAAAACCACACTGTGTCTGCCCTTGAGAACAGCTCGAAGGTGAACCACGCCCTTCGGAGGTCAGTACCGATCATCCCATGGTATAAAATACCTGTGGTGACAACACGAAGCCACAGTTCATCCATAGACATCCAGTCGGAAACTCCAGCATGACTGTTCAGTGGGGTTTCCCAGTCATTTCTGCAGGAGCTTGTACATGTTTGACTTAAGATGCTTTGCCGTCTACCTGCTGCTGGTTATTTGTTGTTCTACATGGAAGCCTCACCCTCACCAGAGGGCAACAACTCTGCTCTGCCTGGGCCTCTCAGGCAAAAACCCCAGCTTGCTGCCTCAACCGGGCTTCCTCAGCCCTGTCTGTTGGAAGCTGTGAACACCTAATCTGATGATGTTGGGTCTGCTGCTTGCTTCCGGCTCTCTCCCTCTCCCTTGTCCTTGCAGTTGGACTACTCCAGCCATTTTTGCCAGATCTGCTAAGCGCCCAACTAGATGTTTTATTATCTGCTCTTTTACTCTTGTTAATAAACTCACTTATTTGAAACCAAAAGTGCAGTTACCGCAGACCACTCCCTGAATAGAGCATGCACACTCAGAAACGTTTCCCTGTGGTCAATCCTGGGAACTTCACATTTTGTATGTAACCCTGAATGTCATGACCCACAGGTTAAGAGGGTGGGTTCTAAACTAACCAGGAGCTTGGGCCAGTCACTCTCCACTCTTCCTTATATTGGCCAGGCATATAAAAACAACTGCCAAACCAGCTGCCTGTTCCAAATATACCCCTAATCAATTCCTGCCCCACCTCCTCACACAACTTACTGTGTCTGAGAGAGAGAGAGAGAGAGAGAGAGAGAGAGAGAGAGAGAGAGAGAGAGAGAGAGGAAGAGAGCTGCTTATCCATGGAAACACTTAATTGTTGGGCGTCTGTGTTCTTAACTGGGGAGTGGAGCTAATACTAACGAGGCTCTTTACGTCAGGACTATCTGAGGACATTCTGTGGATTCATATGAAGGTCCTTAGGACAGTGCATGATGAGCACTGTGTTCACTAGTGGAAATGATACAAACAAAGGGACAAAAACAGTCTACCTTATACCCGAAGTGACCAACCCTAATGCCGGATTATCTGGTGCCTGCAACCAGCTCCTAAAACTCACCTTTCTTTTCTGTGAGCAACTGAAACCATTCTGGCTAGCTCAAGTAGAAAGGATATTTTAAGTCTGTAAGTAGCTGAAAAAAAATTCCCCCAAAGATGAAGTGAAACAGGTAAGAATGAGAAAATAGGGAAAACAAAGTAATTATAAATAGTACTACTGTCTGAAAATGAAACAAGGGAGGGAGGGTGCAGCAAGGGCTTCCTTAGGTAGGATGCCCAGAATAGGTGGCTGTCTGCTCCATCTGGAATATGATAAGGAACAGAAACAGTGCAAGAACTTTCAGGCAGTGAAATGGGAACAAAACCTCCATCCAGTCAGGTGTGCTTGGTGAGTTCATGAAAGGAAGGCACAGATGAAAACACAGAGGCAAAAACTGGGCTTCTTTGTCCAAGGCTCACATCTTGAAAATTCAGTTGTCCAAAGGCAAAACCAAAATTCCTACTACAGCATCCAGATGGTTTCTAGTCACAGACATGAATTCCTGCACAACTGACCACACTAAGCCAGTTAAAGGCAAGGAAGGCACAAGACTCTGGCAAGTCGGTAAAGAATTACATGTGAAACAAGCCTGTTCCCTAACTTGAATTAATAATAATAAAAAGAGAGAGAGAAAAAAAAAGAACAAGTGAATGAAGACATGAACAAGCCAACCAGCAAACAAATGATAAAATAATTAAAGACGAGCCACCATCCCGTTCCACAATTATAATAGAACGGCATGTTATGGCTCAAGGTGTGCCGAATGCTTGACGGGCATTGTAACAACTTGATGAGAAGCAAGCACACCATGACCCACATGCCACAGAGAAGGAAGATGTGGTTTGGAGTGGCTGTGGACATGTAATTCTGGACTCTTTTGGGTTCATCCAAGTTGTGTGTGAATATCAGCTGAGGGTCTGGGGGTGGCTCAGCAGCTCAGAGCTGTTACTTTTCTTGCAGAAGACCTGGGTTTGATTCCCAGCACTGACATGGTGGCTCACAACCAATCATAACTCCAGTTCCAGGAGATCCAATGCCCTCTTCTGGCTTCCACAGATACAATCATATATGTGAGGCACATACATGCATGCAGGCAAAACATACAAATAAAGTAAACACATCTAAAAAATTTTAAGGTGGGGTTAGTTGCCCTGTCAACACTAGAAAAAAGGGATGTTTCACTTCGGAAAGAACATGTTCACTGCTTAAACTATTTCTGACTTAGCATCTAAGTCAGAAGGTAGCCTGATAAGTTCTGGACAACTAAGTGCAGTTCCTAAATATCAGGGAAAAATCAGAAATCTTGAAAGTCAATGGAGAGTTAGGCTTTCACAATTTTGCTCAGTGTAGTTACACCATACATAAATACATCTCAAAATTACACCCCAATTTCAATTGCTAAATTCACATCCTCCCACAAGGGTGTGACATGCTTGTTTTTGTTCTAGGTAAGGAATATTTTCTTCCACATGGCACCTCACTTCACTAGCTTGGCTATGATTTCTTTTCATTATTTTCATTACTCAACTGTGTCAAGCCCGATACTAAAGGAGCAAGCACCCATCTTCCCACACGCAGAGAAGGGAGCAGTGGAGTGGGAAGAGCTCTTCCATGTGGCTCTCAGAATGGAGCAAAGACTTGAGTTAATAGTCGCTCCAAGCCATCCCAGAGCTTCCAGCTTCAGCTCAAACCCCCACCTCGGCCACCTCACTATTCACTGATCATTTACTCAGACAGCAAAACTTGATTTTGACCTATTATATACACAGTGCTGGCCTGTATGAGAGGATAAGAGAAAGCTAAACAGAAAAGATGTCTGTCCTCAAACAATTCCTCTGCCAGCAGAGGGAAATAGAAAGAGAAAGGGACAATAAATATGTGAGCCAACAAAGCACCAAAGCAGTTCCGGGTCTGAAAAGCAAGGAAGCACTTTAGGGAGTGTAAGGCAAGGGCTGTTACAGAAGGGATGGCATTTGAGAAAAGACTGGGGTGAAGTGAAGGCCTAGAGTTAGAGGGGAGAGATGGGAGAGACAGCCGTTTGTAAAGACTCCCTTGATGAAAGAAGCATGCTAAACTTTTCCTCTTGGAACACTGAAGCTGTGAGAGTAAAATTCCCCCCTTCTCACAGTCTCTGCTCGTATGTATTCACACATGGCCTGACCTACATGTTTTGTTCCTTCCCAAGCCATGTCAAGCTGAAGGTGCTCTAACCACGAGGGAAGACCAAACTCATCTCAGAGGGCAAGGAGCCTACCTACTCTTCAAGGAGACCGTGACTGTCTCCTTTGTGAAATCCTGGCTGTAGCTGAAGAAATGGGACTGCCAGGAGACATTACAGTAATAAAGAACACACCCTCCAAATTACCCAAAGTGGACAAAAGGCTCTGCCTCTCTACTGTGCTACAATGATACTAAAGTTACCTGAAGCTGAATCAATTTATTAAAACCTAGTCTAATATCAAATGAGTATTGTGTTTTCTTACAAATACAAACCTGGCTTTTGAGAAAGAAGATTGAAAAAAACAAATGCACTCCAAAGTCCTTATGCAGTGACAAAGTTCTTTGCAGGCAAGAAGAGACATTTCAGAGGAATAAGAGCTGAAAGAATTTGTTTGTGCAGACACAACACTGTAAGGACTGGTAAAGCAGTGATCACAGAGAGCAAGTGGGATAAAGAGCTCCAGAAACAGTAAATATGTGTGAAAATAAGGGCAAGTGCATCTTTTCCCACCTCTCAATTTCTTTAAAAGCTATATGGCCATTTAAATTAAAATATTATAGCACATTTTTATATATGCTATAAGTTAAACACAAGGCATAAAATTGAGTATGAGTGACAGTGCACGCAGAGATTGGGGAGCTGACTGAGTGTTAGAGTCTGTGTAGGGTGCAATAAACTGTGCATGCATTCTGCAACTCCACAGAAGTGCACCTGAAAACACAGCTCAGCAGTAAGAAGCCAAGAAAGAAATTAAAATGGGACACTAGGAAAAAGTTTTTATTAGCTTTGAAGTAGACGAGAAAGGAAGATAATATAAATAATAACACCAAAAAAGGAATGCAAAGCAAATCAAAAGAACAGTATCTCAACTTACAACCAAACCAATCATAATCATAACTAATGTAAAATGAAAATTTAAAAAAAGCTGTCAAATAAATTTTTAATATAAAAACCTGGACACTGTCTTCAAGAATGCACTTTTAGTATCAGGACAAAGATGTGCTGAAAGTAAACTGATGGAAAAGACAGGCAATAGTCTGTGACCATAAGACATCTGGAAACGCTATGAGCACATCAGACTTGAATGTAGTGTAAAGCAAAGCTCAGAGTTATTTCACCAGGAAGGCATAAAGATCCGAAACATGTGTCTAATACCCGACAGAGCAGAAGTTCAACAAAGGCAAACCCACAACAACCATGGCTGTATCTCTTGACAACTGAAGAGAAGACTACTTGAGAGCAAGAGGACACTGCAGTGCTGACCACACAGAGAAGAATGAAGGACACAGCTTTATCAGAATGCATGCATCTGTGATGCAGTGTCAAGGGCTCGACCCCAGCAGACACCAAGCTCATTCTTTTCAGCATGCCATTTTGGCTTGTTATCATGGACACTGTTCAGAACGTGGCTGGGGGGGGGGTCTTCCTTGTGGTACCCAGGACACAGTGCATCACCCTGTTCAGAGTGTAGCTGGGTTACCCAAGACACGGTGTATCACCCTGTTCAGAGCATGGCTGGGGAATCTTCCTTGTGGTTGGTACTCAGGACATGGACATGAGGATCAGGCAATCAATCTGCCCACCATAAATGCCCTCATTTGGTGTGCTTCCTTGATACACATTGGGAATCACACAAGTCCTTTTGGAAATTAATAAATTATTTTATTTAGTTCTTTAGTGATGGTGGAAAGTCTTCTATACATATGTTTCTCTTATTGGTTGATGAATAAAACACTGTTGACCAATAGGGAAGCAAGACAGGCAGGAATAGGAGACAAGGAGGATTCTGGGAAGTATAGTAAAAAAGGCTGCCATGTGATCCCCAGAGGAGAGGATGCATGAGTCTGGTGTTCTCGGTAAGATAAGAACTTGTAGAAATACATAGTAGTTATGGGTTAATATTTAAGACAGAGCTAGCCTATAAGAAATCCTAGTCACAGGCCAACAGCATTATAACTAATAGAGTCTCTGTGTGTTATTTGGGGCCGATGCAACACTGGGACCTGGCTGTGGGGAAGAGTTATTGTAACACTTTAAAATCAGTGAAACCTTGTTCAGCATGTAGCTCAGTGCTATAGCACTTGCCCAGCATGAGTAAGGCTGGAGAGTCAATCCTCAGCACCACAGAACAAAACAACACAACCTACAAAACAACCAACACAACTAGAAATCTTCAACACAATATAACAAAGAGGAAATGATTTATTTTCTACATCACAGCTTTGATGACACTCATATGCCCATTTCTAGAAGCACAGGACCTAAAAAGTTTAGCAATTTTAAAAAGCTGGCTCTTAAACTGCCACTAAAACCTTTTGGCAGCTCCAAGAAACTACACAAGTGGTGTCCTGCCTGTCCTCGAGGCAGAGGCGCACAGTTCTCCATACCTCCCTGGTAAAGGCAGTCTTTTCCTAGATCCGTGCTAAGGATCCGGAAGTGATTTGTTTTGAAAACCTCAAATAGCATATTAATGAATTGTCATTATAACTGGGCAAATGTTTAGAAGGTAAAGTTAACTCTATATAAGAAAAACATTACAATTTATTATGTCTGTTTGAAAGCCAGGAGTAACAGTGAGTGAAAACTCCTAAGCATGTCCCATCAACTATCCCCCTCAACACAGCAGGAGCACTGGCAAGGTGAAATACTCTTAGTAAGAAAGGATACGCATGGGGAAATTGCTTTTTGTATCTATACAACATTTAAACCAGAAAATACACGTAAATCAGTAAAATATTTTATGGAAATACTACTTGAGTTAAAAAAAAAGTTGTAAGCTAGAGGAAATATCTTTAATTATATTTTCAGAAAATCACTAAGTCAACTCTTAGGTTACCTCATATTCAGTGTAGACACAACCCCAAGAAGAGCTTGCCATCCTGTCAGAACATCTGTTCTTCCTTCAACCCAGGGCTCAAGGAACAACTCTGGTCTTCCTACTGTTATGTTTAACAAGGCATTGCCCCAGACCTTAATCTCATCTTTGTGGCAACTGTATACACATGGTCAAAACTATAAATTAACTCTTACTCATAGACTTAACAACAACAGAATAGAATTGTCCACCTTCAAATTTCAATCCCAGACCCCAGGAACTTTTCCCTTGTGTTTTTCTTACAATTATTTCCTTAGATACTTCTAAACAAAATGCTTCTACACCCAGCTTACCAGTCTTCCACTTTCTCTGAGGGCTCTGCTATATGTAGAGATTGAAGCAGCTACAGAAGATCTCAAATCTGAGCAGCTGGCTTTGAAGAGGCAACGGCAAGGTCACCAGGGAAAAGGGTGCTTAGGTGAGGGTGGTGACTCATCCTTTGCCTTCTTTGAGAAGGGAGACAACTGACTGTATTTAATGTCATTGAGAGGATAAGGTAGGGAAAGAGGCTGAAGACAACAGAAGTGAGAAGGAAGGTGAGGTCCTAGGAAGGTGGAAAGTGAGAAGCAGCAGGGCCCAATGGAGAGAGATCTCTTCTCCTGTGACAAACGGAAGGAACAGAAACCAGGCCTAGATGTAGACGACGTGGACGCTGGGCAGGGGAAAGCTGGAGTCACTCTGATCTGATGGTTCTCGAGTTCCCTGATGGAGGTCAGCAGTGAAGAGGGGACAGAGAGGACCTCATGGGGTGGGAAAGTCCTGAAATAACCCTTTCAGACAGGAAAGACAAGTTCACTAAAGACGGCAGTCCAGCAGACTTAAGTGTGTCTATGATGGGTCTGTGGTGCTCATACCTTCAGCAATGCTCAGATGTCCAGAAGCAGGTGATTAACAAAGCATATTGACCTCAACATGGAGTTTGCCACACAGGTACCAACAAAATATCAAGGGAAAAGTTATCAGAATAACCAATTAAAATAAAGTCTACCAGCTAAGGGGTTATCTGCCAACAACCCGAATTTGATCACCAGAATCCACATGGTGGAAGGTGAGAACCAACTGCTAGAAGTTGTTCTCTGATCTCCACATGTGCACAATCACACACACACACACACACACACACACACACACACACACACACACACACAGAGAGAGAGAGAGAGAGAGAGAGAGAGAGAGAGAGAGAGAGAGAGAGAGAAAAGCAAGATAAGAAAGAAAAAAGATTAGGATCAATATATTGAAGTAGCCAGTAAGATCCAAGAATGCTTTTAGCAAGACTAGCTGAGAAAGCAGCTAAAAGACCAAGTGACTGAGGCAGGGGTGATCCGTGAATGGACTTGGTGACAATGGAGGTATGACAAATAGGGATTCTACACGTATGTATGTATGTATGTATGTATGTATGTATGTATGTATGTATACAATATTCTACTAAAGTCACCAAGCATTGTTTTGGACTTCTGAAGATTTTTAAAACATGTCCATTTCACTTTACAAATGTTTGAAAGAACTGCATAGAATTCAGTCATTTTATTAGAACTGTGCTTATGTGCCCAGTTGTCACCAGTTATATTACTACTATAATCCTGCATTCCAGACTCCCTTTCTTACATTAAGTTTTCATTCATGTTCAGATAGCTCAGTGGAGAGATGACCTATTTCCTGGATCTCTGCAGCTGCTCATTTTCTTCACCGTAATGTCAAATGTAAACAACTCAGTTGGACACAGACCACATACACAGGAACCTCTTCCTGGATTCAGTCTAGAGAGCAGAACTTCACTTTTTATTGTTGTTTTTTTGTTTTGGGGTTTTTCCTGTTTGTTTCCAGACATGGTTTCTCTGTATAACAAACCTGGTTGTCCTGGAACTCACTACATAGATTAGGCTGGCCTCGAACTCACAGAGATCCACCTGCCTCTGCCTCTTAAATTCTGGGATTAAAGGCGGGTGCCACCATTGCCCAGCTAGAACTTCGCTTTTTAAAATATTTGTGTGTGTGCGTGCGCGCGTGCATGCATACGTGTATATAAATGCTTACAGAGGCCAGAACAGGCATCAGATGCCCTGGAACTGGAGTTACAAGTAGCTGTGAGGTGCCTGACATAGGTGCTGGGAATCAAGATCAGGTTCTCTGCAAAGCAGTAAATATTCTTAAACAATGAGCCATCTTTGCAGCCCCAGTGACTTTCCCTAAAGTCAAAAACCACCACAATTAAAATGTGCCCATGAATGACAATGTAAGAAGAGAGGTAACTCCACAGAGTTTCGAAGGTGAGAATCTCAGAAGTCTGTCTGAGTAACAGACTCAAGCACACAGGAAAATTCAGGACACCAAAATGTCAAAATTTATATTTCCTATCAATGGAGAAATAATATTATAACAACTAGGAAACATAAACTTAGATCGCTTGGTGTAGTGTATCACTCCTTACCCTAAGATAAATTCACTAGGCTAAGGACAGACAGACAGACACGAGGAGGGGGGAGGGGAGGAGGAACCTAGGCTCGTGAATACGACAGAGAGAAGCCAATGAGACACAGAGGGAGCTGGGCATACAGAACGAAAGAAAGGAAAAAGGCCACATAGTAAAATGTAGATCGGCAGAATCAGGTTAACTTAGGTTATAAGAGCTAGTGGGACAAGCCTAAACTAAGGCCAAGCTTTCATAATTAATTAATAGTCTCTGTGTCGATATTTAGGGGCTGGAAATCCAAAGAGTTAGGACCACAAGAAAGCCTGCCTCACAGCACAGAGGTCTATCAACAGGGACTGGGTGGCACGTCCTTGCAAAGGTATGCAAGTGCATGAGCAGACACCACTGCATACACCTCAGGAAGACAGGTCCCTCCAGACAGTTCCACGGAGACAAAAGGCGAATAATGTCCTCTAGGGATGGGAGCCAGGAGACATGGAAACGCTGGAGTGCACAAACGCTTTCTTTGTCTGTTGTATATCCCCAATACATACAATGTTGTTCTAACTGAATATACATTAATCAGCATAATTAAAAGTGATTATAAAAATGTGAGAGAATGGGCAACAGAGAGAGGAGCCAGTGTTCACTAAGGTTCAGTATGCCCCATGCATGTGTCAGGTTGAATAACTGGCCCAAACTCAGTCCAGTAACTGGTTACATGATTTGAATGTATACTCAGTGTGTACTGCTAGACGGAACTGGATAGATGTCTTTACAAATTAAATTGGAAATAGAGTGCTGGGAGTGAATTTCTTCAAGACCAACCAAGGCTAACAGTCAGGGGAACAAGCTACAGCATCCTAACAGATGAAGCTACACCCTACTCCTAACACTCCACAGTAAACAGAAGCAGGGGGTGAAGAGTTCAGAGGACAGACACACAGATCCAACAGGAAAAAAGACAAGCAGACTACTGGGCTCAAGTGAGAACACATGGTAAGATCACCTCAGATTTCCCTGACTCCTCATGCAGAGGAATACAAATATTCTAGAAAAAAATAAAGGCTAGAGCCTCAGGACTCAAGGACGAGGTGAAGATACACTTTCACCGGTCACCGGAGGCGTTCTTCTGGCCTCCAGTGTCTAGCTCCTCACCACTCACCACTCCTCACAATCTATCAAAGAACAGCAGTGACTTGACCCTGACACTTCCACCGAGCTGTCATTTTATGGGGAGGTAAATCAAGAGAATCTGCCCACATAACATCTACACAGAAACTTCCCCTTTGACGGGTGAACTGTGTGGTGATGACAGCTGCTCCCGTGGATGGACACTGGCTGCTAGAGTGAAGGAAAGGACAGATGGGAGAACTAAAATAAACTAATCTTTAAATATTTAAAGTAAAATGAAACAAATCTACTAGATGCCAAATTGGTAAAAAAGAAAAAGAAAAAAATATTTTCAGAGACTTTAGGCCCATACTTAGAATTAGCATCCTTACTGAAACATATTTTTAGACAAAAGTAAACCCTCAGTAAGCCTTATAAATAGTATTATCTTGAGACCATATTTTATGTATTATATGTACACATATTTATATATTATAAACATTATATATGCATATTAACATAGACACATAGCAGCATAAAGTCATGTTTTAACAAAATTTCCTATTTCTTTTTTTTGCTTTTGTTTTTCAAGACAGGGTTTCTCTGTGTAACAGTCCTGGCTTTCCTGGAACTCACTCTGTAGACCAGACTGGCCTCAAACTCACAGAAATCCACCTGCCTCTGCCTCCCGAGTGCTAGGATGTATGCCTAGCAGGTGTATGCCTCCACTGCCTATTTCTAATAACCTATAATACAGTAGGATAATTTACAATTAATTATATATTTCAGAATAGCTAATGGAATATGTTTTTGAATGAGCTAAACATGAAGAAATGACAAATGTTTAAGATATTGGATATACCAATTACCAGGATATGATAATTACATACATGTATCAAAATACCCTAAGTAGACATCAGAGGCTCCCAAATTACTGCCCCTATATCAGGAATGGATTATTTTTTTTGTGTTGCTGGCCAATGAGATGCTGTAGACACCCCCAAACATTATAAGCTATTGCCAATGTTACTAGTCGTCCTCTACAACTTGATGGTAAGACCCTATTGCTGATGACACTACACTCTTATGTCCCAGAACATGGAAAAATCTAGTTGGTACTCATATGGGAGCTTCACATACACTGGGCAGTATTCATGGTGCTGGAAGGTGCTATACACGCCTCTGGAAGAGAAAAGTCACCATCAGTTTTACCCAGCTATGAACTCTGCACACTGCAATAGTGACCTGGCTGCCAGATAAGGCCCTGGGGAACCAGTGGTACAAATGTTATGGGAGCAACTAACAGATTCTTTTTAAAGTTGGGTTTAAGGCCAGTTCCAAAAGATAGACCCATAGCTGACACTGCTAAAGTGGCCAAGAAATTGCCTCTAGATAGGTCATGGCCTAGAAGGAAAAACCTACTACTGTTATTCTGCTAAAAATGGCTTTAATAACACTGTGCCATACCCATAGATCAGCGCGTCAGAAGAGAGGGGTGACTTCAAGGAAACAGAGTTTTCCCAGATGTCACAGGGTAGACGCATGCACAAACTCACAGAAACTGGGACAGCATGCACAAGACCTGCACAAGCTCAGGACAGACATCTCCCAGCACTGAGAAGGAAGATGAGCGCAGTTTCACCCCTAGCCAAGGAGCTGTCGGCAACTGACAGCTGCTGAAAGGGGAAAACAGTGTCTTTCAATGGAATCATTAACGGTGGGTAAATGAGCCCCACTCCAGGGCAGGCTCCAGCTCAGGGTTGGTTAGCCAGCATGCACCCATAGCCGTTTACCTTTTGAAAGATAAAGAAGATACTGTGTGGGTGGAGAGGTGAGGGGAGACCTGGGGGAAGTTGGGAAGGAGAATAAATATGATCAAAATATATTGTATGAAATTCTCAAAGGATAAAGAAAGACACTATTTTAAGCTTTTATTCACTTGAGAAGATGAAATAAAATTTGTAACATTTTCTCAAAATATCAAACTGTAGCCAACAAATGAGAAATTACTAAGCAAGTTAAAAAGTTAATTTTTTTTAAAAAATGTAATTTCTAGACTCACTCATGAAAAATGCCTAAAAACACATAGTGGAACTTTCTTTAGAGAAATGTTTGATCCCAAGACTGAGGGCTAGACCAGATCTCATAGCAGAAGCTAAAGGGGCTCCCATTGTCACTCTGCTGGCTACAAATTAGCAAACACGATTAGAGTTTCAGACTTCCTGCTTTCAACCACCACATTGGACAGCATGGGGGTGGGGTGGGGGAGATGAAATCCAGAGATGCAAGCCTTTCTCATCAGCAGTGAACCCTGAAACTCACAGCGGCTCCAAGTGCACAGAGTATACGTGCAGCGCCCAAGCCACAGACGGGACACCTGTATCATACTCCCTAGTCCCCAGTGAAGCGAGGACAGAAGGAAAGGAGGACAGAGTGAAAGAGAGCCTTCCCAACAGGGCAGGATGTCGGCACTGTGACCTGAGCAGCTGTGGCAGCCTGCACCAAATCAAGACAGCGTACATTCCAGCATGGGGAGGGGAGGGGAGTGTAGGGAGCTGTTCCTGCATTCTCCATTACAATGATGGTGCCTACAGGCACCGAATGTAAATTATTTCGCAGGCGCTGGGTAATTTCCATTCCTTTGATCTCTGCCTATCCCGTGGCTCATTTGGCCTGAGGAGCTGAAGCCATTCATAGGGTAACACGTCCCAGGCAGCCGCGGCCAGCCTTTATTAAGGGATGGGATTCTTGGTTCAGGGTCTCCGCTCTGGTAAGCTTATGCTCTCCCCTCTCAAGATGCATTAAAGCTTTCCTGCAGAAGGATCCGAGTGTCCTGCGTGTATTTCTTGCCGGCGAGAACATATAGCGCGCGGGACAGGGGAGGGGAGAGGAAGGGGCTCAACGCCCCTCCCAACTGAGAATCTGTTATCAGTTGAGGATGCTGGGGGAGGAATTTTCTCTAAGGGTGTGGCCCCTGATTGGTCAGCCTAACTCCAGTGGATGAACCCATACTCCTGAGCACAAATGGGACTTGGTGTGTTTTAAAAAATAAATATAAAAAAAAAGGATGAAATTAGGAGGGAAGTGAGGGGTGGGAGTAGATACGGGAGGAGTCAGTGGGGCAGACTACAGTCAAATATTAGCAAATATTATCAAATATTATCAAAATACACTGTATATTTGAAATTTCCAAAGAGCTAGCCAAGTATGTTTCTGTTTTTGTTTTGTTTGTTTGTTTAGCTTTGGTTTTCGGAGACAGGATTTCTCTGTGTAGCAGCCCTGGCTGTCCTGGAACTTGCTCTGTACATCAGGCTGGACTGGAACTCACAGGGATCCTGCCTGCCTCTGCCTCCCAAGTGCTGGGATTAAAGGCGTGCACCACCACCACCACCCAGCAAGAATTAGCAAAATATTTTATTAAAATAAGAAAAGATACATCATGGTTTTCTTCAGTTAAAAGTTCTGCATTAAAAAACAAACAAACAACAACAACAAACCTCTTTTATCAGAGTTAAACAAGAGAAACCATGAAATGAAAATGAACTATAAACCAAGCAGCCCCAGGGACATGTGGGTGAAATGTTACTTCTCCACACCCTGGCTTACTCATCTTTAAAATGATGGCAATTACCTACACATCAAAGGAAGCACCAACTAATAACTGGCCATAGCCCCAATATCAGAACCATTGGTGACTTCCTGTCATATGTAAAAATGGAGCAAGTGCCTTTTAATACTTCTGATATCAGAACAATAGTGTGACCAGAACTGTTCAAAAGTAAAGCAGCAGTCCCAACTTCCAGAAGCATAACCAGACATCTAAGGACAGCAGAGGTCTGCAATGCTCAGGTACCACACAGTTGACAGCTGAGTCAGCTACGATTTTCCTTCCCTCTGTGTCCCTTCAGGGACTTCCTCAGCGTTTGCTCTATGAGCCTCGTCTAAGAATTTATAATAAAACTCCAATACCTAGAAATGTGAAGAGACTTATATACAATCAGACTCAGTCACTGCAACACAGTAGTTAAAACCCCAGGAGGTGAGGCAGAGGAGACAGACAGCCCAGTGGTTAAGAGCTCAGTTGCTCTTGTAGAGTACCCGCATGGTGGCTCACAACCACCTGTAACTCCAGGTCTTCCTTTGATTTCCATGGGCACGTGGCACACATCCATACCCACAGGCAAAGCACTTATACACATAAAATAAATAAGGCAGTGGTGGCAAATACCTTTAATCCCAGCACTAGGGGGGCAGGGGCAGAGGCAGAGGCAGAGGCAGGGGCAGGGGCAGGGGCAGGGCAGGGGCAGGGGCAGGGGCAGGGGCAGAGGCAGAGGCAGGGGCAGGGCAGAGGCAGAGGCAGAGGCAGAGGCAGAGGCAGAGGCAGAGGCAGGCAGATCTCTGAGTTCAAAGCTAGCCTAGTCTACAGAGTAAGTTCTAGGACAGCCAGACCTAAACAGAAAAACCGTACTTAAAAAAAAAAAAAACAAAAAAACAAATAAATAAATAAATCTTAAAAATAAACAAAATTATGAAAGATGGGAAATAACCTTGTCACCAGGAGGAAGCTTGGTTAAATAGACCCATGAAGTGCAGCACTAAGCAATTAAAAAAAAAAAAAAAGACCTACACATATGTATTGATGAGGCATGATCTCTGATACACTCAGAAAAAAAATCAATATGCAAAATCATATGCTACCATTTGAATCAGGAAGCTCTAAATCTGTTTATACCATCACCCTTTGGTTTCTACGGAGAAAGATTCCAGGACCACCCCACTCATCATCAAGGACACAAAAAACTCCAGATTGCCAAGTTCCTTACATAGAATGGTATCCTGCTGGCACATAACTTACCCCAATTTGCCTACATCCTTCCAGTCACTTCTAGGTTGCTTAAAACTCCTAGCAATGTAAATACTGTGTAAAGAGTTCCTGACCTACACTGTTTAGGAAACAGGAAGAAGGGAAAGTCTACAGGCATTCAGGACAAATACAATCACTGATTTATAGAGTATTTTTAGAACACTCTTGTATAGTCCAAGGATACAGGACCCACAGATCCAGATGGCCAACTGTCTGTGTCCAGAGCATCTCTTCAACAACTCCAGTGGGAGAGTTGTTATTGGGACCCTTCAGGACATTGAAACTTCTTATCTATTTGAATCTATCACCTGTCACCAAAAATACTTCAAACATTACAAGCAGCTGGTCTCTATCTACTAAGTACTGATTTCTTGGCAAATTAGCAAATTTTGCCTGAATTAATTCACCATATGCTAATGGAAGACTTCTATGGGCTGACATTTGTCGTCTTCAGTTTCATGATTTGCTAGGGAACTACAGACCCATTCATATTTACTGGGTCTGGCATCTCTCACATTACTTCCTTTAAAAAATACCCCTCCCCCGGCAATGGTTTCTTTCACCGGCTTGACCAGTAACAGCGACTTCAAGCACAACTGTCTTCCAGTCTGTAGACGGAGAACATCTGTAATTAGAGGTGCAGAGAGGCAGTGTGACTCAGTGTCTGCCATTGCTGGGCCACGGGAGAGCAAGAGTAAATGTATGTGCTCATCTGGCTGCTTCTCCCCCAATCTCTCTGAACTCCTCTGCAAGTAGAGGATGCCTGCAACTAGGCATAAGCCCTCAGAGCAGGAATGCTGCTACTAGTCCAAGAATAACAGTAAGAATGATCACTTACAAAAACTGACAATGTCATCTGTGTTGGGTGCCCGTGTAAACATAATTTTATTTAATCCTCATAAACTTGAGAAATCGATAACATTATCCAATTCAAACAGGAGATAGCAAAAACCTAGCAGATAAAACAAACCACCAGCAGGCTAGTGGATGGCAGTTTCAGCAGACACATTCAGATGTCTTACCACAAAGACCTTCACTAACAGAGTACCTCCTCCTCAGACCTTGCTCCTGCTTCAGCATTTGCAATCTCTGTGCCTGTGAAAGGTAGTCTCAGGACTCCTTCAGAGCATCTACAGAGAGCCCACCTTATCAGCCCTCACCCACGTGATAAGTTTCACAGGGCAGGCCAGAGGTCTTGCCAATAACCAAAACAACAAGGTAAGAGGAAGAGACAAAAGACATGACCAGAGTTCTTCAGCATGTGGTGGTCTGAAAAGTCCTCTAAAGTCCCGGGTGTTGTGGGGTCTGTCCCCAGCAGATGGCACCACTGTGAGGTAAGAGAAACTAGGAGGCAGAGCTTAGCTGTAGGAGAAGGGTACTGAGGCAAGCCTTTGAAAGGTATACTGAAGGCCTGGTTACAGTGACAGAGGCGGGCGGATCTTTGAGTTCAGGACGAGCCTGGTCTACATAGTGAGTTTCAGGACAGCCAGGGCTACACAGAGAAACCCTGTCTCAGAAAGAAAAAGAAAGGAAGAAAGGAAGAAAGGAAGAAAGGAAGAAAGGAGGAAAGAAAGAAGAAAAGAAGAGGTAAAGGAAGACCCTGGCCCCTTCCATTTTCTTCATGAAACCAAGGGGCTGCAGAGACTGAACATGAGCCCAAATATAACCTTTTCCTTTCAAGTTGACTTTCTTAGGTATTTTGTCACATTGACAAAAGGCTAACAGAATACAAGGCCAAATACCATCTCACACATGGCCACCATGACATGGGCAGTTTCTTCTGGCTGACTCTACAGTGACAACACTGGGCTGGAGAACTTTGCCTCCTCCCCATTGCAAGTTACAGCATGTTGTCCTAATTGACCCTCGGGGACAGACCCAACATTAGGAATGTACCACACCTCAATATACCAAGCCTCCAAAGTCAGTTGGCAGGGCCAGTGAGCTGGCTCAATGGATAGGGCTTACCACCAATTCTCATAACCTGAATTCAATTCCCAGGAACACATGGTAGAAAGAGAGAATCAACTCCCATAGGTTGTCCTCTGACCTCCACATATGCGCCATGGTGTGTGTGTACACATGTACACACGTACACATACACACTAAACGCAATTAAAATCTTTAATAATCATTGGGGTACAATCACACAGCTGCATTTCAGCATTTTGTCTGCTTCTCTAAAGTTATGAACAAAGCAAGCTGTGAATCTCGCTGCCGAGGAGCTAAAGGAGTTCTGTGAAAATGAGCACAGGGATGCGGGGCCCTCAGGAGGCCGCGGGACTGGAATTCCCTCTAAAGCAGGCTGTTAACTGACGAAAGGCACCAAAGGACTCCAGTGACAGTGAAGGCTGAGAACCCTGAATCACCCGTGCTATAGCTTAAATTTATGTTGTGAGAAAGGAATGGATGAACATCACAGGTATAATTAAAATGGAATTACTTCCCTCCTAAGTTCTACTCAGTTTTCACATCCAATAATGAAACAGCTTTGGCAAACAATGCCTCACCGAAACAAAAATGGAGAATGCTGCGCTGGATTTTAAACCCTTTCCCATAAAATAGGTGGCTTTGTGCTGTCTGCAATTACGAGTAAGGTGGCATTGTTCTCAGAGAACAGATGGGAAGGAGGAAGGCAAAGTTTAAGGAAGAAAATGAATGTAACAAGGATGAAGCAGGAGCTTCACTGGAGGGTTTACTCTTTTGAATAAATGTCCTGAAGGAAGAAAAACACATAGAGTATTATTTCAAGAATAACATAAAGCTTATAAACTTCAAAATCACATTCATTTAAGAAATACTTGCTTAGTGGTAGTGGTGCAGCCTTTAATCCCAGAATTTAGGAGGCAGAGGCAGGCGAATCTCTTAGTTAGTAGCCAACCTAATCTACAGAGTGAATTCCAGGACAGGCTACACAGAGAAACCCTGTCTTGAAAAGTCAAAGGATAAGAAAAAGAAATATTTTTGAGAGCCAAAGCTGCTGAAGAGATAAACACGGTTACATGAAATGGCCTGAAACTATGGAGGTCAACAGAACAAACCTAGTATGTTTCTACATGACTTGGTAATGATCCAAGTGTATGCACGGGACTGCTCTCTTTGTAGCTAGCATCGCTTCCTGACATAAAACAGCTGTGCGGGGCTCCTGGACTGCAATTCAGTAGGCCGTACACCTACACCATGAGGGGCCTTCTCAGCAGGTGTACTGTGTATACGATGTGTATATATATATCTGGTCTGGCACCTTTTTTGAGTATTGTCACTATAGCTAAATTACTAACCATGGATGACTAGTGCTGACTAGTTTGTCCCATACCAAGAAAATGCTGTAACAAAACTGTCTGACATAGGTTGTCTTGTTTTATATTTATTTTTATTCTTTTAAAAATTGAGCAGGTGTGTACCCATGGAGGCCAGAGGTGTCAGGAGGCCAGGAGCTAGGGATACAGGGTGTTGTGAACCGCCCAGCTCTCTCTTCTCTTCCCGCCCCCTCTCTCTCATCACTGTGTATTCCTGGATGTCTCGGAACTAAGTGGGTCAGGTTAGTCTTGAACTCACAGAGACCTGCTGACTTCTGCCTTTCCAATGCTGAACTTAAAAGCGTACACCAGCAGAGCTGGCCAGTATGCACTTGTAATCCCCAAGCCATCCTGCAGCCCCTACCACAGGTTCTTAGGTAGGGAATGAGTAACAGAATACCCGAAAGTCAGATCTATGACTAAGTTTTCCCAGCACCATTAACACTCACACATCAAATAAACATAAAACACTCTCAATTATTTGTATTAAATGAAAGCACAGAGAACAAGAAAAAATTAAATCCATGGGCTATTTAAAAGCCATTTAATGCAATGGTTTCTGCTTCAACTCTTATCGGCTAACGTTTCAATGAATAAGCAGGCACACTTGAGCTTGGCAAGCATCTGACTTTCCACTGCTCTCCTCTAACAGAAGTGTTGACTTACAATAAACTGCAACAAAATGTGGAGACACACTCTGGATAGATAATCAGTGGGTTTTGTTTTGTTTTGTTTTATTTTTTTGAGGAAAAAATAGGGCAAGGGGCTAGCTCTTTCTATAAAAATATGTTTTAAATGTGCATTTCCACACACAATCACACAGTGGTTAAGAGAGAGGGGTCTGAAGTTTGGCCACCTGGTTTGGATTTTGGAACTTCAACAGTCCAGCATGTCCTGGAAACTAGGTATTCCCAGGTTACCACAGTGGGAAAACAAGCATTAAATAATACCGTCACCTGCAAGGCAGAGGCAGGAATTCAAGGCCAACCTGTTTTACACAGAAAGTCCCAAGGAAACCAGGGTTAGCAATTGCATGTGCACACACTAAATCAATCAATCCCAGGTTTCAGAGCTTATGCTAAACTGCCACCCAACTGCAAGTGTCTTCTCTGACCATCATAACTTACCACTACCTACTTATCTGTGTGCTGCTACACATACTTGTTTTTATCAGACCTCCTCTGTAGGGACAGGAATCTTGATTGATTTATTATGTACTCCTGACACCTAGGAACAATGTCCAGTATGTAGAAACAGGAACTCAAATGTCTGTTGAGCACACAGGTAACACAGTGAGGGCTCATTCAAAACATTTGACAGCTGTTAGACATCATTATTCAGGCATTAGTATCCGTGGATTCTCTTTTACTTCCGAATAGTTTTCGTCATTATCTCTGCAGGTCTTTACATCACTCAAGTACTGCACTGATCCACTACGACCTGGAGGGATCTTTTGCTTTAGTGTTAGGAGCTGCCACTGATACACACGATTCCATCGAAAAGTCCACCACAGACATTGTACTTTTCCTTTCAGAGACAGGGCCTCATGTTGTACACCAGGCTGGCCTGACCTCCTTATGTACACCAGGCTGGCCTCAAACTCACAGCAATCTGCCTCAGCCTCTCAAGTGCTGGGATTCCAGAGTGTGCCACCCCACAGCTGTTTACCGAAGGATGTGCTAGGTAGGAATCACACTGTGCTGCTGTGATATGAGGCAGTCTTCACCAGCCAGGAACTGTTTCATCTCATGCGGTGCCTGGCAAGTCACCTCCCCATACAGTGTGAGGAAGGTCTGGTAGGTGCAGAATGTCACAGGGTTGGGAAGGAGGGTCTTGAGCACTTGGTGGAAACCTCAGTGATTACACAGGTTGTTGGGGATGCTTAAATTCCTTAATTAATTATGACTGAAGTTCTACCTAACTACTATTTTTTCTGGTAATAATAATATCCCCACAGGCAAACCAGATTACTATGGAAGTTCTCTCAAAAGCAAGCCAGATGTATCCAATACAGTCCCAGTGCAGTGGAGGTTTACATTTCCTCAGCAAAACAGGGCAAACAGATATGTGTGAATATCACACACACATGCACATGCGTACACAAACACATGCTAGTACAAGATGGCAGGGTCATTCTTTATTTTGAGGCCATGGTATCCTATCAGTTTGCTATTAGGTAAGCACATTGATAGTTCACAGCAAGTTTCCCTCTACTTACCAATATTTGAGCAACCACAGGAAGTGCTGCTGTTCCATAGCCAAGAGGCTTTTGTTCTTATATTTTGAAAGTCTTATGTGTCCATGAGATTAGGAAACCCAGGGCACAGACATTTACTGACATAGTGGTCGCCTGGCCACACCCCACATGCAGAGGAGCTGTTCTTTATTTGTTAACAACTGTCTCTTCATTTAATAAAGCCCAATTTTCTTTAAACTACTGGACCAACAGCTATAAAGCAAGTAATATTAATAAAATTTTCTGTGTGTTTGAAAATGGCACATGCCTTCCTCAGGAAGTACTTAAATCTTGTCACATTCTCTATTATGAAACTGTTCTTGACTGTGCTGGGAGTTTTTGGCTTCACCTGTCACAGATAAACTGAGCATCCAGAACATTTTGTGGATGTGATTAACTCTTGACCACAGAATCTTACACTGGGGTATTCAAAACTGCCTTCCATCCCCAAACTCTGATCTGATCCACGAAGTCTTCCCCATCTCACCAGCATGCACTCACCATGGCCTTGTCTCTCTATCTCCTCACCCAAGTGAGATGCACACTGGCCTCAGATGACATCAAGCCACTCCCCAGGAGCACCTCTCCAGCCTTTGCTCCGTGTTCTCTCGTCCACACTTGTTTGGCCATCCCCAACATCCTGAAGCCCAGCCTTCCCACTACTGTTCCATACAGTGTGTGGACTGTGTGCCTCTGCTCAGCTTGCTTTTTGACTGCAAATCCCAAATGAGACCTTACTGTCACCTGACAACCCTCTGTACTTGGAATATGTTTGCTTCCCTCATCTCTTAAAACTCCAATCCCATGCTCTCTCTTGCCAGCTGATGCCTTTGCTTTACACAGGTCACTAATAAGACATAAAATATTAGAGACCACTCAGTCATCAACCTGCAGGGCAGCATCAGTACCCTACTCATAACTCCTATAGTGTCTGCCACCATGAGGTGACTCAAAGTCTACAGAGTGTGATGGCTGCTGCAGAAAGAAAAGAATGAAGAAAAAGGCACGCACATCAGACAGAACTGCTGGATTTGTTGACATTTTCAGCTGTTGATGTTGATGGGCCTGATGCCAGTGGAATAGTACAGATGGACCTGGTTGGCACAGATTGAATCAAAGACCAGGGAGTAACGACAGGAACTTACTAGCAGCTACAAGAACTTTCAAAACCATTGTAGATACAGGCAAGCTGAGGACCAGGGCCGCAGCTGGAAAGAATGGGTAGTCTATGGCTAGCTGTCTCTCTAACACTAGACACGGTAGCATGTGCTCATACTTCCTGAAGGACCAAAGTTCTCCACATGTTCATGTATGTGAATGCCTAGCTGAGTTGTATGGGGTGGTTGTGGAACCTTGAGGAGGCCAAGCCTTGCTGGAGAAAGTGGGTCACCAAAAGTGAGCCTGGGGCTTCCTGTCCATTCTGTTTCCTGACTGTGGACACCATGTGACCAGCCAGCCCCTTACCCTGCCAGCATTCCCTTGCCTTCCCTGCCTGTCGCCATGCTTTCCTTGTCACGACGTACTGAATCCCTCTGCAACTATGTGCCAAAAATGAGCCCTTTCTCCCTTAGATTGCTTTTCCTCGGCCATTTCATCACAGCAAGAAAGCAGCCAAGATAATGTTGTTGGATGAAGTCCTGGGAGGGTGCGGTTGATCATGCAGCATGAGATGTGTTACAAAGCAAACACTGGAACAGACATCCAGAGATTCGCAATATGCGCAGAATAGTAAGATCCACATTGACAGTCTGAATTTCTTTTGTTTGTTTTTAAAGTTTTATGTGTATGGGGTGTTTTGCCTGCACTCACATCTGTGTATCACATGTGTGCCTGCCTGGTGCCCACAAAGGTCAGAAGTGGGTATCAGATCCCGGGGACTGGTTACAGATGGCTGTTATCAACCATGTGGGTGCTGGGAACAAACCTGGGTCCCCTGGAAAAGCGAGCAGCGCTCTTCACTGCTGAGCCCCCTGCAGCCCAGTTTGGTATGGTTTTAAGAGGAACAGTAGTAATATTATGTTCAGATGCATTTCATTTGCCCAGGTTATTTTGAACATTGTGTAAGGTTGCAGAGTATAAATCCCTATGTGATTTCATTTTGGGGGGTTGAGATAGGGGTACTCTGTACAGAGAACTCACTTTGTAGACCAGGCCTGCCTGGAACTTACAGAGATCTGCCTGCCTCTGCCTCCTGGGTGCTGGGACTAAAGGCGTGTACCACCACTGCCCAGCTCCCTATGTGTTTTCTAAACAATAAAGATGTGAAGTGTAACTGTCAGTGTGAGTAGTTAAATAAAACTGCTCTGACTTGAATTACTTCTAAGTCCTTCAATTAAGGGGCGTCAAAGAAGGACACTGCTACATACCCCAAAATATAAACTGTAAATCTCCTTAGCTTTCCCCAAGGAGAAGTGTGACAATTTCCCCAGGAAAATTTGTGCATAGGGACATAGTGGGAAATCCAAATGATCTCCAAATTGATAACTCCAGGAGAGCCTGCAGTGCACTGTATTCTCCCAGCTGGATCAGAAGCTTCTGGAAGTCCAGGACTCATAGCCAGGTCTAGGTCCAGGGACCAGCTGGTCCCCAAGCCCAGCCTGTGGTTATTCCTCCATTTCTGGAATACACAGACTCAGAGTTTGCCAGACCCAAATAACCATTGTGTGGCCTATAAATTAAGGGTTATTACACTTGGACAGAGCAGGTAGAAGTGATCAGAACAAGTGTAGCTTACTCAATCGGGAAACCTAAACAAACACTGCTCTCCGGGCAGAGTTGCAGATTAGTGTCACCATAAAGAATTTAGAGATTTAGTTCAGTGAACAAAATTATTCTGTAGCAAGCTCAAGGTCCTGGGCTTAGTCCTCAGCACTGAGGGTAGGGGTGGGGGCGAGGATGGAAGGACAGACAGTGAACCCACCCCATCTCCATTCAGTCTCCTAGCTGGCCTGTGTAGAAGACAGATGCATCTGAGATAAAATGTCATCAAAAATTAAGCTGCTGTTAATTCCACTCACAGCTGCTGTTCTGCACATGGCTTCCCTCCTGGATCAAATCAACACGCCTGCCTGGTACCTGCATGCAGCTGCTGACCTATGCCTGCTTCCCGCTTGCTTGTTAGTAACGAGTAGTTGGGAAGGTCTTTCTCCTCTCAGGGTCGCCCTCGCCACTGCTGCACACCTCCAGCCTTCACATCACCACCACCCAGTCCAGGGTTATCCAACCTCAGCTCTGCAGGGGCTTCAAAGCAGGCCATCCTTACAGGAAACTGCCCGTGCCTTCTAGGGCAGGATGCTTTGCAGGGCATCTGGCTACTACCCACTAGATGACAGTAGTTCCCCACTTGTATGTGTAATAACAAAAATGTCCCCAAACATTAACAAATATTCCTTAGGATAACAAAATTTCCTCCAACCAAGGACCACTGACTCCTTTTCCTAACACATCACACCGGGCCGTTTGCCAAGCCAGTATGCTGACTGGGTCTGGTAAACAAGTAAGACACATGCCAGAGGGTGGAAGGGCACCCCACAGAAACCCAGAGGCCTGTCTGCAGCAAAGTCCCTAGAGTCTGGAAGTCAGGCACACGTGGAAACATTTCTGCACAGGATGAAGAGCAAAGAGCTACATTTGCACGTTGGTGTCTGCCCCAAGCAGGCACCATACTCGCCGTGCAAAGACTACACACACCTACACTGCAGGTAATCCAAAGCCTGCCAGTCTCCAAAGGGGGCTGAAACAGCAGCACTCATGACAGGCCTGGGCTGTCATGACAACGCTCTGGTCCTGAACCTCAAGTCTGGACGGGGCTTCAAGCAAATGTTAGTAGCATTTGCAGGCTCTTTCAGTGAATGAACTGTGGGCTTTTAGAGCAAAGGTCCACTATCTTTTGTACTCTGTTAGCAAGCAAGCACTGAGGTGTGGGCTATAACCCTCCCAAATAAATGTTGCAATCCTAAAAGATCAATATTCCTAAAGACTAAATTCTCAAAATATCAAAATCCTAGAAATATAATTCTGGAAAAATGTGTTTTTTTTTCTCCAAATGACATTTATTTACAATGAGAGAAGATTTATATGAGAAGCATTTTTAAAAGACTACACTGGGTGGGGAGAGAGAGCTCAGTGCATAGTGTTAGCAGTTAAGTACTGAGGCCTTGGTTCAGATCCCCAGGCATCCACAGAGAAATCCAACCATGGCCATGTGCACCTGTAATCCCGGCACTGGGAGGTGGAGACAGGCAGATCCCAAGGGCTCACTGGCCAGCACTCTAACTCATCAGTGGGTGCTGGCTTCAGTGACAAATCTGTCTCAGAAGATACGGTGGGGAGCAATAGAGAAGGATGGGCTGCAACCTCTGACCTCCACATGCACACTCATGCACGCGTGCACACAAACACACACAGCGTTCACAGACCACGCTACACATGCAAAAGGCAGTATTAGCACACACAGTTTTGAGTGCATAAGCACTCTCGTACAGCAGTGATAGTTACTTGTGAGCATAACAGCTGTGAGTAGCTGAGTCCTATTGATAAACTGGTGTGAAACATACCATGCCACCGGTGACTGTGGACCAGTTTTATAACCACATCTATCTGAAACACCAGAACAGACAGACTGTGTTCATGAGATCCAATGAAACCTGCAATGGGCCCAAGGCATCTAGAGCTCAGGATATTTCTCTTTCACAAAGGCAGATGACAAACAGGACACCTTTTGTTTGCTGAGGAAGCTCCCACGCTTTTGATACACACACTGCTTGCACACAAAGTCAGCATTATGAAAATGTACTGTCAAGATGTTAAATTTACAAAAACAAAAGTATTAGGAAAAAGACAAATGAGAATTCTACAAGTAACTTCACAGGATTTATGTGTCCAGCCCTGGAAATGACGTAAAGACGCAATACACAGCACCGCAAATTGTAAAAAAAAAACACCGAGCCAACAACTTAGGACAGTGGAGCAAAAACTACCTCGAGAAAGCCAAAGCCGAAGAATACTGACACACAAAGCATGGACAGCTGACTGCACACTGCGGACACCACAGCCCAGCAACAGCTGATGCTCCCAGTCACTAACTGCACCCTGACGTTCTACATTTGATGGACAGCAGCTCTTCCCTAGAACTGTTATTTCTACTCCTGTTATCCTTAAGGTTCCCCAATAGGAAAGGCAGTTTTGGGGATTTCAGCTTTTCGGATTTCAATGTTTGGCATTGTAATCTTCAAAGACCATATTTGGGGGTTTTAGGCTGTAGAGAAGTCACTATCTGAATGATGGCATTATGGACTGTCTTTCAGGATTACGACGGGCAGTTCCTGGTTTGCTACTAGAGAGCAGCAGAGTCTGATCAGCTGACCACAGACCACCCAGGTACCATTCAGACTTATAAGTAAAACGATGTTAAATTTATGAAAAGCAAGTATATGAACACATGGACATGCCTGTGTCCCATCAGCATCAGTCTTCAGAAACAAAGCATACCCAGTGTACATCAGCACCCTCTTTCCCAGCCACCCATTCTCCATCAATGGTTCAGGACCAAGGAGCCCAGTTAACAGGGATGAAGGTTGTGAGGGCCTAGCAACACAGACTAACATTTCCCAACGCCAATCTGTCGACTGCATAGAACAATACTGGCTCCACACCCAGCACCATACGTGGGATGGGGTGGGGGCACAGTGTCAGTGAGTGACATGTTGGCACACCAATCATCACTGGGCTGCAACAGGCCTTTATCTGCCCTCATCACTGTCACAAAATAGACATGTTCTGTAGATAAGGACTTGTGTTAGTATTATTACAAATCCCCTGCTGGAAGACATGTAAAGTAAGCTCTCAATACGACAGCCCTGCTTTTAAGCATGAAATGTGGTCTGCAGCAGATGAAGCATGAAAATGAGCTCATGTTTGGAGAAACCGCCAGTCTCACTACATTCCCCAATTTGTAACTCTGATGCAGCTGGCTTGATGGGATACTGGAATGGCCTCCTGAAGATTCTGTTACAACATCAGCTTGGTGACAAAACCTTGCAGGGCTGCAATAATATCTACGGATACAAAATACACTCCAAATCTGTAATCGAAAGAGGATGCCGTGTGTCCTGTGGCCAGCATCCACAGGCAAGAGCTAAGTCGTAGTACCAGGGGCCGATCCTGGAGTGATCACCCTCCCAGACCACTGCAGCTTTGGGTTGTTACGGCTGGGACAGGAAGGAAGTTTCTGTCAGGTGCCACAGTAATGGGCACTGACCTACAGCTGAGATTTCTCGGTTACTGTACTAGCTGGAGTGGCTATTGCTGATGGTCAAGAGGAAGCTGAGTCGCTACTGTGGCAGGCAAGAGGGTTAGTACATCTGACATGAAGCAGCTTCTCCAGGGCCCTCTTTCTGCTGTCAAGTCCTGAGCTAAGTGGATGGAAAACGGAATCAAGTCAAGACAAGCAAGACTTCTGATGTGCCAGACCCCTGAGGAAGGAGTTTGCTAACCTCCCCAGGTAATGCAGCAGATTATCTGCTGAGGCCAAAGGAAATACAGTCCCAGTGGAAGGTTTGCAAACATATTCTATAAATGTATCTGGATATATATTAGCAGATTCTTTCCTTTCTTTCTTAAATTCTCCTTCCCATTTCCCTATCATCCAAATTCAAGTGCTAACATCAGCACCAAAAGGACGGGGTGATTGAAGGACAACTGAACATCACCCAAAGATGGATGAAGGCTTTCCTATCTTTCTTTGAGGGAAGAACTAGGATGTCTTGCATCATGGCAGGCAAAAAAATAATCTCGCTGATGTCTTTATTTGCAATTTAAATCTGGTTTAGAGAAACATAGAGATCTTGCATTCTTTCAAAGGATGGCCAAGTTGACAGTGGATAGGCTGTTGTGGTTTCTAGTGTGATGGCTGAGCAAAGTAAGAACTCTGTTTCCTAGAATTCCCTCTTCCCTGGGTCCTGGGTTAGAATTGGCCACAGGAGAAACCTGCACAAGATTTGGAAGGTAGAAATGAAAATAGTGGCGTTCGTATGGCCTAAAGGTCAGTACACAGGCTGACACAGCTGATGTGCAGGCTTGTCATACAGGCACGGAGCAGTGGCTAGGCCAAACAGCGCCCCAGCTCCCTCTTATGGGCTGCCTCGGGGTTAGGACACACAGAGCAGTGGGCAGACCTGTGCTCCAGGGTGTCCTGGCAGAGCCTCCCCTGTTCTTCCTCTCCCTCACATTCTTCATCTTTCCTTTCAGACGCGTGGCCCTGTGGACTTTAACCACCGAATTTCCGACTGTGAAGCAGCAACTATACACAGACTGCTTAGCCACCTCCCACAGCCACGTATGCACAACCCCACGGTGAAAATCTTACTCCATATTACCCACAGGACCCCACTTCCCTAAATTCTGAATTGCAATGCATTAAGAGATGTTAAACTCTCATGTGCTTACTTCGAGGAAGCTGGCTGAATGCGGGAGATATATATATACATTTTTCAGACAAAGTCATTATACATAGTTCTGGCTGTCCTGGAACTATGTCGACCAGGTGGGATTATATTTCTACTAATTTAACTCACTATTATGCTATTATATAAGCTTGACTAAGATGAAATAAATCCTATCTAAAAAAATTTCCTAGTTAAAAAAATCTTCAAGCATTATTTTTAGAAAATAGAGGAGAAATAGTTTTCCTTAAGAAGCAAGATATATACAAAATACAAATAAACAGTTTCTTAAAACAGTCCCCAAATCTTGTTCACCACGTTATTACCAAAAGTCCCTAAAGGGTAAAAATGTAAACATGATGATTCAGAAAGAGGAGAAAAACATCAGGTTCTAGTACACACATGACTATCAAAATTAGCCTTAACCTGTAAGTGCCCTGTCTGTCTTTACATCCGGGTCCAGGGAAGTCAATGACGTTTCAGGAGGGATCTACAAGCATGTTTAAAGCAGTAATCAATCCAAATACATTTGCACACGGCCCCAACAATATGATCTACATGAAGAAAAGTAGAAAATGGCAAGCATGAAGAAAACATGGATTTGGGGGCAGAGAACAGGTATTCTGACCGAGTAACTGTGGATTTCTTCACTTTGGTTCTGGTTCTCTGGTTTCTGTATATTGAGTACTTACTATTGCAAAGTATGTTACACAGGCCTGATGAACCACATCCAGGCAGATGTGCCTTGTCCTCAGAGAAGGAAATATGCCCAAAGTCACACCCCTTATAGATGGATCAGAGGATAATAAACAGAGGTGTTTGTCCTATAAAGTGTGGGCTCGTAAGCGTCACACATCACCACAAGCACACCCATTCTCACCCAAGACATCCTTGTCCCTTGACAACCTTCCTGCTCTGTAGAGAGCTTCAATTCCCTGATCCAGCCACCTGCAGACAGTTCAACTTCCACTCTGGCTCTCTTATATTCAAATGGAAGCACCAGCAAACCAGAAAGTTACGGTTCACATTATAAATTTAATACTTTTTTGATATAAAAAGTAATATAAATCCAAGATGCAAAACTGGAATTTTTTTTAATGAAGGTCATGCATAATCTAGTAGAGAGAGGACAGTGAAATGTTGGCATAATCACATTTTTCAGCCTTTATCTCAGTGTAGTAACTGTAACACCAACGGCAGCAGCTAGCAGCTTAGTTTCTATAAGGTGCCAGGCACTGAACAAAGAAGAGTGTATGTGTTTAATCAGCCCAGGAGGCAGGCTCTCTGATTCCCCGTAAGCCAGTGGCATAAAAGAAATGACTTCACCATGTTACAGCTCACAAAAGGCAGAATGGGGATCCAAACCTGGGTTTGGCTTTTATAGACCAAGCGATTACAGAAAGACATTCGTCCTGGTCCTTCTGACACACCAGGCTACAAACAGACACCAGGAGCACAGGGAGGAGCTAAGGTAAGTTTTCATTTTAGAGGATCTCCTCTCCCAGCTACTCCTCTACTCAGCAAATCATTCCTCTGAGAGGCCTTCACTCACCACAGCCTGCCAGGAGACAGTGACGTTTATACAACGGAGTCTCCAGAGAATAAACGAACACATCTGCCTAAATCAATTCTAAAAATATGGTGTTAAATTCCTTTGCAAACTTCCTAGGGCTTTTATTCCCACAAGAACCAAAGTGTTACAGCAGATTCATACCAGAAACTGTAGGTGTTTTTTCTTTAAATTATTACATTTGATTAGCACTACAGCAGCCAAAACCTTATTCTATGATCTTCAATTCAGTTACATTAAGTAAACCTAACAAATCCAGTAATTATTCCCTAAGTTACTAGTTATGTCAACTTAAATATGAACATCATTTTTTAGTGACCTGGAATCTTAGCTGGTGGCTTTAACTACATACGTGAACACAGTGAGAGAAGTCTCTATCCAGCATGCCTTGGAAGTTCACAAAAAATGACCAGAACGTTAAAAGTGAGTATTGTGTCTAGGGCTGTTGAGATGGCACAACAGGTAAAGACACCTGCTGCCAAGCCTGATAACCTGAGTGCAACCCCCAAGACCCAAATGGTGGAAAGAACCGCCTCCCACAAATTGTTTTATGACCTCCATATATGTTCTGTGACATGTACAGAGCTGCAATGCCCCCTGTATTAAAATAAAAAAGTCCACCCAACACTACCTCAGATTTTATAACCCTTTATTTGCAGAAGATGATTATATACTAATTGCATGCATTTCCAGGACAGCTGTGCTGTACACAGCACTCATGCATGCATGAATGGGAGTGAGCACTCTCCTGGTTGCTGCACACAGCACTCATGCATGCATGAATGGGAGTGAGCACTCTCCTGGTTGCTGTACACAGCACTCATGCATGCATGAATGGGACAGAGCACTCTCCTGGTTGCTGTACACAGCACTCATGCATGCATGAATGGGACAGAGCACTCTGTGGTTGCTGCACACAGCACTCATGCATGCATGGATGGGAGCGAGCACTCTCCTGGTGCTGTACACAGCACTCATGCATGAATTGATGGGAGCGAGCACTCTCCTGGTTGCTGTACACAGCACTCATGCATGTATGGATAGGAGTGAGCACTCTCCTGGTTGCTGTACACAGCACTCATGCATGCATGGATGGGAGTGAGCACTCTCCTGGTTGCTGTACACAGCACTCATGCATGCATGAATAGGACAGAGCACTCTCCTGGTTGCTGTACACAGCACTCATGCATGCATGGATGGGAGTGAGCGCTCTCCTGGTTGCTTCTGCAGCAAGGGCAGCTCTGAAAACTGGTCACCACTGCTTGGCTGGCGCAGCAACCCTGAGGTCTTGACCTCAAGGAGTACATAGAGAACAGTCTGGCAAAAGTTACAGTTCAGTTTGAAAGCCTGTCACAGATCACAGCCACAGCAGAATCAGCAAGGCACGCTAAGACTGGATCCTGGGAAGAGAGCAACCTCCTCCTTGACATGTTTTTCCTCCATCTTGTTTTTTCTCCCCTCTTGGTGAAGAGGGTAGGTGGGAAGGTGGAGCAGCTTTCTGTATTCCAGCATCCCTTCCCTGGATGTCTTTTGGGCACTGGTAGTTCAGAATTTATTAGAAGACTATGGTGTTGCTCAGTAAAGAGAACATAGCATGACTGAGGCCCTGGGTTCCATCGCCAACACCAATTCTCCAGTTTAAACAACCAGCCACTGGTTTCTCATTTGTGATATTCCAACATAATCAAACGTAAGAAATCTAGTTGGACCAATGACATTTATTAGGACTGTTACTCAGTTGTGCATCATTTCTGTGGAGTGCAGGTGGTTCCGAAGTATGGACCTAAATGAGAGGACGAGAAAGAGCCAACGAGGACGGCTGCAGTGACTTATCGGAGACAAGCTAGCTGATGGTTCCTTTGCATCACAGCTTTCTGAATTCTTTTCTAGGCTCGGTTACACTCGGATTGGGAAACTGTCCTTGCAAAGCAATGATGCCACTCTTAAAGCAACTGAAGTAGGAGATAAAGCTATAACCACAAGTCCAATCAGAAGAAAATCAGCAGGTAAATTATTCTCCTCCGTAGGCTGCCTGGGTCAACACTGGCTAAGAACACAAAGACTGACCATGCATCATCTGCCTCAGCTCAGGTCAGCCCTTCTCCCTGCCCCCTCTGTTGGTGTGTCTTCACCCTGAGTCCACAGAAACCACCTTCTGGGCGCTAAGTGACCAATGGTTGCTCCTAGTACACACCATCATGCTGACACTGACTTGGGATTTCAGTATAAAATGGGAATCTTCTCTTAATTCGTGGCAAAGAAAAATATGTTCTATTCTGATGTTTCTTAAAATAAGTCTTCCCCAGGGAAAAGCACACCAATGGTTTATCTAATACCAAATGGTCAGCCCCGAAAACACACATGCAAGTAACATTATACAGGCCATAGTTAGGAGTGTGTGTGTGTGTGTGTGTGTGTGTGTGTGTGTGTGTGTGTGTGTGCAAATATAACAGCAATTTATGAAAAAGAGTCCATGTATTTCAAAGAGAATAATGCAGACTATATAGGAGAGTTTGAAGAGAGGACAGAGGGGGAAATGGTGCAATTTTATTATAATCTCAAAAATAAAAGAAATGATTTTTAAAAAGAAAACACAGAGAGGAAGACTTTATTCAAAGATTGCTTCAATACTGTAATAGAGAAGAGAGTCCATGCTCAACAGGAGGCTGAGGAGCTGGAAGATGACTAAGAGTGTCACAAAGGAGAGCATGCACTAATCCATCAGATAGCCAACACATGTCTCACTATACCCAAGGGAGACCCTTGCCTGAGACCCGCCAGCAGGTAGAGGACTGATGCAGAAGGCCTCACTGAGGCGGCTTGGAGAAGCCCGATTACAGTGGTCAAGGTCCTGCCGCAGACACCGGCACTTCCCTGAGCCTGCTTTCCAGTAAGTCCAACTTGCTAGTGATGGTGTCTGTAAATGGGACAGTAAAAGCTCCATGGCCTGACAAAGCAGCCTGCTGGGTTTGAAGTCTGGGGTGTTTGTAAAGCGCAGAGGCTCCAAGTCTGCAAGTCTAATCAAGCTAACCTTGAACTTACCCTCTCCCAGGGTTGGGGTGGCCCCTGGACTAGCTCTTGTCTTGTTAAGGGGCCCTCGACTCTCTGCCCAGTCCTGTCCCTCTCTAAAGACTAAGGCTCTCCTCCTACCCCGTCCCTCCTTCCCACCAGGGTGACTTGCACAGTAGCCTGGCAAGAGTCCTGGTCCATCTCCAGCAGCCTTTGTTTCCTTTCTCCTCAGTCAGGTGACAGGGTACTGTAACTTTCTGTGTCCGCTCCCTTTGGGCTCTGAGTCCCTCCAGAGCAGGGTTCAGGTTTCATTGCTTTTGCCTCCCAACCGCTTTCAATTATGATGAGGTGAATAGAAAAGGAAATAAAAGAAATCTCTTTCAGGTGGTGAAACCTGCACCTCTGACCCCAGGAAGAAGACAGCCATGCTAACCCTGTTACCATAGTCTTTACCAGCAGCTCATGAAAATTCTGGACAGTGCCTAGGCTTGTTTACTCTTTAAACTAAATAAGATGGTTGGCACAGTATCAGCCTAGAACCAAGGGCACAGAGTGGCTCTCCTATTGTTTAGGGTGTGTCTGGTTTTGTTAATTCCCTGTCATGTCCAGTCTCATAATGGCTCAGCACCTAAAGGATGTGGATTCTTCCTTAACCACTTCAATGTAGGTGTTTCATGCATCTCCCGTATTACCCCCAAGCCAGACAATCCTTGGTATATTCCATTGCTGTCACTGCTTATGAAGGGCTAGTCATCATTTTTGCCATTCTGCTCCCTGAAGCCACTAACGATAAGCCTCTGCTGAAAGAAGGCACCTGTGTGACCACCGTCGTCACATAAATCAGTGCTTTTTAGTAGATACCTACAGCAGGAGTCTGAGGAAAAGTATTCCTAGGCCTTAATCTAAAACCTCTGAGAACACATGATGGTGTTGAGAGCGATTAGGGAATGTGAATTAGGAAAAATCTGCCCCGTATACACTCATTATATTGATAGTAAATGAAAATAGACTTTGGTTCTAAAATCATGAACAGAAGAATATAGAAAAATACTAATTTAGGAAATATACAGAAGCAACACTGATGTGCAGCACCACTTCATTTAGGAAGAAAGAGTTCTGACCACAGGCAAGTCTAGAGCAAGGCTAAACTCCAATAATGGTCACAGCATCACCTTTATGCCATAGCTGAAGAACCTCTACAACACCATAGCCCAAGGACCTCTACACTGTAGCCCAAGGACCACAAACTACAGATGAAGCACTTACAGATTATGCGCACTAGAAAACAGAACAATAAAATGAAGAATAAAAAACTCAGAATGTACTGATCTCTAATAGTGCAAGCTTTTCTGTGGTTAGTAAACAATGTGATAGTACACAATGAAAATTGTTCCCGGTGTGACATCTAGGCTTAGTAACATGATACAGAAGACTGAAGGACAGAAAGCTGTAAGCACACTGTACAGTAACACCTGATTTCAATGAGAAAGCATCTCATAGCCGTGGATTTAATTACATTAATTTCATTATGTTATTCAGATTTTACTCCATCTCTGAATTTGTGGAAATGTCTATGAAAGCTCTGCTAGCAAACTTCTACCCCCCTTGATGACAAGTGGCAACTTTTGAAAGCCAGTCATTTAATAACTACAACAAATGGTTTCCAAAATCAATTATGATTTTTGGAAATGAGCCCCCTCCAAGGTTCAAGAAGGATAGAGGAAGAGGAAGCAGAAAGAATTTAAGAACCAGGAGATGGGGAGAAGGGCTGTGAAATGCCATATTCTAGATACAGCCCTCCCTGCACCTCCTGTTACCTGTGCTGAGCTTTACAAGGCCGACCCTGCCAGCAGTCAGTTATGGATGGAGGGGGGCTCACCAGGCCCTACCCTTCTCTGCTCGATTACTGGAAATTCTGCAAGGGGGAAGTCATTGTCTTCAGCTGTGTGTCCACTGGTGACTGTGAACCCAGGGGCGCATGCCCAGTCCTCCTTAAGGTTCAGTGAGTTGCCACACAGAAGGCACGAATGCAGGAAAGTGTTCTGTAGGGAGCAGAGGATCTGATGGGTGGGAGGAGACTAGAGAGGGCAGAAAGTGAGGGAATCAGAATGCGTTACATACAGGTATGAAACTGTCAAAGCGCAAATTTAATTAAGTTAAAAGCTTTGAAACGAAAGACTTGAAAACAAAAATTGTAGACATTTTTTTAAGTATACAGGTAGAAGAGTCTCACATGTGACACATTTTTAGGTTCCTGAACTATATGAAGCTTTCCCAAAAGCCTAATTTCAGGCTTCTTTCTCTTAGGTAAGATACTGTGAAGGCCCTGGGGGGACAGGAAACACATACTTTTAATGCATTGTGAAACTGGAAGAAAGAGAAACATCCAAAGGCAAAATAAAAACAGACATCTAAAAAAGAAAGACAGACCAGCAGAAAGTGACCACAAAAGACGGGATTGCCCTGGGGTCAAACTGTAAGCCTTGAACCCACCAGAAGATTAATAGCTGAAGCCACAGCTCCCTGAAGCCCTGAGTAGACAAGAATGTCCCACGTTAACAGGTTCCCATTGGAGCAGAAACAGCCCCTCTCTGTGGGAAGTCATTCTCTAACTTCAAGTTACACACACACACACACACACACACACACACACAGAGAGAGAGAGAGAGAGAGAGAGAGAGAGAGAGAGAGAGAGAGAGAGAGAGAGAGAGAGAGAGACAGAGAGAGACAGAGAGAGACAGAGAGAGACAGAGAGAGACAGAGACAGGAAAACAAAAACAACAAACCAGAAACAAAAACACCACATGACAGACATTCATGGATACAAACAATAAATTAAACATCAAGGAGCATCAGATGACAAATTTTCCAGAAACAGGATGTAAATGCCTACGTAGTAAATGTTTAAGAAAATGAAATCACAAAAATATTAGCAAGGACTAGGAGACTATTTCAAAGACAGAGGACTAAGGGAAATCTCAGAAGGAAGACTGAGCTGTGGGGTCAATGCTGATGGCCTGGGCTTAGATGCTGACAGTGGTATACCATAAATGTCACTGTGAAAGCCAATGAGACACACAGGAAAGGAGCAACAAAAAGCAAGACAGATAGACAAGCCTGACAGAACACTTAAAACAGCACCCATCTGGTGTCGGTGAGCCGGATGACTCCATGCCCCAAGGTTCCCAGAGGAAGAGGGAAACCTGCCACCACAGCCTGCCCTGTCAGGCTGCTGAGAGGCATGGGAGCAGCTTCCATATGCTCTCGACTTCCTGGCGCTCTTGGGCATTGTACTCAGCACCTCTGAGATGATAAAGACAGATCCAGATAAAGAAAAACCTCTAAAGGTTTACACTACATTTAAAAATATATGTAGGCTTGTGAGAGAAAAAGTAACAGGAGGAAATAGAGTAGCCGATTGTGGTGGCCAACGCCGGTAGGATTTGCTAAAGGAAGCAGAGGCAGGCGGATTTCCACAGAGAAACCCTGCCTCAGAAAAAGAGAAACAAAAGGAAGTAAAAGTAGAATAGTAAAAAAGCCACCTAGAGATGAAAAATACACAGAGAATCTGGATACTAAATGCCATACTGTTGTCTTTAAATTGTTTGATTGCCGAGGAAAGATTTACTGCTGCTAAAATACATTTGATTATAAATGCTGCTAAATTAATCCAACTTATACATTTTAAAAATGCTTTGACTTCAAAATTTAAGTCTAAGGACAGGCTACTTAGAAGTAAAGATTTTACTTGTATTTCCACAGAAAATCAAAAGCTGTTGATTCCTTCCAGACTAATACGGTTTGATCAAGCAAGACCCCCTGAAGCTGAGATGATACAGCCTTACAGACTACAAAAACAAGGACTTGGTCAGGTTTCTATGTTTTATCATGATCCCCATGGTATATGAACATCGCCCCGAATCAGCAGGAAGCAGTATAGAAGGAACGATGCCCAAATCCCCAAATATTGTTTATAAATGTTTGTTTTCATTTAAATAGGGTTAGTCATAAATGATAATGAGCATAGTCAATTTTTTAAAGAAAAAAAGGGGAATAGGATATAGGAATGAATACTTTGAATAGATTTTCATTTATTGGTACAACTTTAAGGTCAATTTTGTGATAGGTATATGTCTCCTCTTGTTTAGGTATTGTGTTTATACAGATCTTTTACCTATAATAGTCAGAACTTATAATTAGGTTAGTTAGGTTTTCTAGATATACAGAGATGTATTTGAAATGGATAGGTATTCTTCAAACCTTTCAAAGACCTACAGAAATATGGCATTTAAATGGTTTAGGGTTTTTCTTGGCAGTGAGACACAACTGCTCCTGGCACACCAATTACCTCAGAAAGGAGGATGGGCATCGAAGAAACTCGTTATGGAGTTTGCTTTCTACATGGCAAGATTAGCCATTTGGGCAAGAAACTGCTCTTGCCTGGACTGTTTGTTGCTGTATAAACTGGACATGCAGGACCCACAAGAAAGTGACTGCTGAACTTACAAAACAAGACAGTACTGAAGGATTCCTGTTAAAATGGAGAAGTGTGCTAGACACACTGTGGCCTATAGGCTGAAGATGGATGCCCCAACGTTACAGAGGAACTTTGGGTGACTGTCCAGGTAGCGAGATGTCTATTATCCTTCTGTGGTCTTTGATAGAGTTGAAGACAGATAGTTATGGTTATAGGTTTCTTCAGTTATTATAAAAGATAAGTTACTCTTCTTTTTATTTAGACAGAAAAGAGTAGATGATGGGGAAAGTACTTCTGTGTATGTTTATCTTATTGATTGTTGAATAAAATACTGTTTGGCCAATGAGACAGCAAGTTAGACGGGACTAGGAGTCAAAGAGGATTCTGGGAAATGTAGTAGAGAAGTGGTGATCCAGGCAGGAAGTGACATAGCAAGGAGACTCATATTTAAAGAAGGAAAAACAGGAAGCATCCCTCTTTTCCCCTCTGCTCCTGCTCCAGCGGCACAATGTGCTCCACCGGCAAGAAGGGATGCCAATAAGGCGTCCAATAAGATAAGTTTTATAAAATATATAGATTTATGATAATTAAGACTGAGCTAACAGATGAGAATCCTAGTCATTGGCCAAGCAGCACTGTACCTAATACAAGTTTCTGTGTATTCATTTGGGCCCTGACTCATGTGGGCAGCTGGCGTAAAGCTCACACGTGGCGGTGGGGCTCTGGCGGCTTTTGGCAGAAAAATTTATCGTAATACCCGTCTTTATTACATTATGCAAAGGATCAAACACTTCAATAAAGACAAAGATCCAGCTAGATGCTGTCGACATGAGTCCAGCTTTACTTTTACTTTACTTTAAGGCCGAAAGTCAGAGGACAGAAAACGATTGCATTCAAGCAGTGACTGAAAGAGAGCAGGGATTTCCATATTTATACCAGATAAAACAGAATTTTAAAAACTGCCATAGAAGACAAGGAAGGACATCACATAATAACAGAACAATCAAATAAAGAAGATGTAACAATTACATAAATATATGTGCTCAACATCAGAAGACATAAATGTATAAAACAAATATTGACAGTGAGCCAGAGGCAAAAGTAGACAGCAACACAACAGTAACAGATTTTACTACTCTACATGCAGTAATGGATGCAACATCCAGACAGAAGACCAATACAGAAACGAGGACTTGAACAACATCACAGACCAAATGGACACAGAAAAAGCTATAATCCTAACACTTGGGAGGAATGCAAGTTTGAGAACAGCCTGGGCTACAGGGTGAGACACTGTTTCAAAAACCCAACAAAACATATGCCAACAGCAGTACCGTATACATTCTTCTCAATTACACACAGAACATTCTCCATGATGGGTAACATCACACACACACACACACACACACACACACACACACACACACACACACACAGAGAGAGAGAGAGAGAGAGAGAGAGAGAGAGAGAGAGAGAGAGATGCAAGCACACACACACACACACACACATAAAATAAAAACAAAGCACAAATTTAAGGTTAATATCATACCATGTATTTTTTTCCAACTCTAATGGTGTGAAACCAGAAGTAAAGAACAGAAGGACTGGAAAGCAAACAACTTGCTGGAATTAAATATATTCCTCTGGAGAACTCTAATTCAGTGATCAGAAACCTTCCAATAAAGAAAGGTTGAGAGCAGATGATTTCACTGATGAAGTCAGCAAACGTTTAAAGAAGATTGACACCCATCTTTCCAAGCTCTCCAAAAAAACTGAAGAGGAGAAAATACTATCCAACTAATTTGCAAATCCAACATTACACTGATACCAAAGACTAGGAAAGTATTTAAGAAAAAAAAAAAAAAAAAGAAAGCCAAGGACCAGCACACCTAGTGACTATAAACAGGCACAGAAGTTCTCAAGACAAGCAATGGAAAACGAGCAAATCCAAGTCCATAGCATGTTAAATGTCTTATACCATAGTTCACAACTGACATACAAAAATGTTTCAATATATAAAATCAGTGTGGTACACAACTTATCAACACAAAAACAATTAAAATGCTATAATAATTCCTGTAGATACAGATTTTATATGTAGGTATTTGCGTTAGGCGAGATCCAGTGCAACACCCAATGAATGGATGACAGAGAATTATCTCAATGTACTACAGATCACTTGTGAGAAGCCCGTAGCGCATGCAGCAGTCAATGGTAGGACACAACAAACGAAGACTTCCTCTAGGATCAGAAACAAGGGCAAATGACCACCTTCACCACTTCTATTCAACATAGTTCTGGAACTCTTAGCCCAAACAATTCATAATATCAAGAAAATGAAAAGGTATTCAAATTAGGAAGGAAGGAGTAAAAATATCTCTCTGCGTAGATGAGACAATCTTAAATGCAACCCCCACATATGTCCCACAAAAACCTGTTAAACTTAACATACAATTGCAAAAACGTTTCAGGTCAAAAATCACCCCCCGACACACACACACACACACACACTCAGGTGTGTATCTATCACTAACAAGGAACTATCTGGAAAAAAAATCAGAAAACAGGCCAAATTTTAAAATACCAAAAAGAACAAACTATTTTGGAATAAACTTAATCAAAAAAGTAAAATATTACCAAAAGAAATTAAAAAAAAAATGGAAAGACAACCATGTTCATAGATTAGAAAAATCAACAGTCAAAATGTCCATACTACCTAAACAATCTATAGATTTATTATAATCCCTATCAAAATTCAGCCGCATGTTTTTGTAGAAATAGAAAACATCTGTGGCAGTCTGAATGTAATTGGCCCCCATATAGTCTCATAGGGAGTGGCACTATTAAGAGATGTGACCTTATTGGAGTAGGTATGGTCTTTTCGAAGGAGTATGTCACTGTGGAGGCAGGTTTTGAGGTCTCAGATATGCTCAAACCACACCCATGAGACAGACCACTTCCTGCTGCCTGTGACTCAAGATGTAAGGACTCTCAGCTCTTGCTAGCACCATGTCTGCCTGCATGCCAACACATTGCACCACGATGAAAATGGACTAAACCTCTGAAAATGTCAGCCACCCCAATTAGATGTCTTCTCCCAATTAAATGTCTTTCTTTTATGTAGTTGCTGTGGTCAAGGTGTCTCTTCACAGCAATAGAAACCTGATTAAGACAGCATCCTATGATTCATAAAGGGCCACAAAGCCTCTGGATGCCCTAAACAATCAACAAGGACAGAGTGGAACTAGACACTCATCCTGTAACACAGGCTCAAAACAGATTCCAGGTTTAACCCTAACGCTTGAACTACAGAACTCCTAGAAGAAAATGTCAGAAAAAAAGCTTTATGATGTAAGTCTTGGCAATGATTTCCTGGATTTCAAAGTAAAAGTAGATTATGAAAACTAGAGCAAAGACTACAGGGAAAACAGAGGAAAGAGGACCTACAAAATGGGAGAAAATAACTTGAAGAAACCATTCTGATCGAGGTAACTCAATCATAAAAGGACAAACATGACATGTACTCACTCCTATGTGGACCTGCTTTATGATCCATAGTAGTGACCGTGCTTTATCAGAACTGTTTTTAATGATGTTGCTCAGAATGGTTTCCTTCCAGATGATGATTGAGAAGCTAATTTAAAAAAAAAAAAAATGGTGCCAGGTACCACAAGAGTAACAGAACTGTGCTGTTTTTCTGGGATTTTGATTTTTACTTTTTTTTTTTTAAATGGATAGTGCTGGATGTCTCTACAGTTTTGTTCAAATGACTGCAGAACCTGGAAAAGCTGTTGCTGCTATTGATGCATAACATACTGCCATTACTGGCCTTTTTATATAAATATAAATATATACATATACATATACATATATAATTTGAAAAAAAATGGGAGAAAATATCTACAAGCCATGTCGCTCATGTAGAGTTAGTATCCAAAATATGTCAGGAACTCCTAACACTCAATAGCAAACAGGTAAACAACCTGATTTTAGAATATGCACAAGACTTGAATAGACATTTTCCTAAATGCTACAAACAAATCGCCAAAGAAAATAAGAAAATAAGCTCAACATTGTTAATCATGAAAAAACAAATCATCAAAACCACAACAAAGTACCACCTGTTAGGGTGGCTGTTATCAAGCAGTGTTTTGTCTATAGTTCTGAGAACTGAACCCAGGGCCCTGCACATGCTAAGCAAGGGCCACTGAGCTACATACATCCCTACCCAGGACTGTGATCATCAAAACCAAAATAACAAGAGTTGCCAGAATTCTGAGCTGAAGGATAGAGAAAACAGAACTTGTGCACCGTTGTTGAAGATATAAAAAGTTAAGAGTATCTATGAAAAACAACATGGAAGTTCCTTTGCAAATTAAGAATACAACTTGTAACCAATCCACTCCACGTCTTAGTACTTATGCAAAAGAACGGGAATCAGAATCTCCAAGAGATATTTCATTTCAATGTTTTTTGAAACATTTATGCTAGAAGAAACAAAATACATATCCATCAATAGATGACTGAATAAATAAAATACACTATATACTCACAACAGAATATTATTCATTCATAAAAAGAAAGACATTTTGTCATATACTGAAACACAGATGAACCTTATGGACACTGTGGAAAATGAAATACACCAACCACAAAAAGATAAATACTACATGACTATATTTTTATGAGTAAAGTAATTAAAACCATCAAAGCAATGTTAGTATTTGCCAGGAGCTGGAGGAAAGAAAGAAGAGAGAGTCACTATCCGGTAGGTGCAAAGTTTCAGTCCTGCAACATAAAATTACAAGCTATTTGGCTAACACTGTTTACAGTAATGATACTATACTACAAACCTAAAGATTCACAAAAGCAGATCTCTCTCCTGAAAGGTGTTTTAAAACACAATTAAAAGAAATCAACAGATGGGTTGGGAGCCATTTAAATACAATTGAAAACAGACTTATCTAAACATTACACAGAGTAACTGCACTACAGATTGCACTACAGATTGTACTACAAAGAAGCAAGGAGGTAGAAAAAAAAAGCATGAATTGGGGTTAAGACATATGGAGGGCAGACAGAATGAAAGTTCATCAGAGCTGACAGAGACCAGAGACACAAGAGAGAACAGAGCTAAGCCAAGGCACAGAGAAATCATGGTGGACACATTTCTAAACTGATCAAAGTTAGGAATCTACAAAGGCAGAACTTAACAAATATACAGCCCATCATTTAGAAACAATGAACTAGCAAGAAAAATGAAGATGATAATGATGGGGGATGCCCTTCTGTATATATGTTTCTCTTATTGGTTGGTGAATAAAACTCTGATTGGCCAGCAGCCAGGCAGGAAGTATAGGTGGGGCTACCAGATGAGGAGAAGGCTGGGGAGAGGATGCAGAGAGAGGCCCCTGAGAGATGTCATGTAGCCACTAAAGGAGTAACATGTTGGAGCCTTCTCCAGCAAGATAAGGCCATGTAGAAATACATAGATTAATAGTTATGGGTTAATAATTAAAAGAGAACTAGCCAGTAAGAAGCCTGAGCCATCAGCCAAACAGTTTATAATTAATAGGTGCCTCTGTGTGTTCATTTGGGGCTACACAGCTGTGGGACCAGCTGGGAAAGAAACTCCATCTACAAGGTAAAGCATCTGGGGAGCCAATGTGAGTGTAAGAAAGGAAGACATAGATGTACCCGAAGAAAAGATTGAAAAAAAATAATAGTTGAGAGGCACCCAGAAGTTATGAAAACATGCAAACAGGATGAAAATAAACCTACACCTAAATATACTACAGTAAAACTCCAACACCAAAAGAGAACCATAAAGAGACAGACACCAATAGACATGCCAATATAGCAGGGAGAAATCTCACAGGGCCCTAACCCCAAACAAATGACTAAGGCAAATAAGGACTGCTGAGAGAGAAAGAAATAGTCTTCCCCAGGGAAGAGTCCCCCCATTGGCATTCAGTACCAAGAGGCCAGTCCTGAAATCATACACACATAAGTAACACAAAATGGACAAAGCATGTTGTATTTATATATGGGCACACACACACACACACACACACACACACACATTCATGTATGCATGTAACAACATGCATATGTATGTATGTGTATAGAACAATAATCAAAAGGATTCCATGAATTTGAGGGGATGCGTGCATGGGGAGGAAGAAAAGGGAAGGGAGAAATGATCTAATTATATTTTAATTAAAAAAGAAAAGATGACAGCCTGCCAGTTATCAGACAACTTCTACCAGAAACAGTGTGATCAATAGACATTGGGATACAATTTTCTGACCCCTTAAAGAAATTAAACCAACATCTAGAGTTACAGACTGAGCAAAGCTGTCTTCCAATAATAAAGGCAAACTATTTTCAGATTTTAAAAAATTTACAAGCCAGGAATAGTGGCTCACACATTAAATGCCAGCACTCAGGACAGAAGCAGGTGATCTCTGTGAGTGATCGCCGGGGCTACATAGTGAGACCCTGTCTCCATAAACAAAACACCACAATTACAAATGGCTATCATGAACCAAAACAACTTTCTCCTTTTGAGACAGGGTCTTACTCTCAAACTTGGGATCCTCCTGCCTCAGCCTCCTGAGTGCTGAGTTTACAAGCTTATGCCACCATGTCCGGGTTCACCAAAAGAACCTCCAAGGATGTTCATCATAAGAAAGAACACCAGCTCCAATGGAAAGCCTCAGATACACACCGGTAATGAGGGCTGTTATTTGAAAAATCAAGCAAAATAGCTAACTGTGCACATTGTAGGCTTTCAGAAAACACAGAAGGCTAATGAGAAGGCTAGGGGGCTGTAACAGCACTTGCCACTGAAAATGACAGTCTAATCCTTGCAATTCACAGTGGGAGGAGAGAACAGACTCCTCAAAGTTATCCTCTGACCTCTACATTCATGTCATGGTACCTGCCTACAACATTCAAAAAGGGGGAGGGCAACAAAACAAGATTGAATAATAGCATCAAGATAGAGAAATGACAGTCAAAAGTCTGTCTGGATGCCCACTCTGGAGATCATGAGCCTGGGCTTCACACAATTCACCAGTGGTAGCTACAAAAGTGAGCAAGGGCGGCTGCAGTAATCTCGGGAGTCCTGCCGAAAGCTGCAAGCCAAGCCACAAAGGATTTATAAGTGTGTGATAAGGGGGCAGGGCAGGACACTGCAGGCAACTAAGTAGTAAAGGACCAGAAGTAGTTAAGAAAAGCATACCCTGTTCTTCCTCCCATATGGGACATGTGTGTTCTTTTTAAATCTCTAAGTCGAAACTAAACAAACCACCCCCCAGAAGCAATAGCCAGAGTAGAGCAACAGAGTAAGAGGTCAGAACCTATTATGACCTTGGGCAGGTCATTTGACCATCTGAGGCCTTTAGCTGGGCAGTGTATTGTGATGTCTACCCTTTGTTTGATAATAAACAAACTGATCCAAAAGGGAATGTCACAGCACTGATCTCTTATATACATTAGTCACTGAGCCAGGCAAGGACAACACAGAGGAGACAAGCGAGGCAGCAAGTACACTGAGACAGGACAGGTACTGGACTCACGCAGGGAGCCCTGAGCAGAGCCACGGGTAGTGTAATGTGCGCAGTCCACTTGTCTGTACATAATGGTAGCCTCTGAGCAGCCTGCTGCTGCTGCTGGCCACCTGAGTTACTGTAGGGGCTCATTACAGTTGCCACTTAAAGGTCTAGTCTATGGAAAGACACAGCCGCAAAAGATTTAGTCAAAGCTTTTGAACCTACCTAAACTTGTAATTTTAAGGGATCCCAAGAAATAATCACACTGACTTTCTTTACACTCATCTCTAATAAGGACACAGCATCGTTTTCAACACAGAAAACCAGCCCGGGCATTGCATTTTCCAAAACACTTAGAGAAACATATTTATTAATACATTTTAATACAATTCCTAAATCCATACTGGAATTATTCAAGAATGACCTGACAGGAAAAAAAAAAGAAGAAAAGATAAACAAGTTTTTCAAACATGTTTCTATCTTCCTAGACTTGCTCTTTACAACTTAAAAATCAAACACATTTTGCAACTCTATACTTTGTAACGTATCTTTTCTACCTCACCTACTGAAGTGTTTACTGCCTTCAAAGGATCACTGTTTCCTGTTATATTTTAGCCAGGTGAAGCCTATCACCAAAGTGCACACAAACCACCATCTAAGAAAACTGCTCCCAGAGCACACTGAACGTTCACCAAGAGCAATTCCTTCTCTCCCGCACACGGAAGGAGGTTAGACACCAGGGTCACAATCCCCTTTCTGGAATTTAAAACTTAACATGCATCCATGACATGGGAAAAGATTAGATATTGTATATTCCCAAGGACATAAAATATGTCATATGCAAGGTAGGTGTGTGTGTGTGTGTGTGTGTGTGTGTGTGTGTGCGTGTGTAAGTAAATGTTTATGGGGGCTGGAGAGATGGCCCATTCCAGCAGCCACACGGTAGTCCCTGCTATCTAGAACTCCAGTTCCAGGAGACTGGACACTCACACAGACATACATGCAGGCAAAACACCAATGCACACTTAAAAAAATAAAAAAAGAAATGTTACCTTCAATATAATACTGTTTTTTTAAAATTACTGTATTTGTTTATTTTCATTTCTAAGGGTCTTGGCTATGGTCTTAAATACTCCATAGACCTAGGAGGTAAGGAACATGGATAGTGCCATTTATGACTTCAGTGGTCATTTAACAGCCTCCAGTGGTGGCCTCTTTGATAAACACCTGGAAGACTTATAAGCCAATTTAGACCTAGCTACAGAGTCCTCTACTGTACAGTATTTGGGAATGCATTTATCTCTTCCCTCAGCTCTTAGTGTGTGGGGGGGGCTGTCTTAGGCTCTTCTGCATTCCCTTTCAGCTCAAAACACAGTTAAGTGCAGACTCATTGATTAATTAACAGCCATAGCAGAGTAGATATTTTCCACTGCAATCGGGAGATAATTAGGATGTACATAAAGTAAGCTAAATGGAGAGACAGCTACATTCCCGGGTAGAAACAAGACCGTGCAGAGTCTCTGAAAGAACACATCAGAAACAAGGCACACGAACTCCCCAAATGTACAACAGAAGGCACAACAAAACTCATCACGCTAACACTGCTTAGCTCTGAAGTACCCTTGCTGCTCTTTTGTTCTTACATGTGAAGCCGTGTGCAGTACAGTTCCTTGCTGGGTGTTTCTACAATGCCATCTCATGTCTGTATAAAGCCACGCTATCCTACCAGCCTGAAAAGAGGTGTGGTGGTCAAAAACCCAAGACAAAAAATGAAACAAGATGCTTTGCCACTCCTAGGCTAACACACACACACACACACAGAAATCACGAACAAAAACAAAGGTCATCATCTGTCTGGCTTCTCATCCTCACTCATGAATCGCAGGGTTATTTGAAATTAATTCTTGGGCTTTAAAAATCTATTGCACTGAATTCTTTACCTTTTTTCTTCAACCTACCAATGAAAATTATGCAGCAATCCCAGTTCTAAAACAACAGTTATGATGCAAATTAAGCTGTAATGTATGATGGTGACAGTCTCAGTGGTGACAGTCTCGGTGTCTTTACGGCTTTAAATGTATGACACAGGAGAGGACAAAGCATACCCAACATCTCCCTAGCTCTTCTAACAACGGTCTTGGTAGAATTCATTCTTTCCCCTTCAATTAATTATAGTAAATTTCTGTGATCCCCGAATCTCTCGATGAAACACCGTGTTTATGTCTCTCCTTCAACATTTCAAAAAGTGAGCTACCCTGTCTGTCCTCTGCCATCTTTTGTCTCAGAACACCAGAGCCCTTCAGGGTTTTTACTTTACCTCCCCATGAAGGCACTAGTACAGTAAGCTCTGGAGAACGGATGAGGTCAGTAGACAACCAGGCAGCTCTGGGCAGCCAACCAAAACCTAGAACCCCCTAGCTCCTTAAAACTTGTTGGGCAATCAGACCAGACCCTCTGGAGCCTGGGGGGAGGGGTGGAGGGGGGACTTTGCAACAGTGACAGAGAGACACCTTTTCACTTTCTCACACGTGAACACAGACGATTGTACTTTTCAGAAGGTGAAAATACAACTGGCCTCGTTCTCTTAGTTTTTAAGAGTTCAATACCAAGAACATCTCAACCTTGATTTTTAAAAATTAAACAACAACAGCAACAAACCCCTGAGGGCAAATTGATCAGACACAGGAAAAAAAAATCCTCCCTGGTGTACCTGGTGACACTCCAAGGAGGAGGGGTACTTAAAACCTGTCCCTGAGTCATGAACAGTGGGACTTGAGGACCAGAAGCAGGTCGGCTTCGTGGGGCTTTAAAACATTTTCTCTCTCACCCTGGGGCTACAGAAGCTGCGAGTGAAATTCCTCCAGTCATCACTACTGAGAGTATCACAGTGATATAAAGACACGCACACGCACACACATACACACACACACACACACACACTCTCTCTCTCTCTCTCTCTCTCTCTCTCTCTCTCTCTCTCTCTCTCTCTCCTTACTTCATCGCCTTCTTTATCCCTAAGGTGTCCATGCCCCCCCCCCCCATGTGGACCTGATTTTACAAAAAGCAAAGTCATGGGGCAGTGCGGGTGGGGTGTGGTGGTGGTGGTGGTGGTGGTGGGGTGTATGTTTGCAAAGGACTCAAAGACCTCAAAAAGCAAAGGGCTGAAAGATCCCAGGACGGCCGCGGTGTAAGAGGGTCGGCCGGCTCGTGGGCTGTCGCCAGGCATCCATTCACTCGGGTGTGGGGGAGCCCAGAACGCTGGGGTCGTCACCAAGCCACCCTGGAAGCCCACCCCCTGCCCTCCATCCTCTGCCCACTCCCCGGGCAGGACCACCCTGAGCAGAGGGCGGCCCCGGCCTCCCCGCGTGGGGAGGGAAGGACGGGGTAGGGGTCAGGCCGGGCTCGTCCAGGTGGCCGCGCTGGAGGCTCCGGGGACTCACGTTCTCGGTGTCCCGCTCGTTCACCGTGGGCAATGGCGTCCGCGCCGACATCTTGCGCGGGCGGCGGGGTCGTGCCGGGGGGTCCGGCGGGTCGCGGGCCGCGGAGGGCTTCGGCGAGGCCGGCGAGCGGGCGCGGCGGACGCGGCGGGATGAGCGAGGGAGCGAGCGAGAGAGCGAGCAGGCCGCACCGGGGAGCGCGCGGCTCCCGCAGGCCGCGGGCGGGAAGGCGTGGCGAGGACGCGGGGCCGGGCTGCGGGGACGCCGGCGGGCGCGACGGGCCCGGCGCGGCCCGGCTAGAGAGCGGGCGAGCGCCCCGGAGCTGCCTCAGTGCGGCGCCGGCGAGCGCGGCCCTGACAGCGCCCCCCGCGCGCCGCCTCAGGTGAGCGCCCCGCCGCCGCGCCGCCGCCGCCGCCGCGCCGGCCGCCCGCCGCCGCCCCCGCCCGCGCGCCGCCGGCGCGCCGGCGCGCGCGAGCGGCCGGCGCGGCACCAGAGGCTGTTGGCGGCCGCCGGCGGGGGGGCGGGCGCCAGCCGAGAGCCCTCTCCATTCATTCCCTCATTAGGGATGCGGGGCCGCCTCCGCCAGCCCAGCCCGGCCGGCTTTCAGGAGGGACTCGCCCCACCCGCCCATCGGGCTGTCCCCGCGGAAGCTCCGCCGGCTCCAGACTTGGTTTTGACTCTTGTGTGGCTTGGAAACCTGCGCCGGGGGCACGGCGTGTGGGTGCGAATAAGTCACAATCCCCCCTCGCCACCCAGCCCGCTTCTTTACAATGCGTTTCGTGTGTGTCACTGGAGGGGCACTGGGTATCATCCCGAAATTGTCGCCCCTTTGGTCCCTAGCGTCCCTTGAGGCTTCTTTCAGCCCCCCTTCTGCCCCGAGGTCGGTGCCGGTTCAGGGTCAGGACCGGGGAAAAGACACAAAAGCCTCCTGTAAGGAGCCGGCCCAGAAAGCGCGTGGAAGAAGGGGGCTCCCCGCACCCCACAGCATCCCTGGAGTGGGCGAGCCTTGGGAATCACGGTGTCTACATCGTCACTTCCTGGGATACAAGGAAGTGTCACTTGGGCCAGTTTATTCGGGGAGAGTAGCAGGCTGTCTCTGATTGTGGCCCCGGACTCCCCCCTCCTCGCCCTGCCATCCACCTGCCTCTCTCTGGTCCTGTGCACATCGAGTGTGTCGTACTTTCTCCGATGCGGTGTGTTCCTGCCCTTATTCTGATGTTCTGCACACCTAGCGTCTGGCATAAAAGCCTGGCCGTCTCGCTATTCCTTTTCTTTCCAGTAATAACCCTTCCACACACATTCCTTCGTGGATGGTCATGAAGATAAGAGGAGAGTTAGATGGGACACGATTGATGGATTTTGTTGAACGGCTTTCTTCAACCTCGAACTGGAATCTTGGGACAATGGGAAATTCTTTCTTTCTCGAATGCCTCCATTTGAAGGAAGAATTCCTGCACCAGATGGTTTTTATCCTGACTCATTAAAAGTTGTTTCTGAAACCTTAACACTTGACCCTTAAAACATGGGCCTAAAAATAGCAAACACATATCTGGAGTGCATATATATATATATATATATATTATATATATATATATATATATATTCTCACTCGGTGTGTAGTCACTTCCATAACACCAGCTGCGTATTTATTTCTCTAGCATCCTATGATGTAAACATTTCTCAATTCCACAAAGCAAATGAATAATCCACAAGACCTTTTTGGTGGTCTCTACTACTCAAGTAGCACCCAGGCTTTGGAACTAATCGAAAGGCCAGGGCTTGAACTATGCTGTGTTCCTGGGAATGTCACACTTCAGAAATCTAACTTCACCGAGGTATACTGAGGCATGAGTTTGTGCTTTTCTGATCTGATCAGTTGAAGGCTGCTCACACAGCAGCCACACTGAACACTGCTAACACGGAAGTCCCTTACGTTACAACTATATCTGAGATGGTGCTCTGCCCCAAGGGGTTGGGCATTGTTTCTTCCATCTGTAGCTTGGATTTCACTGACTGGAGGGTATTTACCTATTATCTGTGTCCTTGTCCTTGTGATGACCCTGACAGGCATATTTGTTTATGTTTTACAAACTTCTGCTGAATTGGCTTATTCATGATCATAGCTGCATCGGGTTAGTGAGACACAGAATAAGATAATGTCTATGTAGAGAAGTGTTCAATCTTGCACCAGTCACAGGACCTATGAGCTCACCCCTGTAAGGGATAAGGCTAATTAGAGACAGAGCTCAAAGGAGAGCCCAGGATCCAGGCCCAGTGGCTTCCATACAGAAAACTCTTTCAGCAGCATCTTCTATTCTTTGCTGAAATATTGAAACTGAGCGATTATTGTTTAATAATATTAAGAGACAACCCCTGAGCAGGTTTCATAGCTATGGAACTACATTAAGAGAGAATCATTTTCAAATAACTCAGACCTATAATTCTATCTAATAAGATAGATGAGAAATAACTCTACCTTTTAAAAATGCCGTTTAATTTATGGTACTACCCGAAGGCCTGGGCTTAGTATATAGTGAAAATGCACTTTTCATAGGAGGAAAAAAAAAACCTTGGTTTTATATGCCCCGGTGTGATCTCTTCTGCTCTCAAATGGCATAAAGGATCAAAACTGTTTAACCTTAGTCCTCAATCATGAAAATGCCCGCAAGCAAAATTGTCATGTACAGCTTCTTATAGCTATGACAACAGGGAAATGGCAAAAGGAATATTTTTAGGGTTTTAGCGATCCTCTTGCGGGCTATTAACGAAATGTGGCCTGTGATTAGAAGCTTCTGCTGTACAGTGCTGGGCTTTAAACGGTTCAGAAGAAAGCTGAAGTTGTGACTAAACAAAAGAAACGAGGATCTACCAGGCACCAAACTCACATGGACAGTGGCTAAAGAGTGCTGTTGGCCATCAGCCCCAAGGAAGAAACTTTTCAATGCCTACACCGGCCAGTACTATGGCCAGTACTATGGGCACTAGCTACCCTTGGCTCCTGAGCACTTGGCAAGTCCATTTAATTTTTATTGATTTTTATCATAAATAACTTAAATTCAGAAACCAATTTGAACATTTTTCAGTTATTTAGAAAGACTATAACTGTTGGAATCTATTTTTTTCGGCTCCAAACTTTCTGCAGTCTAAACCAGATCAAGTATTTCATTTGAAGATGTATCACCTAAGGTCTGGGGAGGGGGGTGACTCAGCAGAGAAGAGTTCTTGATAGGCAAACACAAAGACCTGAGTTTAAATCCCAAGCATCATGTAAAAAGTCAGGTATGGCCACTCTGCCTGTAAGCCCCTGTTGTGTGGGGGATGGGAGCAGCGGGGTGGGGGGTGGGGATATGCTTAGCCTGGCTTAGCTCCAGGTCACTGAGAGACACTGTTTCAAAAGGAATAAGACACACACACATACACAACACCATACTCTCTCCCCTGTCTCTCTCTCTCACACACACATGTGTACACACATACAAAACAGCACTGTGTTAGGCTGCACTATAAGTACCAAGTGCACATGTTTTAAAGAGTAGGAGAATAAAAGATGTAAGATGTCTCATAAACGGACATGGATTTCAATTAAAATGCAAATATTGTTATATATTAAGCTAACAAAATATATTATTAAAATTAATTTCGGCCCTGTTTTGAGTTTTCAAGTGTAGCTACTGAGGAATGTATACTTATATAAGTGGCTTCCATTACATGTCTTTTGCACAGCCCTTCTCTATGAGTTCAAATTGAGGATAAAGAGGTTTAAATGCTGGAAAGTCAAAGGCCTCGATTAGAAGCTATTAATTATTTATCCTGTGGAGAGAGGGACCCAGCACACATTTACTGAGTAGCACATGCCCAACAGACACTGTTCAAAGAGGCCATTTTTCACCTAACGATTCCTAGCAGTAGACATCATAATCTTTTAAAAGAGTTTAGTCAGAAACATGTTAAAAGCATACAACCAAGCATGAACAGATTACAGTCATTTGTAAACAAAGAATCAATCAGTGTGACAGAGTAGACAGCATTAAGAGTAAATTCACAAATACAGATTTATTATATCAAGTGCATTAAAAGTATCTAATGTCCAAGGCCAGCAGGATGGCTCAGTGTGTAAAGGGTATTGTGGTACAAGGTAGGCAACCTAAGTTCTGTTCCCAGAACCCCCCAAGGTAGAAAGAGAGAACTGGCTCCCCAGAGTTATCCTCTGAGCTCCACTAATGTACTGTGGCACACGTGCCCCTCCCAACTGGCCACACACACAGTAAGTTAATTAAAATTTAAAATATATCTAATGTCTAACAGAGATGGCTGGACAATAATTAGTTATTGAGAGCATACTTTGTTTCGGGTTCAACGAGAAACTTACACCTTTTCATTTAACCACTCGAGATAAGTGACAGTGTGGACAGTGTGGACAGGTGATAAAAAGTGATCCCAGCTTACAAGAACAAAACAAAACAAAATAGGACTAATGCCCACTAAGAAAGAATCATCATTTCTTTTCATAAATAATCTGGGCCCTGGCTACATTCCAGTGGCTAGCAAGTCATATTGTCATTGTGTGTCAAAATTCATCACTCAAATTGTGGAATGGACAAAGGTTTCAAGAGAAAAGAAACCCTGCCCTTTAAAAACTGTAAGGCTGCCAGGCGTGGTGGCGCACCCCTTTATCCCAGCACTCGGAGGCAGAGGCAGTTGGATCTCTGTGAGATCGAAGCCAGCCTGATGTACAGCCTGGAACAAGTTCCAAGACAGACAAAGCTACACAAAGAAACCCTGTCTCAAACCACCAAACAAACAAACAAAAAACTATAAGGCTGACCCAGGGAAGTAACTCAGTGGGTTAAAGTGCTTGCCTTACAAACATGAAAACGGAGTTCAGTTCCCAGAACCCACATAAAAGGTGGGGTATGGTGGTGAGCACTTAAAATCCCAGTCACCGGGGTGACTGGCTAGCCTAACCTGGCTGGCTAGCTCTAGGTGTGGGGAACAAAGTGGATAACTCCGGAGGAGTGACACCTGAGGATGCCCTCTGGCCTTCACAGACACACAGACTCTCTCTCTCTCTCTCTCTCTCTCTCTCTCTCTTTCCACATACCACACACACACACCCTTCACACACTTCACACCACACACACACACACACACACACACACTCTTCACACACCACACACACACACACACTTCACACATGCACACTCACACACACACACACACACACACACACACATACACACACACACACACACACACACACACACACACACACACACACACACACACACACACACACACACACACACACACACACACACACACACACACACACACACACACACACACACACACACACACACACACACACACACACACACACACACACACACACATACACACACACACACACACACTCACACACTCTTCACACACCACATACACGCATCGTACATTAACATTAAAATCCTCTAATGCTGAGATTGGAAGATGCCTCAGTCAGCAAAATGCTTCCCATGCAAAAGTGAAGACCTGAGCGCCCACATTCCCCGTGCTGGGGCCGTGATGATAGGATCTCCCGGACACACTGGCCAGCCAGGCTCATCAGTTGATGAGCTCCAGGTTCTGTCAGACTCTGTCTCAAAAAAAATAAGCCAAAGAAGCAACTATAGAAGATACCTCATGCTGGCCTCTGACCTATACACACACACACACACACACACACACACACATATATATATATACACATATATGTGCACACACATGCGTGTGTATCCACAGGCATGTGCACATTAACACAAAATTAAATTAAGAACTCAGCAGGAAAGGGCTCAGTAGTTACGAGCATTGGCTGCTCTTCTGGACTACCTGGGTTCGATTCCTAGCACCCGCACAGTGGCTCACAACCTGTAGGAATCCCACACCCTTTTCTGGCCTCCTTGGGGACTGCACACACACACACACACACACACACACACACACACACACACACACGGTATACATACATGCTGGCAAAGCATCCATACGCATAAAAAACAAAAACCTAGAGGACTGCCTCTTGCAGTGTATATAGGGTCACAGAGAGACTGCAGAGTTCTTTGCCAATATAAACAGCACTTGCTCTCATGGCCTCAGTGCACCCCAAAATGGGCCAGGCCAAGAGTCACCCCAGTATACTCTTAAAGTTGCCACCCTCCACCCTCAATACCAGAACTCATATCTAAGTGACATGAGCTGTTCTTCCGTTCCCCACAAACTCTCTGTGATCAGCATAGCTGGGCTGTTTGGAATTCCCCAGTCACTCGGTTCTGCTCGACTCCCCGGCCTGTGTCATCTCTTCTCCCTTCCTGGAATGTCTGCTCCATCTCTCTACTTGACAGTCGGGTTGATGTGCCCACAGCCCGTCAGCCATCCTGCCTGTGTTAGCTTTGCATGTTGGACATTCTTTCACACTTATTTCCTTGTGCTCCGTCTCTCACTGGTCCCTCCTAGTTGCATGCTAAGTAATATCCACCTTTTAAGTTCTTTTTTTCCCCCCCAAGTCTCATATGGTGCCTAGATTTTGTTATATGCCCAGTTCCCTTAATGCTCCATGTTTGGGGATTTTCTCCCCCACTCCCAGATTCTCTTGAGTTTTGAAGAAGCATCATAAAGGAATTGAAAATATGGTCTACAACAGTTATTAAAGATTACACTCAGGACGTAAGAAGAGGTAAGACTTCACACATGACAGAATATTTTCCCAATAAATGCTATTGACTGGGCAGGAAACTGACTCCGCCCTGTCTTTGATAGACAGGTAACTTTAAATAACACTGGAGGTTTTACTGTCTGAGGTCTTCCCACAATCATTCTATCCATACCGAGGGATTGCTTCCCAACAGAACACTTCCAGTCAAGTTCCTACATAAACCAAGCTATACTGGCACCAAGCACTGGGACAGGAAATAGCCCAAGGTGGTTGTACAAGTTAAAACAGAATTACATACAAGGTATGCTAGAAGCCAGAGAGCTGGCAGATCAACCTCAGAAACTGGCAGATGAACTTCAAAAACTGGGCGACTCAGTGGTAAGCACTGGTCTAGATGCACAAGACCCTGGATTTTATACTCAGTGCTGCAGACAAAATTAATTCAGCAAGATCATTTGGCCTCTACTTGAAATACTTTCAACAGCCTGAGCATCACAGAGCCACGTGGCAGTGAAAACATGGGCCAGAAGAACAGGATGCCGCCTATGGACGTGACATTTGGTGGAGAGTTCTGCACAGGTCCTCAGCAATACTGGAAAATGGAGGTGAGAACTCAACATGGGTAGCATGAGCTCCAAGTAAAGGGGCAACTGTTGCATACAGATTCATCAAAGTACAGACGTGGAGGTACCCACCACACGACAGACAGCTTCCAAACTGTGACTTTGTGGGAATGTCACAAAGAAAGAAAAAAAAAAGTCCTTTGATTGCCCCAAGGCAGCCACTCTAAAGTAAGAAATTAGTTATCTTTCACTTGGCATCTGTGACTCCAAATGGAACATAATGGAACATAATTTCCTTTTTAATAGCCTTGCAATTTCAATACTTGATTTTACAGACAACATGCTAAGTGAATTATTCCCATGTGTTTTATACTAGTTTTGTTACTATAAAATATTAGCTATAGGGATTGCAGAGATGGCTAAGTGGATAAGAACACTTGCTTTGACTACATGAACATCTGAGTTCAAATCCTCAGTAACTACCAAAAACAAAAACCAAAAAAGCCCATGCCTATAACCTCTGTGCTATGCTATGGGAGGGGGTGAAATCAGGAAGATTTTGAAGCTTGATAGTTGCCAGCCTGGCTTTTATAGCTCAATGAGATCTCCACCTCAAGAGAACAAGGAAGAGCGACACAGAAGGACTCATAACTGACTCTTTGGCTTGTGCACACACACAGACATTCATACCCTCATACACAAGAGTGCACACACACACACACACAAACACTAGCTTTGTAGTTTCCTTCCATAAACATAATTCAAATTATCTTTTTCTACTTTAAATGCCTTACCACTTACATTTTGGTGATTTTCTTACTTTCCTATATGTGCATATCGGCACCATTTGTCTTTTTTTTTTTTTTTTTTTTTTTTTTTTTTTTTTTTTTTTTTTTTTTTGCTTTTCATTCATTCTCTTAAGAATCCTGAGTCCTCCCATTTTCCCTGGCTGAGATGCTAAGTCAGAAGGGACTCCCTTGCATGGGGATGCCAATATCTCTCACTCCCTCATGGGGACTCAGGAGAGACAGCAATTCCATGATTGGAATTTAAAAAAAAAATGGGGGAATGAAGGGACCAGCTCCCCATTTCGGCAGCCATAACAGCCGAACACGTGCTTGTCTGACCTTGTCTTAGTCACTAGGAGGTTAGGCGCCTGCCTCGTGGCAAGGAACCAATCAGAAGTTAGCTGGTGGTGCTATGCTTTATGGCTCTGGGTGTGCTTTACGGACAAGTGCACAGCAATGACGCACAGAGCATAGCAACCACCCTGGGAGGGCCTATGGGCCATAACAACCAGTTGACCAATCAACACAGGGCAAATTCTCCAAGCCTGGAGGCACACCAATCCTGAGCCTGTGCGCACCCCTAGACACTCCCCTTATGCTGCCCTATAAGATCTCTATGCAGAAGCTTCGAGCTGTCTTTCCTAGCCATCCACCATGGTGGGTGGATGGAAGGCCCGAGCTAACATGGGGTTAGCTCGTTAAACAACTTTAATAAAGCCTCATGCAGTCTGCATCAAAAAAAAAAAAAAAAAGAATTCTGAGTTCTGCTAAGTTGAGGTACTATTCTGAGCACCTGTGACAGAGCAATGGAGGACAGACAAACCCCCTGCCCACATATAGGATCACCTTTTGATATGTGCTTTCTGAATCCTGACAGTGCAAATTCCGAGGCTCCCATAATGCCATTGCCTGGTATGCCTTGGTCATTCCCTCTTTTAATAAAGAAGTGCCCAGGCGACAGTTGTAGGAATATACATGAATTGTATTAGCTAGGTCTTTGCCCCAATCTAAACATAGCTGTGGTTGCTTTCTCTCTTACTATTCTGGCCTTTCTCCAATAAGCATTTGTATAAACAGCTTTAACTGGTTCCACCAGTAGCCTGGACTCTTTAAAACCATAATAAAGATGCCTTGTCTTCTGCATGCTGAAATCTTAGCCCAGCTCTGGTATACTGACAGCAGCCCCATGTTTCTTCCTTATAACTGCTTTCCTATCAACCACCAGTACTCTTCTGATTTCTATTCATTTCTAGGTAAACTGCTAAGATTTTAGTAGTTCAACGAGAACCATATACTAACTAAGAAACTGTGTTTCTGACCAGCACTTTTTCCCCAGATAAAGGAACTGCTTCAGAGGGGACTTTCCAGTGGACATTGTCTCCTACGATTGCATATAATGCTAGATCACAAAACACTACACTCTATCTCTCTTGCAAAGCTATATGATGATAACCATCCTAGAGGTGTGGTGAACATCTATCTGTCTAGTGTGTGATCTCCAGTGCTTGGCACAGTGTTTGGCACAACGTTTGGCACACACTTGGTTTCTTGGCTAGAGAAAAGAATGGTCAATTTAATTGTTTATCTGAAGTTGAACATACATTTTCAGATGTTTGTTTCTACCCAGTGACCTCAGGATATGGTCACTTACATGTGAAGAACCGTTAAGCCTTACAAACTACCTCGCCATAGTCACTCACTGGGTATCCATTGCTCAAGAGCTCATTGGTCAAGGCAGTCAGATGAACTTTTCTACTATTTGCCAGTGCCTTTCTTCTCTAGTTTAAAAATGAGTATCTGAAATGCTGAAACCATAAAGGTATCTCTTTTGAAGGCATTGGAATCATGAAATATACATTTCAGAAGATTGCCATGGCTGGAGTCCAAGTTTACATTTGGAGGGAAAAGTATCTCCTTCATAGTATTTTAACTACTTTTTCTCTCTTTAACCTCCCAAAGGCTTAACACTAAATGACAATTGCCTCCCAGTGAATGCCTGATACTTGCTCTGGTCTGTGCTAAGAGGAGCTAGACACAATGTGTGCTGCTGGAGTTTTCTTGTCCTGCCAGTTCCCATTGTCCTTCTCAGCCCCAAATAAGCACATGGACGCTATAGTAGTTATAAAACTGTTGGCCGATGGCTAGGGCTTCTCATTGGCTAGCTCTGTCTTAATTATTAACCCATTTCTATCAACCTATGTATTTCCACGTGGTCTTGGCTTACCAGAGAATGTCTGGACCTGTTTCTCTTTTGGCAGCTACATGGTGTCCCTTCCAGGAGCATCTGTGCCTACCTTTCCCAGAATTTTCCTCATTTCCTAGTCCTGCCTGTCTTCCTGCCTCTACTAGCTATTGGCCAAACAGTGTCTATTCATCAACCACTAAGAGAAACATATATGTAATGTGGGAAATTACCAATACCAAGTCAGGTAAAAATACAAGGAAATTTAATAGGGAAAAGCCTTACTTACAGAGCGACCTAGCCAGCCGGCGGGGCAGCAGTAAGTACAGCAAGCCAAAGATGAAAGCCAAAGAAGGGCCCGCCACGTGAGCATCCCTCACTCTTAAAACTTCCCTACATCACCCTGACCATGCCCTAAGCAGGCGTGGCTACAGTTTCCCCTACATATATGCATAAGGACATCCCCCATCATCTGTGTGATGCTAACATGCTACAATTAATCTTTTCATAATTATCTTAAGAAGTAACAAAACTTGGGCTGGGGCTTCAAGAGTCCCTTGGAGGAAATGTGCATTTGGTCCAGTGAGGGGTACCTTAGGAACCTTCCTTTTGTAAGCACCTCATGGCCTGTAGCACAATCTGCTGTATTTTCTAGGTGGTGGGAAAACTTCATCTTTTGATGGTTTATTTGGAAGAGAGAGGCATTCAGACACATGTGTGATGAGCAGCATAGATGCTTAAATTGGATAATTCCACATTTGTTCGATCAGAAACAGAGTGTACAAACAATATTTTCTTGTATTCCTGAAGCTAGATTTCCTTAAAGAAGTATTTAAAACTATGCGAGAAGGCTGCGCGTAGCGACTCACACCAAGCTGAGGCAGGAGATTCCTGTGACTCCCAGGTCATCCTGGGCTATAGAGAGGGCTGCATCATCTCAATTAATTAAAATAAATAACAAAAGCCAGCCTCCTTTCAAGCCGGGGCACTTTCAAAAGCGCCCCGGAGAAACACACTGGAGAAACACACTGACTGTTCTATAGTCAGTCCTGCCCACTGTCTTACAGTTCATTCAGCTAAGATGAAAGAACAAACATCAGTGTTAGAAGCTACGATTCAGGGGCGGGTGGGGCAGGAGCACCAAAACACATCCTCATTGCTTCATATTTCTTCACTGAGAGCAATGTTTACGTGTGCTCTGTAAAGCCTTTTGGTATGGTAGCTTCACTAATCCTGGAAAAAAATCTTACAAAGAAATAGTCTTCCAACTCAGAGATACACCTGCCTCTGCCTCTCCAAGTGCTGGGACTAAAGGCGTGCGCCACTGCATACACCTTCAAGAAATATTCTCTCTCTCTCTCTCTCTCTCTCTCTCTCTCTCTCTCTCTCTCTCTCTTGGTTTTTTAGACAGGATTTCTTTGTGTAACAGCCCTGGAACTCGCTCTGTAGACCAGGCTGGCCTCAAAGTCACTGAGATCCACCTGCCTCTGCCCTCCAAGTGCTGGGGTTAAAGGCGTGTGTACAACCACTGCCCGGATTGAAGAAATATTCTTTGTTCATCCCTCAAACAAGAAACAAAGGTGCAAAAGTGAAATGGTTTATCTAGTACCACAGACAGCAAGACAAATTAATCTAGAAAGCTGAGGCGTCCAGGGCCTGATCCTAGTCCCTGCCCCATTCGCCTCATGTGAGCATACAAGGCACCTGCGTCATGATGGCTGATTCCTAGTTTATGTCCTTCCCCAGGTCTCTCTCTCTCTCTCTCTCTCTCTCTCTCTCTCTCTCTCTCTCTCCTCCCTCTCTCTCTCTCCTCCCTCCTCTTCTGGTCTTCTTTCTTCATATGAAAACAGCAGAAGTGTAACAGAGAACACTAAGGGCATGTAAAAAAATTTAGGAGTGACTGAACTTATTCTGCTATAAATGAAATAAAAGCAAATCTGGCCCCAGAGGCAAGATCTAAGCCAAACTACATGATGTAGTTTGCCTGATATTTTTATGTGGATGAAATCAGATTAGAATCAAGATCAATAGCAAACAAGAATTAGAAAAGAAATAGTGAATGTGTAATTTACAGCTTAGCTTAAAGAACATATGTCAAAAGGGAGGGTGAGAGAGGAAGGTAGTTACATGGAAGGGAGATAATGTTTCTGACTGTTGGCTGGGGTACAGCTTGTGGATCCATAGCACTGCTAAAGGCATTGGGTCTTTTTTTTTTAAGGAGAGAAGTCTAATTGCCTGAGCAATTGTCATTCTAGACATGACAATTATGTATATAAAACCAAGTGTATGCTTAGGAGTGACCAGCTGCCACAGCAAAGGTACTGGGCCTGAACTCCCGAACTTCACATGTGTGGCAGTCTGAGAAAATGGGAAAGCTGGCACATTGAGGAAAATGTGGGTAGGGTGGTCTGACCCCTGCCCCAGAAGATTTAGGAGCCGTTCCTCTACTTTTTGTTGTAATTGGTTAAAAAAACCAAAGCAAAAACAAACAAACAAACAAACAAACAACACACAAAAAAACAAATTGCCAAAGTAGCAACTATCAGATCTCTACTGTGGGCTGAGCTGGGTTCAGAGGCTGCAAGCTTCAGATGGTTTAAAACTCTAATTCTTGAAGAAGAGGTTTTCTCTGGTCCCTGAGTTTATGTGGTCTGTCTTGATGGCAGGATTATTCTGAAGTTAAGTGAAAACGAATCATAGGGCTGGCGAGATGTCTCGGCGGACAAGGGTGCTTACGGCCAAGCCTGATGACCTGATGACATGGTGGAAGAAGAGAACTGACTCCCACAAGCTGTCCTCTGACTTCCATCTGCTCTCCCTGCTAGACTGCCACCCCATCCAAATAAATAAATAAATAAATAAATAAATAAATGCAATTTTAAAAATTAGGCTTAGTTCGGTAGCACATACCTTTAATTGGGAGACAGAGGCAGGTCTCTGAGTTTGAAGATAGCCTAGCCTCCCTCCACAGTGAGTTCCAGGCTATCCAGGGTTATACAGTGCAATCCTGTTGCAAAAAAAGAGAAAATTATGTAGAATATGTGGTTCCAGGTACCATAATTAGCTTTCAGCATTGCTAGTTACCATTGTCGTACTCTATTATTATTAGTTGTTATTATTTCTATGATGATGATAATGCCATGCTCCATGACTAAAGGAGTATGGGAAAGCAGAGTGACTCTGTGCAAGCGTCACTAATATCAGCACCATTAGCACAGGGGGGACGACAGTGAAAGACGGGCGTGTCCTAACTACCAGTGTTGGTTTTAATGACCATCTGTCTATCTCAGAAGGATAATTGTGGGCCACTTCTCTCGAGTCAACACTACATCATGGCAACAAAAACAGTCAGCACCTATTAAGCATTGTGCTAGCATCACACACAAAAATTAAAAGGTTCCTGGGCCACAGAGATGGCCCAACAGTTAAGAGCACTGGCTGCTCCTCCAGAAGATCCACCTTGGATTCCCAGAAGTCACATGGTGGCTCACAACTGTTTGAAACTCCAGTTCCAGGGGATCCAATACCCTCTTTTGGCCTCCTCAAGTACCAGGCATGCAAATGGTGTATAGACATATATGTGGGCAAAACATCTACACATGTAAAATAACATGTAAACAAATGAAAAGGTTTCTGTGCTATACACATCAAAAGAGCCCTGCAGTCCATGGCTATCATCCAGTTTAATCCCCTCAGCTGTCCAATGAGAGTTGCCCAAGGTCACACTTACATGTCCATCACATACCTATGTCCCTGGGGGAATTGTCTCTGCTCTCAATGAGCCCAGAGCATAAGGAGACTGGATTCTGATAAACTGTGCTTCACCACTTCAGCATGACCTGATCCAGGCCCCCCACACACAGACACAGACACACAGGCACATAGACACACACACACACACAGACACACACACACACACACACACCACACACACACACACACACACACACACACACACGACCTGTGCTCTATCACTTCACCACCATAACCTACTCTCCATACACACACACACACAGGTACACACACACACACACCACACACACACACACACACACACACACAGGTACACACACACACACACACACACACACACACACACACACACACGGTTATGCTTTATCACTTCATCAAAATCTTGCTCCTTGACATATGTCTTATAAACTATACACACATTGCATATACATGCCATACATCATACACATGCATGCCTGCATGCATATTCCATTCCATTCCAGAATACTACATACCTACACATTATACACTGCATGTACACACATGGAATATATATATTCATTCCACACTACGCATGCACACAAACACTGCAGAGCTGAAAGCATGGACAAGCATAAAAAAAAATACAGAATGGAAATGCACAGTCCAGAGTCACAAGGAGATGGCTGAGTCAGAGTTACATGGGGTCCATTAGAAAAGACTTTCTGAGGCAACCGAGCTTTTAGTGGATTAAAGTTTAAGACAAAAAGGATTCATCTTTTAAGGAGAGTAAATCAAATGTTTTCTGAAAAGAATGTGAGGGTCAAAGACACAGAGGTGAGCAAGAGCACACTGTGAGCAGGAGATGATGAGGCATTGCTGTTATCTGGAAGAGAGCTGCAAGCAGAACCATAGTGCCACTCATATGAAGACATTTAGGGACTCAACCATGTTTATAGTGCACATTGTCTTTCCTGAGCAGAGAGTGTTATCATTGGCTGAGGAACCGTAGGTGTCTACAGAGATAATGCTCAAATGATTCTTCAAATTATCACTGGCATCTTCACTTCCTTCACCATTTTCTCCCAATGGGACTATTCAATTCCTGTCTTTAGGCTTCTCTGAATTTTCACAGTAATTGCTCACTGGCATCTGCAGTATTCTATAGACTGCTACCTACTGCACTGGTAAGGTATCTGTCGGCTTCAAAAAATTACAATGCTGCCAACTGTCTATTTCAGTAAGTGCAGAAATAGACAAATAGAATCATTATTTGTCATTTAAATGTATCATTTTGTGTTTCCTGGCATTCCTTTCTGACAAAAGACCACAACTATTTGTAGGGAAAGAATATTTTGCAGTGTTGAAACATGCTTTTGTAAGATGTGCTAATACACTTCCAAGGAAATATGTTTGCTTTGCTTTACTGCCTGCTATTTTTATAGACTGTTTGTTTTTGAGACTAAGTCTTTAAACAATAAACTTTCGTGGTCCCAAGCCCCCGGCATCTCCTCTGGGGAGGGAGCAGGTCTAGATGTTAAACCACACCAGATGATGGGAATACTTGGTCTGACTCATGTGTCTCAGTTACGTGTATTCTCTGTGCCTTGGTTTCTTCATCCACGATGTGGAGACAGCCATTGCTCTAGATCAGTGCTACTCAGAGTGTGCTGAAAGCCTGGCTGTGTCCCCGCATGTTCCAAACAGGTAAAAAACAAATGCTTTTTTATAATATAACAGTGAATTCACAGAAAAAATAATGTAAAAATACAAAATAAAATAAAGTTTAGTATATTCAACAGACAAAGGAGATAGGGAAGGTGATTCACCTGCATGGTAGTGTGCTTGCCAAACATATTCTGAACCCTCGGTTCCATTTCTGGCACTGCAAGGAAAAAAAATGATATAGCAAACCAAAAAATTACACTCTCAAGTCCACAGGTTTATCTCTTCTCAGCCCATCACTGATGAACAATGAATAAATGATTCAGACTTGGAAAGGGCAGGGGTCCCTGCAATCACCAAGGCCAGCAGAATAATTATCTGTGGGAGATAAGAAGGCAGTTCTGTTCAACAGGACTCAGTAGCCAGTGTTGGTTCAAACTTCGAAAGCCTGACTCTGAGTAGTTTACTTTAGGCATATTTAAGAATAGCACCATTTGGTGAAAAAAAAAAAATTCTGGTGACAAATAGCTCAACCCCATGTGCACAATGAAACTTAAGACATGACTATATCAAAACTCTTTGTAAAGTAAGGTAACATCTTCCGTAAGGATGGCTTCTATAGGTTTTTACAATCTCATGGTAAGGGTGGGGCAAGGACCTGCTGTGGTCTCAGCCACACAGATAGTGAGAGGTCACCAGGTTATAAACCACGTCCACTCCCAGCCTTCTGGGTAGAAAACAGGTCATACATCTCTCCCTTTGAAGAGACAGCCCTGTGTGTTCAACACTCCTGGTTCCCCCTGGTGCTTATCTGTGAGCACAAGGACCTCGCAGCCTCCCAAAGGAAAAGATGTGTGGACTGGTCATACTTTCAGTAGCACTTCCTGGGCCATTTTCTTCTTGGGCCTTCCATCAAAGTACTGGGACTGTTTCTAAACCAGACTGAAACACTTCCAGGTAAGATGTCATGCCTTCCGACCTCTAACTTGTGGTCCAGAAAATAGGACCCAAAGAGTCAGGGATGAAGGAAGTGTGCCCGTCCTCTGTCGGGGAGGAAAGAAGGATGCCTGACCCTGCATTACTTTTCGTCACTGTGAAAGGATAACTGACAAAAAAAAAATGAAAGTTAGCTCATAGTCACAAAGGTCCTTAGTCCATCATAGCGGGAAAGGCATGGGGACATTGATTGGGGTGTGAGCATGTAGGGTATGGGGTCCTTCATTAGGGTAGCCAAGGAAGAAGAGAGTGGCCGGAACTACTGCTGGGTTACAAACTCCAAAGGCCCACTTCTAGTAACCTATTTCTACCAGCTAGGCCCCACCTCCTAAGGTTCTACAGCCTCCTAAAATATGGCCACCAGCTGGGGAAAAAATGTGCTTAACACATGGGCCTGTGGGAGCCATTTCCGATTCAACCCATAGCGTACTCTTTCCGGCCCTCACTTTTGCTGACCTTTCCTACCCCAATTAATGACATCTGTCTCCTCAAGAACTATCTCCAAGCTGCCACCTCTCCTTATGGTCTGGCAATATTTTTCTCAAATGACCTCATGCCTGTGATATCAGAGGAAAAAAAGCCAGTGGGTATCTTGCTTCATCATTCTCTAAGTTTGGGAGGTCTAAGGCTAGGAAGAAGCAACACCTCAAACTTCAGCAGCGTGTATGTTCCTGCACTCCCCCTGCTCTGACCCCATGAGGTAATGAGGTGGCCACCTCCTGACTTCTGCTCCTACCTGGAGTGTGATGACCATTTCTCTAGAGTCTAAAAAAGAAAAAAATTGACAAGAGAGATCCAAAACATTCTTGAAAAAGGAGAAGAAACTGTATACATGTGTGTGGATGTTTCTGTAAAATAAGGCCCTTGTTTTAGCCACAGTTTCAAAAGAGATTCACTTTTTAGAAATGTTAAAATGGAGAAGTAGCTCTCTTCCTGTATCCTTAGTTCCCCACCATGTGAGCCTTGATTAATAGTTTTTCTTCATATAGACAGTTTTTTTCAAGTCGCATTTGTGGTCTACACTATAAATCACAGGCATTAGCGATGAATTAGAATAAGACAAACCCGTCACTACTGTCTCATTGTAGTAAACGAGGGCATCATTTCTGGTGGCCTATGTGTGTACTGGGTCTCTCTATAAGGTAGATTTCTTAATGTGGGCAATGTCCAAAAAAGGGGCTGTAAGCTAAGTGTGCTGAGCTTTGGCTTGCAGACTCAAGTGTGTGCAACAACCTGCCTGGCAGTGAGGTAAAATGCAGGCTTCCAGGCTCGGCCTACTTAAAATCTGCATGCATCAATGTGATGCAGGAAGGTTTTTGAGCACACAGGACAAACACTCACCTGGCAGCGCTGACTGCACTCAGTGCAATAGTTTCAGTTCAGCTTCCTGACTCTGGCTCACTGCAGGCTCAGGTCGCTGAGTGAAGCTCCAGTTATTTGGTGACTGCAATAGCAAATTCCCCTTGACACTTGGGATTGCAATAAATATGACAGTTGGTCATTCTTGTATTCCTGGAGGTATAGCTCAGTGCTAAGTGTTCTCCTAGCATGCATGAGGCCCTGGGGTTCATTTCCAGCAAAGGAAAGAGGGAGAGAGAGGAGAAGGAAGAGGGGGAGAGAGGAGGAAAGGTGGAAGTGGAAGTCTAGAACAGGGTTAGGGTATATAGAACTTTAGCTTTTCTATAAGGTAGTAAGTCAATACTTAAAATACCTGTGTGTGTGTGTGTGTGTGTGTGTGTGTGTGTGTGTGTGTGTGTGTGTGTGTTTTCATGTGTGTATGCATGCATGTGGCAGACCAAGACTTTGAGTGTCTTCCTTGACGGCTTTCCATTTCTTTAGCTCCAAAATTATTTTTTTCTTGACCTGCTGTCTTCAATTACCCTCGAATTCTCAGTTCCCTCACAAAGTTGTCTTGGGCTATTCTAGCTCACTTCATTACTTTCCTTCTCCCAAAGACTGTAGTATCAGTATAGGGCAACACCACAGGAACCGATCCGACCATGGCTTTCTTTGTGGCTGTTTCCCTAAGCTTGTAATTTGGTTGCAATGAATAGAAATCTATTCTCAGATCTATCTTGAGAGATGAGAAAAGTCAGGCATGATACAGATCATGCCAGCATACGTCTATGCAGACCCCAGAGCATGGCAAGACCATTGCTCCATCCCCACGAGCCTTTCCTTCATCTCTGTGATACCACTAAGTAAGGATGTCAACAGCGTGTGTCTCCTGGGTAACCTCAAGAAGAACACGTTCTGGAAGGTGGTAAGGGAGATGGCAGGAGAGCCTTGTGCATCCGTTCTGCAGTTGCATCTGAGAGTCAATGTCTCCAGTCTATAATACTTCTCTCCTGGAAGGGTCTCACACAGCTGGACCGCCATCAAGCGCGCCAGGAGCCAAGGCTTTTTCCTGATGACATTTATCTTTATCCTTTCCCCAAGGCTTCCTGTTGACTTCAGTGGAAATGAATGCGATTCACATGTAAGCAGCACTCTAGGTGGTCCAGCTCCCTGGTAAGTATGGGGTTAAGGGAGGATTTATAAGTAGCATAGATAGCTTTTGGAAGATAATAGATAGGTAGGTGGATGATGGATAGATAGATAGATAGATAGATAGATAGATAGATAGATAGATAGATGGATGGATAGATTGATGGAGGTGGTATGATAGACAGTTGATAGATCAATATATAGAGAGATATATTGTGATGGATTATAGATGAAACAAACACGTATCTGATAGATAAAATAAGTTGTTAGCATTATCTTTATATCAGGTATTGTGCTAAATGCATTTCTAAGAGGATCCCACAAAATAGATATACCATTATTCTATACTTCGTGTTTTTTGTTTTCTTTGTTTCTATTTGGTTTTTGGAAGGAGCATCTCACTATGTAGCTCTAGCTGGCCTGAGATTTGCTATGTCGTTCAAGCTGGCACCAAACTTACTACGTGGTGGATGACAGCCTTGAACTCCTGATCTTTCTGTCCCTACCTTCCCAGGGCTGAGATCTTAGTGCCAGGTCAGCATAACATGTTACTCAGTGCTGGGAACTGTTAAACCCAGGGCTCTGTGAGTGCTCTGGAAAATCTAAGCCCTGGCCCCAGCTCATCAGTCTCTATTAGTAAAATGATGAAACTGAGGATGCTCAGCACTGTGTAATTTCTAGGTCGATACTTAGAAAGTTATGGTGTCAGGATCTGATGCAGACAGACTGACTCCAAAACACATGCTTGTCTCTCAAAGCTTTTATGCTCTTCCAAGCATAGAGAGAAAGTTCAAGCTAGCCAGACTTCCTCTGCATGCTATAGTTCAGTGGTTCCAGCCTCCCCAGTGCTGCGACTCTGAAATATGGTTCCTTGTGTCATGGTGACCCCCGACCATAAAATTATTTTTGTTGTTACTTCTTAACTGCAATTTTGCTACTGTTATGAATCGTAAGTATTTTGGGGGACAGAGGGGCCATGACCCATAGGTTGAGAGCCCCTGCTGTGATTGTATCTGGAATGTTCCCTGAATCGTCCTTCATGGTGCCTGCCCTTGGGAGGTGGTGGAGCCTTTAGCAGGCAGGCTCCCATGAGTGATGTGATGCTGTTAAGGCCAGGCCTTCCAAAGGGACTGTTGCCATGAATGCCACTTTGACATGCTACATCTCCTCAGGGCTTGAAGCAAAGAGGATGGCCAATCACAGTCTGAAACTTTCACAACTGTAAGCCATATGAGACCTTTCCTCTTTGCAAGTCAGTTTAGCTCAGCTATATTTGTTACAGCACCAGGAAGCTGCCGACACTGCCTTGGGTTGCTTTGGGACACAGTCTTGCTATGTAGCCTATGCATGTCTCCGACTTGAGAGTCTGCCTGTCAGCATCAGAAGTGCATTATGGGTACATACCACCACGTGTGGCTGCATTTTCACTTTATACCAGCAAAATATTTGAGAATAGCTGAAAAGTTCTTTCCTAAGAAGCTGCTGGGAAATCTGGATGCTGAGGGGGGCTGTGTGTGATAAACGATGCCCAATACCTTCTACAATGTAATCTTATCCTTAAGTCTCACTGACCAAGGAAGTCAAGTTTTGTTAGTATTTAATCCTAAAACTGAGACAGCTGTAGGTACAACCTGGGGTTTATTTTTAGGCGCTAGGAGGTCTGAATTGTATTTAAAACATTTGAAGAAAGCACATAGGCCCATCCATGTGTTCTGACGACTGTTGTGACCACATTTTCCCCCACCCACCTCTAGTACTCACACATACATATTCATCCATTCCATTTAACCTTGGTCAAAATCTTTGCTCAAAATGGCCATTCATTAGGCCTGGTGGCACAAACCTGTAATTGCAGTTGCTAGGAAGTCTCGGTAGGAGGATTCAAAGGTTTAAATTCTATGTAGGCAAGAGAGAAAGTTTGAGGCTAGCCTGGATAACATACTGAGATCTAGGTACAAAATTAAAAATAGAAAAATGGCTGGGGAATGTAGTCTAATGGTAGAGTGCTTGTCTACCGTGTGCAAGTCCTGTGTTTAATCATTAGTGCCACCAAGAAATATAAACAAAAAAAAGGAAGGCAGAAAAGAAAAATCTGTCTTCCTGGGGTGTGTCTCTCTCACCATGCTTACCTAGAAGGTTATGGTCAGAATCCATTAAGTATATGCCATTGTCACAGAAGTTTTACTCTGTGCCATGAGCCTTGGTTTTCTCTGTGTCTCCTACTGGTACTGCACATGTCTTAGTGCTTGGAGTCTGGTTCATGGCACTAAAGACACTTAAAATTTGCCAGTAACGAATCAATAAACCACGACAGCATAGAGACTCTAAGTCTGAGGCCAGGCCCTTCATCTTGCGGCTCATAATGCGTTTACAAAGTGTAAATAAGCACGGTGTGCGCCAGAGCCCAGAAACACCAGCAGGGCCCTATGGTTGCAAAGTGTTGTAGGTCTCCGAGGGGACGACCTTGGAGAGCAATTGTTCTCACTTGTCACTGCCGATATCCAAAAAATGCAACTGCATTCCCATGAGCAGCTGGGTCTGGCAGACACTGCAGCGAGCAGGTCCTCTCGGAGCCTACTTGCCCTTGAGGGCTTCAAGGACAGAAGGGGTGAGGCAGGAGCATGGCCTTGCTTTACACTGTGCTTTCAAATAGGTTTTCTTGATATGTATTATCTGTAGTCCAAGGTCATGGGTGTAACTTTGCTGGCGTGGAATGCAGCTTCTCTGTCCCTTTGAGAGCTATCTTCCCACCATAGGATTCCAGCTCTCCCTTCAAAATGACCTGCAGTCATATCGCAAAGAGGCCTCCAGGACCGGCTTCCAGGTCCCTTCAAATGCTCCCCTCCATCTGCTCACTTCTCCACACACATTTCATTCTTGTACTTAGCACCCCTGGCCAGAGGAGTGGCTGAGAGGAGCTGGTCTGTTATCTGCCAGGCTGGGAGCTGTAGAGAGACAGAAACTTGCCTCTTACCCCATGCCAGGCTCTGTGCAGTACAAATAGGCCCTTACATCATTTCTTTCTCTTCCTTTCTGGTGGCTGTGATGGGAAAATCCTTTGAGGTCCTTGCCCACGCTAATGGTCTGTATTTCAAATGAGGCTCATCTTTGCATGCCAGCAGAGAAGGGCTCAACACAGTGTTACCGTGTTAAGACAAAGATTGACAAATTCCGAAGAGCTGGCCCAGCTCCAGAAATCTAAATCCAATATTATTTGATGCCCCCCCCCAAAAAAAACCTGCCCTAAACTCTGTCCCCTGCTCAACTAACATGGCAGAAAATGGGGTTTCCCTGTGCTGGGCAGCTACCTGAGTTCATTACCAATACTCCAGAGACTCCTTGACCATTTGGAGGGCTGAACTGCAGCAGATTCGCGGTGCATCCAGCTGCTAGCCTGGGACGAAGGAACACAGGGAGAAGAAACCATCATTATAGATTTTCCCGGCAGTGGCTTTCCACAGACTGGAATCGAAATGATAATTGGTGCCGCCGTCTTAAAGGTCATTGATGAGCAAGGAAAACTCTCTGGCGTTCTATAATAACGTCTCTTCCTGATGACCTTGATGTAGCTTCAAGATGAATTCACATGGGGGAAAATGTCTAGAAACACCTCTAAATAGCAACTGATAGCCTCCTAGAAACAAGCACGACAACAAGAAAGAAGGATTGCACTTTAAAACGAGTCTCTGCTACCAACTAGGCAGCCATGGAACTGTCGTTCTGTTTTGTCAGGAAATAAACCCTTCTAAATGAACAAAGGAGTCAATGACATTGGTGGGTGTTTTCAGTAATGAGACTGATTCTCAGTGCAGTGGAGAGAGGAGAGAGAGATTTGCTTGTCCTTTCTGGCTGCAGATGACTTTAAAACATGCTGTTAAATAATAGATGTCCATTAACTAGTCTTGCAATAGTTGCATTTAAACCAGTTTTATGATCATATGGAACCGCATTTTACATCAAAGTGCAACCAGATGGAAGTGCCCCCACATTGCAGATATGAGCAAATAGCATAAAGAGTTTTGTGAGACTGACTAACTGCTAGAATGACTAGGGACCCCAGTGTCTCTCAAGGACAGTATCACTGGCTCATGACATCAATCTCGTCTTTCCCCCATCCAGAGACAAACCAGGAAGCAGGCATAAAGTCTTAAAAATTGTTAAAAATACTTCTCTTGAAGGGCAGGTTTGAACTGAGATACAGTGGTAGAGCATTTGGCTAGCATGCACAAAAGTTCTTGGGTTCAATTCCTAGCACTAAAAAGAAAAGGCCAACGTGAGGCCTTGTAGCAGAAGGGTTCCTATTCTGTGTCCAATTGCTGTGGGAAATAAAATAACCTAGGGAGGAAGGAGTTTATTTGGCTTATAGTCTATATAGTCCATCATCAGGAGAAGGCAGAAGGCAGGCCAAGAACACAGAGAGGACCCTGGAGGCGGGAACTGTAGCAGAGACCTTGGAACAGCACTGCTCACTGGCCTGCTCAGCTTGCCTTCATTTCCTCCTCCTCCTCCTCCTCTTTCTTTTTCTTCTGTTTTTTTTCCCCCTTTGAGACAGGTTTTCTCTATATAACAGCTCTGGCTGTCCTGGAACTTGGCCTAGAACCCACAGAGATCTGCCTGCCTCTGACTCCCAAGTGCTGGGATTAAATGCATGCGCCACTACTGCCTGGCCTTGCTTTCTTTCTTATACCACCCAAGATCACCTGCCTATGGGTGGCACTGTCCATAGTGGTCAGGCTCTCTTGCAACAATCACTAATTTAAAAAAAAAAAAAAAGCCTCACAGACATCCCTACAGGCAATATGGTGGAGTCAATGCTCCAGTTAAGATTCTCTCTTCCCAGTTGACCCTATCTTGTGCCAAGCTGACAAGAAACTAACCAACATGCAAAGATACTCCTTCACAAATTCTGAGTAGATATTTTAACTAGCTATTTGTCATCTAAAAATGTCGAGGAGATTTGCTAATATTCATCACCCTCTAGAGTGCTCAAGAACTTGGGCAGTAGAGCTCCAGAGTGTGCCTTTGTCATTGGTAAGCCATTAGCATCTTCCGTATAATGACCCTCTCAAGTTCGTCAGCATTCTCTGAGCTCCTATGTCCATGTCAAGTTTCCTGTTACAGTGGTGGGGCCTACATACTACGCCTATGCTTCACCTACACTTTTGAACTCCAAGGAGACAGAGAAAGAGGTTTTCTCAAAAATAAAGGCTTCAGATTGTTAATAATCTTTGTTTTGTGTTCACATGTGTGCAGGTGTGTGTGTGTGTGTGAACACATATGGAAGCCAGAAGATGACATTGGGTGTCATTCCTCTTCAGATGCCACTCTCCTTGTTTTTTGAGGCAGGGTCTTTCACTGACAACCCCCACAAAGGAACCAGAGAGATCAGCCTGTCTCCACCTCCTCGGTGCTGGAATTACAAGAGTGTGCCAGATTAGCCTTTGTCCACCTCCTCGATGCTGGAATTACAAGTGCACCACTAGGTCCAGCTTGCTACATGGCTGCTGTAGACTAAACTCAAGTCCTCACAGGTCCCCAGCAAGCACTTATGAAGCCAGACATCTGCCCAGATTCCTGTGTTTCTATTATTCAATTGGAGCATTCATATGAGCTTTTAGAAGAAACAGACAGGGAAAGGGGGACCTCAGAAAAAAAATGATTATGCCATGATATTATATGCAGTCTCATAAAGAGTTCAAAGTGAAGAACTTAGGGCAGGTCAGCCAAATAAGAACACAACCCTAAATCCATCAGTTGCCTTGGAAATGGCTCTGCGAGGGATGCTGCCTTCTCTCTGGTACTCTACCTTAATGGATCAGCATTAGGGTGAATGCTCTCCTGAATCCAGCTATGCTGTGTGAGATGAAGGTGCATTATATGTGATGAGTATAAATGTTGTGCAAAAAATATGCCCTTACTTTGATGGTGATATTCTTCTCACCTTAGTAAATTATTCTGAACCTCCCAGAAGGATCGGGGCCGTCAGAGGAAGCCAGATCCACCAGTAGCACCCCTGCTGTACTCACCGACTGCCCCTCACTCAGCCCCATACATGGATACATTGTAGATTTCTATTTTTAATACTCACTATAATTTAAGAGGGAGGCTTTAACATCAACAGTGAAATGGCATTAGGCTGATAAACAATCTGTCTAGCATCACTTTTGTGTTTCTGTGAGTGAGCAGACCCTGGCACGAGTGTAGGGAGCTGGTTCCTGCATTATCCATTACACCAAGATGTAAATTACTTCACAGGCGCTGGGTAATCTCCATTCCTTTGATCTCTGCCTATCCTGTGGCTCATTTGGCCTGAGGAGCTGAAGCCATTCATAGGGTAACACGTCCCAGGCGGCTGGCCAGCCTTTATAAGGGATGGTTTTCTTGGTTCAGGGTCTCCGCTCTGGTAAGCTTATGCTCTCCCCTCACAAGATGCATTAAAAGCTTGTCTGCAGAAGGATCCGAGTGTCCTGCGTGTGATTTCTTGCTGGCGAGAAATACAGCGCGCGCGGGACACACGAGCAACTTCAGGGAGAAGGGAGTGACTCTAACTCACAGTTTGAGGGGATACAGTCCATCATGGCAGGGAAGGCGTGACAGCGGGGTCTGAGATGAGGTGGCTAGTCGTATTGTGTCACAGAAAGCAGAGATGAATGTTGGTATCCGCCCCCTTCTCCTTTCTATCCTGTCCAGGACTTGAGTCCATTGGGTGGTGTTGCCCACACTCAGAGTGTAAATATGTGCCCACACTCAGGTAAATATGTCTACACATATTCTCACATACATATCCGGAGGTGCATCTCCACAGTGGCTCCAAATCCTGTCAGGTTGACAGTCAAGACCAACTACCACAGGCAGAAGCACAAAGGACTGGGATTTAGGCTATATGTACATTATACATATACCAGGAAAATGAATACGAATAACTACCTACTATACCCCTCTCGTGAGTCAGTCAGCCTCCTGTCACTGTAATGAAATACTGGAGACAAACGTCTTACAAGGAGGAAGGATTCATGGCTCACAGTTAGGGAGACTCTGGCACACAACTGGCTGTCCTCTTGCTGTGAAGACACATGACCAAGTGCGTGACAATTGCTTACCTCAACATCCATAGAGCAAAGCTGAGGGAAAGGAGAGGACCAGAGCCCCGAGATCCCCTTCAAAGCATGTCCTGACAAGTGAAGACCTCCCACAATGCTTCTCGTAAAGGCACCACCTCCTCCCACTAACGTTAAACCGGGACCAGTCCTTTAAGAGATGGGCATTTATGGAATGCTCATGTAAGCCACAGTGCCCTTCAGTCCTCAGTGAGGTGCTTCCCTACCTACCACCATGTTGGGTATAAAGAGAAGGAAAGGAGGACCCTCACTTTCTCAGGAGCATGTCTCCCCCACATCAGAAACCCCCCCCCTAAGATGGCATTAGCTTATGTCAGGAGTGACTAAATGGCCGTATCCCCTCAGCAGGTCAATGTGTTCCTTTGGCACAGAGGCATAGCTTGAGAAGGCTGTCAGCATGCTGTGTTCTCATCCTGTGAGGAGCAGCGGTGTACAGTGGTGGTAACACAGAAGGACCGACTTGAACTTTAGAGTCCCACTCTACTGGTCAAGACGTTCTCACAGAAGTAATTGCATTCAACTGGGAGCACCCTGGGGAGAGTTTCATGGGCCTCTTCACTATATACACTTGCTTCAGTGTGTTAGAAAACTTAGAAGAATATGATATACATCCCAGTTAGGAGCTATGAACTGCTCAGAAGTGCAACAATTAGTGTGGTCAGCTTGAAAAAAATCTAGAATTAATCAAGAGATGAGCACATGCCTGCCATAGGGCTATCTTGATTGTGTTCAAGGACACGGAAATGGCTGCCCACTGTGGGTAGCACCATTCCCCAGCCAGGATTTTGGACTGTGTAAGCAGAAAAAAGGAGCTGAGCATCAGCACACATGCATTCGCCCCTCTGCTGCAGCTGGTAAATGTCACATGACAGGTGTGTCACATGACCAATTGTGCTCTGGACTTTCCCATCATGATGGAGTGTACCCTGCACCCTGAGCTAAAACAAACCACTTCTCCCCTTAAGTTGTTTTTGTCCGAGTATTTTACCACAGCCACAGAAAGGAAACTGTGACAGGAAAGTATGATGAGATCTTCATAAGAAAAGACCTGGAACAGGGTCAAATCTCCTGGGAGCCACTAGTGGGTCTCTATCTGTTAGAGATGCTACTAGACTAGAATAGTGATAGTGACAGTCATCTTATGTGCCTCAGTCTTCATGCCTGTCAAATGGGGATGGGAACAGTACCCATCTCATAGAATTGGGCGGAGCATTTAGACTATTGGTCAATCAGCACAGAGCATGGTGACTGGTGTTTGTGTGTTCCTCACAAGAATTAACTGCTCCTGTGTTTGTTAAGTTGGAGAGTGTAGCAAGGCTGTTTAGTAGGACCAGTCTGAGAAGAGCCTGGCCAAAGTACAAAGGAAACAGAGCTGCTCTATCTTCTGAAAGTCCAGAGAAGAGCTGGACACTCTCCTGTAGCTGAACTGCTCAGACTGTTACTGAGTTCAGAGGTGATGTGACTGGCCAGCCTCCCATCCTGCCATGGTGCCTTCCCTGCCTCTACCATGGCTTCCTCGCCATGACAGACTGTGTGTCTCTCCAAATTTCAAGCTAAATAAACCTTATCTCCTTTAAATGTCTTTTGTCAGGGTATTTTTATCACAGCAACAGACGGAACTAATGAAGATAATGTTTTTTACCTGAATGTTCATAGAAAGAAAAGTGATTTTTATATCATGACCCCAAATATTAGGTGTCAGCATGCCCACACCCAAGAAGGCTTTCCTTGAAGACTGTTACTGATACAGAATATGTAGCAGCCACTCTCCACAGTGCTGCATGAGCACCATCGATTTTAGGTCAATCCACGGCACTTACTCAGCGACCGCCGCATCTGTATGTTCTGCATCCTGTCTTACAATTTCAACATAAATTAAAATTTAATGCTTCTCTTACATTAAATATTTATATGATACAAACCTATTCTCCACAGATCTGTGACTTAAAAAAACAAAACAAAAACAAAAGGATGATTTCCAATAAAAAAGAATGACTTGAGATTTTTAAACTGTGTCACGGTCAAATAAGCAAAAGTTGATCAAATGACCTTCATGAGCATGAAGGTGAGGGCTTAGCTTTATAAAAATTCCCTGGAGTTCTCTGCCCAAAGTCAAAGAAGGAATTTCTCTGGGATAGTTGAGGTCAAGAGCATTGAGACCTTGGAAAGTGCATCATCACCCGTGAGCTTCCTTTCTCCCAAGCACATCTGGTCAATGTGGAAGTTTTCATACCACTATGCAATGTAAGAACAATAAAAACTATACTTAAGGGCCTGGGCAGATGGCTCAGAGGTTAAGAGCGATGGCTCACTTACTGCTCTTACAGAGAACCTGGGTTCAATTCCCTGTACCTACATGCATCTCACAGTCACCTGTAACACCACACACACACACACACACACACACACACACACACATACACACACACACAATATATATTTTAAAGAATACAATACTTCACATTTAGAGTTTTTGGCTTTATTATATCATTCTCCCAAATTGAGAGCTGTGCAAAGAACACCAAAAAATACTTTGATTGAAAAATTTTTTATGTTTCTGAGGTTATACTTTATTTCTTCACTTACTTGGAATCAAAGTCAAGGCATTGTTCATGCTAGGCAGGTGCTCTGCTGTTGAGCTATGTCCCCAGGCTATCGTGTCATGGTTTATGTGATCATGTAAAACATTTCATTCTTTCTTTTAAAACATCCCATTTGTATCATTCTTGTTGTGACAACTTTATGAAGGGGACAATAGATATTAAGCCTTAAATATTTCATCCTTTCCCTTGTCTCATTTTGATGACTACTGTAGGCTTCACAGCCATTTCCTGGTACATCTGTGGTGTTAATGGCATTCAGAGGGTGGTCAGACATTGGGAGGAGCTGTGAAAGTGTGCCTGGTCATGAGTGAAGGGTGGCAGTAGCTTGGAGGTGGAGAGGGAGGTCACTGGGGTTTAGAGGCTCCAGAAGGCAGCATCCCTGAGTAAGGCGTCTGGTGCTGGCAGAAGGATGGGGGACTCATTTGTAAAGTCCTCCTTTGTTGCTTCCAGGAGTCATGGTGACTTGGTGGCTTTTGACGTTGAAGCTCCTTTTAGATGTGCTTCTGTGCTGAGGTGAGGCTTCCTGTGGCCACCCAGGACTGTCTCCACAACTTCCTTTATAGTCTTTTGCTAACTCTGGCAGCTCTTCTCATTTCTCCAATAGGAAATCTACTCCTGGGGCATCAGTATGCGAGGTAGACTTTGCCAAGTTCTGGTGGGGATGGAAGAGACAACAGTTTCATACGGTGGACCACTTTGCTTGTCTCTTCACGTCCCTTCCTTCTCCCAGGGGTATGCCTTCCAGTACTCCACGATCTTCCAGACCCGACTATACCCAAGCCCACCGACCTCCCTAGACATCCGTGTGGACCGTGCATTGGTTACTTTCCATTGCCGTGACCAAAGTCCCCAACAGAAACAACCTGAGAGAGGAGACATTTATTTTGTCTCGAGGTTTCACAATATGAGTCCATTATGAACAGTTAGGCCACAGACAGAGAGAAAGCAGGGAAAGGGGGATGTCAGCATTGGCCTTGGTCTCCTAGGTGATTTAAAGTCAGTCAAGCTGATGGTGGCAATGATGCATCTACGGACTGTGTATAAGTGTTTTTCACTAGTGCATAAAATTCAAAAAAGAAAATCAATTATATTTTAATTATTTATGACTACAATTCTGTAGTTGATTTTTCTGGCATGACTATGAACCAAATCCCCATTGTGTCTCTGAACCGCCTGTCAATGCTGTGTCAGTGCATTCTAATTTTAAAGGAGCTTTTATGTCAAAAAAAAAAAAAAAGTTTGGGCAGTTTTGTAGTAAGATGTATGCCTGGGAGTGTCATCTCTAAACCCAAGTCAACATGGGAAGATCTAGGCACAACTTGAATCACCACCGGGTTAGTTCAGAATGCAAAGTCCTGTGTGTGTGTGTGTGGGGGGTGCAATCACTGAGTGTTTGTTGTGTTCCTGCTGTGGCCAGACTCAGAGCAGGATGCTGGGCTTAACTGTGAAACAAGACAGGCAAGGTCTCCATCCTCATGAAGTCTGTGGCCTGAAGGGGAGGCAGTAATCACACAAGCTCAAACAGAATGTGACGGGTGGCTGGGGAATTGCGGTGGAGTAAGATAATATTCCAACATTCCCAGGAGACTAGAGACAGGGTGGGAATGGGGAAGGGGAGATCTTCAGGGCAGGGGTAACAGCAAATGTGTAGAGGTGAGGCACTGAGGGAAGCAGGCAGCATGGGGGGGGCGGTCAAGAAAGAGCTTAGGCCTGATATGCTGTCATATGCCTTGAATCTTAGCATTCAGGCTTAGGAGGAGGAGGAGGCAGCAAGCCTGCCTGTCTCAAAAAGGGAAGGGGGGAGGGGAAGAGGGGAAAAAAGTAAAGAAGGGGGAGGGGAGAGAGGAAAATTCATCTGTGGCTTGGACCCAGAATTCAGAGCAGCAGGGTGGGCAGGCGTGGCCCCGCAGGGCTAGAGAGGAAATGCCAGTGTGTGAGTCCCCCATCTTTGGTTTTCTTTGGTTTTGATTTGAGACAGACTCTTTCTACAAAACTTAGAACTCACTATGTAGACTTTGCTATGTGACCTCAAATTCAGAGATCTGTTTGCCCCTGCCTCCCGTGTGCAGCCATTAAAGGTGTGTGCCGTCTTCGGCTTTCTAAACCTTTTCAGTTTGTCCCCTGTTTCCTCATACTCAGCTGAGACCCAGCCTCAGTCTGACCTCGGGCTTGCATTCTGACCACACCTCTGTTTGCTAGAGGCCTGGGTAGCTGCATAGCATGGCTGTCAGTCCCTCTGCACCTAGTTCAACACTCAGAACTCCCTCTGGTCATCTCCCAAGCACCTACACTGAGCTCAGGTGATCTCTGAGTGTGGAATACCTATGCATGTGTTGTACATTATCAGTAGTGGCTACCTTTTCACTTAATTGCTTGTGCATACAACAAAAAATATATAGCACCTGGACTCTCTGCCATATACCCTGGATCCTAAATATGAATGACCAGATCAGTTTAATACTTGAAGTATCTGAGCACAGTCTCAAGATGAGAGTGCAACAGACAGACCAAGCATCACAGAGGGGGCGGCACCATACCTGTCATTCAAAACCCATTCCTAACTCTTAACGCAACCCTTGACTTGTAAATAGATGCCCACGAGGCATGCGATGATTGACGTGCATATTTTCCAGTGCACAGTGGGCTATGATAGCATGGAAACAGGACATATCATCAGATGGGGCCAGCGGCGAGGAATGCACGGCTGACTTTGGAGTCTAGGTTAGATAGAATGCCATCATTTTGGCTGATGGTGTGATTTTTCTCAGTGGGTACTCACCCGCTCTCTTCAGAACAGAACTACTGGGTGATTTTAAGAAAGGTTTCTAAAGACAAATATATAGAGCAGTGAGAATGTAACAGATAACAGAAAATGATTGAAACGATTAGCTATGAGCTTCATCATGGACTGGGGAAGGGAAGAAAGAAACTCAGAGGGAACAAACGAGAGCACTCAAGGCACCAGAGGTCTCCATAAGATTTAAAGACTAGAGAATGGGGTAATAGTGAAGAAATGGGACCAAAAGAGAATATTAATATGAGGAGAAGATAATGGTGGCTAAGGTTACAAAGGTGGAGCTGTGCTGAGCAATTCCAGCTTCCAGCGAGAATGCTTAGGGAGAGCCGAGGATGTCAAATCCATCCGCTGTGCTTGAGTCATGAGTGTGTCATCCTTGCTTTGGAGGAGCATGGCTGGAGCAGGACTGAAGGGAGGAGTCAGAGACCAAAGACTCCAGCGGGGCAGTGTCAGGAACAGCATCACAGGAGGGGAGACCCAAAGTATGCTCCTCCAAAGTGTGTCTTAGGCAGGATTCTCTGAGAAATCAGAGCCTTAGCCATTGGCTTACATGCACATTGTTGGTTTTTGGAACAAGATCCCAGGGAAGAGGAGTGGGAGAAGAGTGAGGGCGTGGCAGAGAGAGAGGGAGAGAGAGAAGCGAGAGAGAGAGAGAGAGAGAGAGAGAGAGAGAGCAATGCAAGATACACACTTCAGTAATTATCACTATAAGTGAATAGATTTTTGCCCTGATTTCAGAAACTTCCCAGAAGTCACGTGGAACAAACCTCAGGATGTATCCAGTTTCTTCTTTCTCTGTCAGGGGTGCTTAGTAAGGGTGTGAACTCCTGGCAGTAGCATCCTTTTGGCAGGTTTCTTCAAGTCTCTCCCTCTAAGGCTCTTGGAAGATCCAGACAGAAATTGGAATGACATGTTGCAGCTAAGACATCACACTGCCAGGTTTCCACCTGCCTGGAGCTGTTTGTCATAGCAGTGGCTGGAGAAAACCGTGGGCAGAGAGAATGCAAAGGGTAGGCACAGGAAGTGGCCATCACGAAGGGCAGAGAAGTCACTGTCAGTAAGCAACAGATGGGAAAACAAACAAAACAACAACAACAACAAAAACAGTAAGGCAACAGCATCAAGGCTACTCCAGGTGGGTGACATTAGTGGCCAAATATTCGGTTTCCGCCTTGACCCAGAACTTGGAGGAAAAAATGTGGGTGAAAAGTCCATCTGGCAAGTGAGCAAGAGCAGAGTGCAAAGAAGAGGCCCAGGTGGGATGGTTCCTGGCCATCCTAGACCATGCAGGTTCAGCCAGTTCCAGGAACCAAATCACCACAAGGCTGGCCATGAAATCAAGCTGCAGTTTGAGCAAGGATATGGAGGAATCAAGAGAAACAGTATCTGTTCTCAGAGAAGTCTACCTAGGTAAGACTGGTGATACACTTAAGGTTTTTCTGGGGAGACTCTAAACAGTGATTCTCAACCTGTGGGTCACGACCCCCACAGGGGTCATATATCAGACATCCTGCATATCATACATTTACATTACAATTCATAACAGCAGTGAAGTTAAAGCTATGAAGTAGTGATGAAATAATTTTATGCTTGTGTGGGGTTACCACAGCATGGGAACTGTATTAAAGGATGGTAGCATTAGGAAGGTTGGGAACCACTGTATTGGGGGTCGCAGCATTTGGAGGTTGAGAACTACTTCTGTAGACAGCAAGCATAAAGACACCATTTATCAGAGCCACTTGGCAGTTTTATTTACCAAGGTGAATTAATAAATTAGCATCCTGATTTCGACCGTACTCTATGGGGAGTTTGTTTAGCTAGTTAAGCTTCCCAAGACTAAATCACTCTGGGCTTGGTACTAAGTCAAATCTATGAAACTCCAAAGCATCAGATTCCAGCTTTTCCCAGTGACTGCAGTAAAGAGCACATGGCCAGAGAGGTCGGCCTCAGGTCTTCGCCCGATGATTTGCAGCTCACCTTCTGACTCAGGGCGCTGCTTCTGTGTGATGTTCCGTCACTCACAAGTAAAAGTATGTTTATGCACCACTTGTCACCTTTTCCTGTATAGGTCCCCTGTATGCTCAAGCCAACCTGTGTATTTCTGGCCTCGGTTTCTGCAGGTCAGGGCTCTAGCATGCCTTGCTCGGCCCCTTGTACCTCATGTCTTTAATGGACTGGAGTCCAGATACCAGCTGCAATTGTTCATCTGAAGATCTCACTGGTCGGGATCTCTTTCCGAGTTCTCGTGATGGTTGGAAGCATTTAAGTTTGTGTGGATTGTCTCTTGTGATACTTTGCCGAGGAGTCTGTGTCTTGTCACCCCAGATAGGTAATAACAGACCAAAGAAACGATGCAACCTATGTCCAACTTGGGAAAACAAGGAGTTTACTTAATGAAGCTTGAGTGAGGTTTGCATATGGGAGCTTGACAGACTCAGAGCTTGCAGCACTGAGAAACTTACCCCAAAATGAGGGATTCATGAAAACAGTATCACTGGTTCCCTGCACACGGACAGGTGCTATACCACTGAGGAGCTTCTCCATAAGTTCAAGGCCAACCTGGTCTACACAGTGAATTCCAGACCAACCAGGGGCTATATAAGTGAAACCTTGTCCAAAAAAAAAAAAAAAAAAGAAAGAAAGAAAGAAAGAAAAGAAAGAGAAAAAGGAAGGGAAGGAACGAAGGAACGAAGGAAAAAGAAAGAAGGCCTTAGACAAATTTCTTCTACGGCTATGATGTAATGGGGGGGGGGTTCAGATTTCTCCTACTCACATCTCATTGGTAAGAACGTGGACATGTGACCACAGAAAGGTTAGGTGGAGGCTGGGAAGTGAAATTTCTTGTCAGATATCCTTGAATCCTATCAAAACCCAGAGTCAGGGGCTTTTATATGCAAAGAGGAGGAACTAGAAAGGGGGTGATAAGCAGGCTCCACGCCAGTAACCACGAAAGGGTGGGAAGTTTAATTTGTTATTTTCAGATCATCCAGTGTGTGTCTGTTCATCCCAGCGTCCCATGGTTAGAACCACCAGCCTGACAGCCACAGGTGCAGTGGCGGCATGAATATCCTGGGATAACCAACCACTATCTGATTGTACTACAGGCCCTGGGATAACCAACTGCTGTCTGATTGTATTACAGGCCCTGGGATAACCAACCGCTGTCTGATTGTATTACAGACCCCTTTGCAGGAGGAAACTCATCTCTATCACTAGAAATCTTGTGGCTAAGGAGGTGATGGGGAGAAGCTGCTGTCTTTACATTCTTTTTGTAGCTGCAATGGTTATCTAGAACATGTTATACACAGCAGACTGTGTGGGTAACAACAGATGAACAATTTTCTACTTGATTAAATTTGAGCCAGGCAGTGGTGGTTCACACCTTTAATCCCAGCACTCTATAGGCAGAGGCAGGCAGATCTCTGTGAGTCTGAGGCCAGTCTGGTCTCCAGAGTGAGTTCCAGGACAGCCAGGCTTACACAGAGAAACCCTGTCTCAAAAAAAAAAAAATTAATTTGAGTGCAAGTGTGGTTTGACTTGTCTATAATTCTAACACTTGAGAAGTGGGAGCAGCAAGAACAGGAATCCAAGATCAAACTCAGCTATATCGTGAGTTTAAGGCCAGCCTGGAATAGATGAGGCCACACATATCTCCTAATTTGGGGTTCTACTCCAGTGTTATGTTTTCCCAAACTAGAAAGAAAATTTAAATAAAACTGTTGTTAAATGCTTGTTTTTGTTGTTTTGTTTTAATTTTGTTGTTGTTTGTTTTTTGTTTTTGTTTTTTGAGACAGGATTTCTCTGTGTAGCACCTGGATATCCTGGAACTTGATTTGTAGATCAGACTGTTCTCAAATCAGAGATCCACCTGCCTCTGCCTCCTAAGGGCTGGGATTAAAGGTGTGCGCCAGCACCGTGAAGCCTAAATACTTGTTAAAAATTGAACTTATAAAGTAGATGACTGGATAATTGCTAAGATAAATGGACTCTTTCGTTTTATACATCTAATCACAAGTGCATCAAATCAAGACAGCCCCTAGGACATTTATTTTTAAGATACTAAATCATTAAAAATTCTACATTCCCTCACTAACATCAAACAGAGTACGGGCATCTAAGTACTGATTCAATTTTGATTGTCATATGTCTGTGTCAGAGGGCATTTCCAGCCGCTGGCAGTGGGTGAACCCAGCTAACCCAAGGAGCCTGAACGATGCCCAGCATTTTGAGTGTTTTTTAACATATGTGCGGTCTTTCAGTCATACACTTACTTAATAGTGTGAAGCCTTTTCTGTTTGCAGAAAGACTTGAGGCGTGTGAGTGCTTTTCCTGCATGCACACATGTAGTTCGTGTGTCTGGTGTCCACCAGGGACAAGAGGTAGGTGTTGGATCTCCTGGACCTGGAGTTACAGATGTTTGTGAGCTGCTGTTTGGGTGCTGGGAACTGAAGCTATGTTCTCTGTAAGAGTGGCAAGTGCTTCTTTGACTGCATAGCCACCTGCAGAGTCCCACAAATGTATTTAATCATCTAGCTAGTGGGGGACAGCAATGGCGGTGGTGGAATGTGTTAGTGTGTGTGTGTGTGTGTGTGTGTGTGTGTGTGTGTGTGTGTGTGTGTAGAGGGTATTTAATCATTTAGTTAATGGGGGAGGTGATGGTGGTGGTAGTGTGTGTTAGTGTGTGTGTGTGTGTGTGTGTGTGTGTGTGTGTGTGTGTGTGTGTAGTGAGTGGTATTTAATCATTTAGTTAATGGGGGAGGTGATGGTGGTGGTAGTGCGTGTTAGTGTGTGTTAGTGTGTGTGTGTGTGTGGTATGTGCATGTGAAGCTCAGAGGACAATCATTTCTCAGGCATCAGACACCACTTTGAGTTTTTTGAGACAGGTTCTCTCGATAGCCTGCTCTTGAGTTCTCCAGGTAAGCAAGACTGGTGGGGCAGTAAGGCCCTGGAATCCACCGTGTTGGCCTCCCCGGCACTGGAATGACAAGCACACATCACAGGCTCAGCTCTTTTTACATGGCTCCTGGGGACCAAACTCATGTCCTCACGCTTCCAGAGTAAGTGCTTTCCTGGTTGAGCTCTCTCCCCGGCCCACAGATGGAGTTTTGTATCTTTCTACTTAGCTTTATTTTAAAAATTTTCCCTGTGTGTTGTAACAAAACTTTTGAAAGTTGACACATTTATCACCTCCTCTCAGCTGACCTCAGGGCTGTGACTGAGGCTGTCTCCATTAACAAACTGAACACCCTGCAGAGCCTGCACACCTGGCTGCTGGTCTGCTCGGTGTCCTACCCCCGTGGTCACCTGGCAGTGATGTGTCCATGTGAAAGAGCCCTGGTGACAGTCAGCATTTGCGTCACAGAGTGAAAAGACAAGTGTAGCAGGCTGCAATCAGGAAAAAAGGGAGCTGTGTCCTCATGAGCACTGACATCACCACACACCAATGGAAGCCACGGCAATGAGAGAATGGTGCGAAACCAGAGTCACTTGAACACTGTAACTGAGAGAGGGCAGAACAATGGGGAGGTGCCTGGGACAAATGGTACCGCTGGGAACAGCAGGAAACAGTGGCTCTGGTGTAATTAAAACTGGGCCTTGAGGTGGCCATGGTCAAGGATCTCAATGGTCCTGGCACCCAGGGCATTAGTCACATGGTACTCATCAGGTGACACCCTAGCCTGAACCTGAATATCGGCTGACACCGTAGAAACACTGTTCCTCTGGTCCAGCATTTGCCAACACTGCTGTTAATAATTAACCTAGCATTGACAATGCGTCTGTGCACACCTTCAGACAGAGCCTTTCAGCAGAGTCTTTCCACCCACTTGGCCACACCCTTCCTGGTAATTTTTGTATTGTTACACAGCAGAACATCAACACTGTTCGGTACTGGAACTTTCTGAGAGAAAGGCCTCCTCAGAAGGCCAAAGCTGTGTCCTATTCAGTGTCCTGTGGTACAGAGGTAGCCCCTTAAAAGCAGAAAACACTAAGCCTGACAGGTAGTTATCCAAGTAGGTCCAGGGTATAGGGAATTTCATCTTTGCTGGGACAAGAGTTGCTCTTTGGTTTTGTTAGATAAGGCAACCTTGAACTTATGCAGTGATCCTCCTGCCTCTGCCTCCCTAGTGTTGGAGTCAGAGGTGTGTGCACTGCTATGACCTGTTCAATGCTGCCCTTCAAGTGAAGATGGTTAATTTATTAGAGCATAAGTCAGAATTCCCTGGGGATGTCCTTCATAAGAAATGTATTCAGGACTCATCCTTGGAATGGGTTAACATGGAGTCTGGGCATATATTTCAGAGTCCTCCTCAGGTAATAATGACGTGTGCTCTTGGTTTTCTGCCACAGGAGAGGCACTTAGCCAGCATGGCTGCTGTGCTGTATTTTCCTTCCCAAACATGGAGTTTCCACTTTGAGAGAACCCACCCATGTGATCATTCTGGTGTATTTAAAGTACGATGGAAAGACCCTTCCTGCCCAGGCTTGCCCAGCTTGTCTCAGGAGATAACAGCCCCCAGGGCCAACTCCACTGTTTCCATTACTAGGCCGTGGAGCAGAGGCAATGTTACTTTGGAGCAGAGGAGATAGCTCCAAAGCCAGCCTGGGGTCCTTGGACACATGGGCATCAGCCTCAGTCAGGCTTCTTCCATGGGGTTACGGTGTTCTTCTCTACCTGCTTCTACTGGGAATATCACTGAAATCAGAACATTGAGGCACAGGTGGGACGAGCTCTGAAGACTTCCAGAAGTATTTCCATTGGGTAGGGATGCAGCATTTCAACACAAACTCTCTTGCCCTTTAAAAGTATCTTTTTTTTCATTTATTTTACCCCCTCTGTCATGCCGGCCAACAGCTGTATTTGCAACTGCCTGTAAAATCGTGCCCTGTGCATCCAAGATAGCACCATTACAAAAATAGCATCCTAGGGGAAAGACTGAAGTCTATTAAAGGCACAAAACCATATTAAGATTAAAAAAAAACAAACAGAATAAAAGAGAAACTACTTTGGACTCTATCCAGTAAGCCATTCATTTCGTTTTTGTCCCAGTGTCTGTATGACAAGGAAGTTGAATTAAATGGCCTTCTAAATTCCTTCTCGACTTCAGGTCTTGTAAATCTATTACCCGTGTGTGGTACAAGAGTCTGTGTTCTCTGTGATGTCAAATGAGTATCTCCCAGGAGATAGCTCCAAAGCCAGCCTGGGGTCCTTGGACACATGGGCATCAGCCTCAGTCAGGCTTCTTCCATGGGGTTACGGTGTTCTTCTCTACCTGAACGTTTGCTGTTGGAATCCAGCCCCCATGGGGTCTCTAAGAGTTGTTTTCCAGCATAACCACAGGTACCTCCTGTTTTCCTGACCTCACCCCACTGGCATCAATATCCTGTTGTGAACCCTTTGACCTGGGGTTTTTGTAAGTTTGTATATAAGGCTGCTCCACAATAAAGGTGAAGGACATTCTCTCAGAAAAGGACCAGGAGTCTTGTTCATCCAAATCTCCAGGCTTTCGCCCAATACTCAGACTTAGTGGCCAAGAGCAGCCACAGTTTGCTCCTTGCAGGGTGGAGTTAGCATGATTAGCGCATGGTCCCACCACTGGGGGGTCTGGACAACTAGTTCTGCTGTCTTAGATCCCAGCACTGGTTGCCATTATCTGTGCTTGCCTCGATACATAACCTGCTTGCCCAGCCCCTGCTGGCTTTGGCTTGTGCTTTGTTTTCTTCTAGTCATCATTCAACAAACACTAGGTGTGTGTTCTGCTCGTGCACTGTCCTTGGCAGCCAGTGAGAGATGAAGAGGGGGAAAGCAAGCCCTTCCTAGTAGAGCCCGTGTCTAACTGTGTCCCAGCCTGGCCTTTGAAAGCTGCCTAAACCTATCTTTCTGCTGGGAAGAATAAATAAATAAATAAATAAATAAATAAATAAATAAATAAATACCCAGAACCCCGTGGCCAGGACTCACTGCAGCACCTGTGGATTGAAGCCTCTCGTTTCTTCCTCCTTTCCTCCCTGCTTCTAGTCTTCTTCCCTTTCCCTGTCCTTTACCCCTTTCTGCACCCCTACAGCCTGCCCCCTCCCCTCTTCTCTCTTCACCCCTACCCTCTTCTCATTTTCTTTCTCTCCCCTCCCCCACGTGGTCACCCGACCTCTTCCTGTTCTGGACATCTGGTCTTGGCTTCCTCCGCCAACTTGACACTCCATTGTCATGTGTGGCCTGTTCCTATTGAGCAATGACAGAAGGAGAGAATCCAGTCACCTGTGCCTCGGCCATTCATACTCAGGAACATTTTTGTTAAACCTGCTCTCAAAGCATCGAGTTTTCCATGTGTCACAATTAAAAACCGGAGCCCACGGAGCAGATGGCTGCGTGGGGAATCCAGCCGTGGAACATCAATGGCACTGAAGTGATAGCAGTTTCCCACCAGGCTCCGACACATGGAGGAGCATTTTGCAAAAACTGAGTGATGAGGAGTGCTCTGCCAGGGCTCCTCTGCTTGCCTTTTCTGTGCAGACCTGCTGCCACCAGGAGTGATGGCACTGACAGGCACAGCCAGCTTTCCTTGGAAACATCCATTCTGGGTCTCTGTTATGTGTCCCTCTGCTTCCCCTCCCCCAACAGCCGCACCCCAGCAAGAATTTAATATGCAGCACATATGTGCACTTCCCTTTGGCTGGGACTGAGCTCTGGAACCCCAAGGCTGCTATGCAAACCTATGGGCTGATCCTCCTCTCCAGTCTCCTCTAAAACCAGACTCCCCTACAGCAGGGAGAGAGAAGGAGACACAGGCCCATGGCAGGACATGGGGATGTTTATCCAGAAGTTGGCGGAGGAGGCTGTAACCAAGCCTCCACCACAGTCAGTGAAAGGTCAGGCTCAGTTTCTCTTTAAGAAAGGAGACTTGGAAGTTGCTGTTTCCCAACCCAGAGAATTCCAAAGGAGAGCTGCCATGGAAACTGCTGTGACCAACACACTGGGTTATAAATAACAAAGGCATCTAGTATGTCGTCACCTGCTCACGCCTAGGTCCTCTCTTTGGATCCCTCTGTCCCCACTCCCTGCCCCCAGGGTAGAGTCTCAATCATTGAGCTGATCATCAAAGTTTCCCTTCTGCCTCCAACAAAGTCGAGTGAAAGCAAGCTAGAACCACAGGCAGATGGCCATCATCCAAAGGGCCCTGCGCCAGTCTCCTCTCTTTTTCCCCACATTGACAAATCATGGCTACTTCCCCTGGCTGTCACCAGGTTAAGACTGGAGAAGAGCATGAATAACTACAGGTGGGCAGAGCTAGCACCGGAGTCCCAGGGGCTGGCTACCACCAGCTCTTGGCCCTGGTACGTGCATTGTGACTGGTCTCCAATTGTCCAACAAGGAAATTACATGACAAAGAAGCTCAGAATTTGCCTTAGGTTACCCAAGCCATAATCTGGCAGGGATCCTAACTCAGGAATCTTGTGACTCCGAAGGCTAATAGATAAAATAGTTGAATTGCTCTTAAAATCTTGGAATGTACTTTTATAAATTCATTTAGACAATCAATACATTTTTAGTACCTTTGTGTCAGGGGTTTACTATACTTCAATAAAAATTTCTTGGCCTCATCATATTTAGACTCTGGTGGAAGGGATGGAACAAAGTTATTTCAGAGATTTTTTTTTTTTTTTTGTCTTTAAAATTGTGTGTGTGTGTGCTGCCAGAGGAGCTAGGAAACGAGGAGGACCCCAAGAGAAGATTGCGTAGTCCCTGGAAGAAGGGAAGGGCGACAAGAACCCCTGACCAAAGTGGGAGGAGGGGAGAGGAAGGATGTGGGAAGGGAAGAATGGAGGGGGGAGGAGAACAAGAGGACTGAGACAAGGGAGGAATAGAGGAGGGCAAGAAAGGAGAGGCCCTGATAGAGGGAGACAGTACAGGTTTGGAGAGAGAGCTGGCACAGGGGAAATGTTAGGGGTTCCACAGGGATGACCCCAACTAAGAATCCAAGCAGTGGTGGAGAAAATGCCATTGATAACTTTCCCCTATAATGAGATTGGTGTCTACCTTGGTTACCATTCCTGGAGCCTTCATCCAGTAGCTTTTCAAAGCAGAAACAGGTACCCACAGCTAAGCACTGAACCATACCCCTGAAATCCAGTTGTGGAGAGGGAGGAGGGATGAACAAAGGAGCTAAGATGGGACTGGAGAGACCTGCAGAAACAGTTGACCTGACCTAGTGAGAGCATGGAGACCCTAGTCATAAAGCTGGGGAAATAGCATTGAGCCAAACCAAGCCCTCTGAATGTGGGTGCCAGCTCGGAGGCCAAGACAGTCTATGGGACCTCTGACAGTGGAGCCAGTCTTTAACCCTAGAGCACAAATGGACTTTGGGAGCCCGTTCCCTATGGAGGGATACTATTGCAGCCCAGATACAGCAAGGAGGGCCTAGGCCCTCCCCCAAACTATATGACAGACTTTGAAGGTCCCTGGTGGAGGGCCTCACTATCCCTGGGGAGGAGTTGGGGGATGGGTTGGGGAGGTTGATGGGGAACATGGAGGGTTGGAGGGCAAGGGAATGGGGGGATGGATATGTAAATATGAGTAGTAATTAAAGAATTTTTAAAAATCAATAAAAATGGTGTATGTGCATGTTTATGTGTGTATGTGTGTGTGTGTATGTTTGTAAGTGTGTGTGTGTGTGTGTGTGTGTAGAAGCATGTATGTGGAGGTCAGAGGACAACTTTCAGGAGTCAGCTCTCTCATTCTAACTCATGAGTCCCAGGAATTGAACTCAGGTCCTCAGGCTTAGCAAGAAGCACCCTGACACACTGAGCCACCCCGACAGCCTAAGAGTTTTTAATTGCTATTTATCTCCCAACTGTGGAAAGTGCTGCAGAGACTGTAAAACTTCCAAATGAAGCTGAATCGATTACAGTGATGAAAGCCAGGAAACTCAGCCACCAAGGAATCATATTAGCAGAGAAGTAGACATCCATTCCAACGGTGGATTTGACAGTTGCTAGATGCCCGTGTCATCAGTCACTGTTCTGGGACTCCTGGAACACTAGAGGGATCAGATGACTGTTGGTTGATATATAAGTATATATGACATATATAACTATATATAACTATATATATATATATATATATATGTATATATATATATATATATATATATGACAGGCCAAGCTCTGTGTATATTAAACATGCCTTGTAGACAAGGACACTAACTTTGCAGGTGGTGAATTGCTTAGTGAATTCAAGGTCGTTGCCCAGAGTGGACAACCAAATAATTCCTCAGGAGAGGTGTGAGAATTGTAGAGAAAGACTCAAGACATCGTCTGCCTTTCTATACTTCAAGCAACAGCTGCCAGCACATCTGCCAGTGTGCTTGTCTTTCTTAGAGAAAGACTGTAATTAGTGTAATGAATTTTGAATTACCATGTATTTATTACACAGATAGACTGGTTTCATTACTACATGCTTTGTATATTTATATCAAATATCGGCTTTGTTGCTCCTATCTACTCTCTGCTGCCCTCTCTTATCTGTTATCTCTTTCTCTCTTGATCAAATCTTCCCTCCATATCCTATCCTATCTCTCTCTCTTTCTGTGTGTGTGTGTGCGCATTTACATGTGTTTTAAATCTAGAATCCACATATGCAGTAAAACATACAATATTTGTCTTCTATTTGGCGTATTTGACTTAACATGGTGATCTTTAGCTCCATCCATTTTCCTACAAATGATACCACTTTGTTCTTTACAGCTTTATTGTATATACCATATATATATATATATATATATATATATATATATAGTCACATTTTCTGTATCCAATCATTGGTTGGTTGACAGCTAGTGTCTTAGGGTTTCTATAGCCATGAAGAAACACCATGACCACAGCAAATCTTATAAAGGAAAACATCTAATTGGGGTAGCTCGCTTACAGTTCAGAGTTTAGTCATTATTGTCATGGCAGGACGCATGGTGGCATGCAGGTAGACATGGTGCTGGGGCTGAGAGTCCTAACATCTTGATCCAAAGGCAACAGGAAATGAACTGAGACACTGGGTGTGGCTGGAACATATAGGAGACCTCAAAGCCCGCCCCCACAGTGACACACTTCCTCCAACAAGGCCACACCTCCTCATAGTGCCACTCCCTTTGGGGGCATTTTTCTTCAAACCACCACATCTAGTGTGAGTCCACAATCTGGATATGCATAAGGTTTTTAATTTAATGCAGCCACATTGGTCAGTTCTTCCCAATATTTCCATTGTTTCTGTTAGAATTATTTTCATGAAGTCCTGGCCTGTGCCTGTTGAAGTGTTTTACTGTTCTCTTCCAGCTACTTCAGTTTTCAGGTGCTGGCGCTGTGGCCATAACCTAGTTTCCTGGGATTTTCAGCCCTTTTGTCATTTTTTGTGATCCCCAAAGCTCTCCTTTCCTTCCTCCTCCATAGCCTGTCTTTTGCTATTCTGATTTTTCACTCAGTCTCACAGGGAGGAAGCTTCTAATTCACCTTCTCTTGTATAACACTACACCTGGGGAGACATGAGCAAATATTTACTCACACCCCATATAGGGTGTGACAACAGAGCGCTAGCCCGGTTTGGTAACAATACCACTGAAGCACGACTTGGTGAACCAATGAGGTTATTGGGTTACTCACAGGAATGTGGACGGCGGTTACTTACAGGAGTAGGAATAACTCAAAGGCAGTTGCATCACTCAGAATCCCCCTTGGCATGGGCCATGACTCGTGAAAGCTAGAACCGAGACTATTTGCAGGCAGCTCAATAGGCTACAGAATCTCTTTTTAGCAGTCGTTACTGCTTACATATCCCTGGGAGGAGGGTGGTCTGTGCATCTGACAAGTCTCAGGGACTTCCCGATACTTGTCAGTTGTTAACTTCCTGCATCTTAATGAGCCTTCCCTTAGAACTTCTCAAGACTGACCCATCTTCCCTCAGAAATAGAAAGTTTCAGTTTGGAGGAATTCATTACATGACACCATCCTAACCTGGAAGACTCCAGACTTCCCCCCTTGAACCTGTAGCTTCTCTTAGAAAGGATAGTGCTAAGAGCAATGTCCAGAAGGTGAGGCTGCCCGGGATGTCCATATGCCTTAGCACAGAAAAGGGAAATGACTCAGCACTTGGATAATGAAGTTGTGGTTAGACACAGGGGCGAAATGAAGCCTTAGCTTGTCACGTGGACCACACTGATTCACAAAGTGACAGGTAACGGTTTTGATGAGACTTCACTGTGGCTGCTGAGGTGAATGTTGGCAGCAAACGGTACCAATAATGGTTCAAATACTGCCTTTGCCACTTGCCAGCTACATCATTTTAGATGTTACTTAACTTCTGTTGTTTTCCTATTTCGAACAGAGGGTAAAAATAGAACCTACCTCCTGGGGTCATTGTGAGAGTTCACTGAGTTAGTGCTGAGAAGGCAGGAAGTTGATTAATGTCTGGCTCCAGAGAAACACTCTACGAAGAGAACTGTTTAGTTAGGATTGTGATCCACGGGCGGGTTCTCACCTTTTGCCGCAATGGGTTAGCAGTTTGATACAGTTCAATATTATTTGAGAGTTCTTGTTGCCTTTTCACAGCGATAGTTGGGGCAGTGCAGAAATAACTCCCTGCCATGTTGAAAGGTCACGGCTAACTGACAAAGGGCTTTTGTGTTTCTTAACAACATCTGATTCTGTTTTCTTTTGCTTTACCATTCTGGGGATTGAACCCTGAACCTTGAACATGCTAGGCAAGCTGGACTGAACTACACCCAGAGCCCTTCAAGAAAAAGTGTGAATCAGATCTGGGTGTGGTGGTATGCCCCTGAGGTCTCAACACTCAGGAGCCTGAGGGAGGAAGAGCCACACTTTAGACCAGGCTGGGTTAACTGGGAGTTCCAGGCAAGCCTGGGCAACATAAACAGAGCCCTTTTAAAAAGTAAGTGTTGCTGCCAGCATGAAAGTAACTGCTAGGAACTTGTTTCCATTAATATGAGCTAACTTTTAGAGGTGGAGTTAGGAAAAGACATTACGCCAAACTCATGCCCCAGCCTTTCAGTTTAAGAGGAAAGCAGCCATGCGAAGTATGCGCTTCCTCGGGGGAGATTATTATCTCTGGCAGCCTTCTGAGTGATTTGTCAAAATGGAATACAACCCAAAAGCTGAGTCCTCTGGGGCTTTAGAGTTATAAATGGGACAAGATGAACCCCGAGAGGCTGACTGCTTCTATTCTCCACGTACTTGGGCAGTAGTGTGGGTGCCCTCCAGGCAGAAAAGGAAACAGATTGATGATGTCCAAGCAATATCTATCATTTTCTTGTCACACACTGGGTTCCCAATAATGCTCACCTGCCACAAAGAGCAAAAGCCTCCTTGAGCTCCCTCACCTTAAACTTTCAGTTCTGGAACCAAACTTTCATGTGACTCTGGGAAAGACTTTTTTATCAGGCTGGAAACCCATGTGGACAGCTAGTTGATCAACAGGCTTTTTTTCCAGGCTTAAAAGATTTAGAGGCACTAGAAAGGAAGAAGAGGTAGGTGTCCCATGGCCTCCACTAGGAAAAGGTAGAGAGGCACTCATGTCTTGAGTCACTAATGAAGCAGCCTTTCCTAAACGTTATGGCAGTCTGTATCTTATTGCAAGACTGACAGACTGAATGCCCAGCAGTAAATTGAATAGATAGCAAAAGACAGGTACATGCTGTTACATGTGTTAAGAATTAAGATGAACTGGGGGATAGCTTAGTCATCAAGGTGCTTGCCTCACAGACACGAGGACTTTCATTTAGATCCCCACGTGCCAAGCCAAGTGTGGCACTGCGCATCTGGAAGCTCCGTGAAGATTAGCCTACTAACTCACACCACCTGCCTAATGCTGCCAAACTGGTGAGCTCCAGGCTCACCAAGAGACTCTGTCTCAAAAGACAAGGTGAGGAAGACAACATCTGGTGACCTCTGGCCTCCTCACACACATGCTCCCATAGACACTTGGCACCGACATGTGCTAAGTAAGTGAAACAAATATTAAAATAATTAATCTCTTAATTTCAGCAAAATAGGTACTTTTTATGGACTTGGATATTTCAGTTCAATATAGTTTGTGGTCTATATAACCAAATATGTGTCTTCAGTTAGCATCCACAATTAGCTACAAAAAAGCCTTGTTTCGTATGTGGTGAGTTTACTAGACTGTTTTCAATTATTTTCTATGTATTTGAAATTTGTTTGGATGCTAGAGCAAAGAAATTTAAACATCTCTTGAAGCTTTGGATTCATTTAATAATCAAAAGTTAGATATTGTTTTAAGTATGGGATGAAACGCTATATTTTTAAAATACAAGTACTCTGGTTGTAATGATTAAAATTATTGTAGTTACTATCGATCATATTACTTATAGGAAAAGTGTATTTATTTAGCCAAATAGATCTTTCAGAAGTAGCACCTCCATTGTTAAAAAGAACTAGATACTTTTCCTGAGTGGCATGATATTGTAAGCCACGAATTGAGTTCATCTCCTTGTAATCAACTTCATGTTACTATAACAAGTACTCAGACATACAACTTACAAAGAAAATCAATTTATTTTGGATTACAGCTTTGGCGGCTTCAATCCAAGATTCATTGGCCATGTTGCTTTGGGCCTATGGTAAGGCAGTGCACCGTGGCATATGGTGTGGAAGAGCAAACTCTCTAACTTCAAGGCCAGGAAGAAAAGGAGAGGCAAGAAGAGAACAGGCTCCCACAATTCCCTTTGTGTTTGCATGACCAGTGACCAGAGGATATCCCATTACGCCCCAACTCCTAGAGGCCCACCACCTCCCAGTGGCGCTGTGTTGTGGATGAAGCATTTTCCATGTGAGCCTTTGGTGACAGTCCAGTTCAAGCACTAGCAACTGCTGTTATGGCTGCATGGAATTGAGAGGTTGGCAGGACTAAGTCTGGGAGATTCAGCCAGAAAAGTAGTGCTCAAGGGAATGTGGAGCCCAAGGAAACCATGAGGAGGTGTAAAGGTTGGAAGGGGTCCTCAGAACGGAGCCAGCCTTGCCCCCGAGGTCAGAACAGAGGACAGGACACATCCTAGCACAGGTCTGTCTTCCAGATGTGGGGTGTCGGGGGCAGGAAGGTGGAGAAAGACAGACTGACTAAGCTGACTCCAGAAGTGTCAGATTGCAGTCAAGACAGCAGGCAAGTGAATTGGTTTCAACAAATAACCAGGTAAGTCATTGCAAGTGAATTACTTGAAATTCATAAAGCAACTCATTCCAAGGGAAGGGAACTATAACCGGTTTAATGGTTACAAATACATCAACGTCCAGGAACGCGGTAAAAGAGCTGTCGAATTTATAGGCAAAGTGACAAAGCATTGTTATGATGCCATTGCTTCCTGCATGCCATCATTGGATTTGTTCATTGTTAGAATCACACTTCCAGTGTGAACATGAAAGCTAAAGTGCTATATTCTAGAAAATGTACATCTTGGGACTCACAGTGAATTGTTTTAGCATGCAAATAAAAGTATACTAATTGCCCTTGTTGGCAGTCATAGATTTCTTACAATTTAAAAAAAAAAATCTGAATCCAAATTAATTGGCCTTGAACCTATTCCAACAGCATTTTAATTATTCACTAATTAACAATTCTCAAAGGCAACTTTAACACTAGAATGTCTCTAAGAGCATGCCTCTTCAGCACTATATAATAATTTCATACAATATTCATATTAGCCCAAATTTTCTCTGAGGTCTTTATAAATGTATACAATGTGGTTTTTGTATTCAGAAGATAACCTTAAAATTCTGTGAATATGCAGAATACCATTTGCATGATAAATACGTGTATTCACCAAACACCTTGTTCTTCTCAGTATAGTTTCAGTGCATCTGATGTTAGTTTTTAAAAATGAACACTATGCGTGCCTGCATGTATACATGTGTATACATGTGTGTATGTGAGTGTGTAGCTGTGCACAAACCTAGTCTTTCCATATGTAAAAGTGTATTGGAAAAACGTGTACCAGCGTGAGAACTGTGCTGTGTCAGCGCTCAGCGCACATAGCCATGGAAACATTGATCACAGTAAACATTCAACATAAGAAGACAATTGAAAATGAGAGAAAAATGTAAATAGTGCTAAACAATAACAGAATTTGCTTCAGCATTAGGTTGGGCTTCTGTGGCTGGAAATGTTTTGGAGGAATGATAATGGAACAAGGAAGGGGAGTCCCACACAGGGTCACTTTGGTTGAGGGTTTGGTTTTCGTATTGTTGTTGGGTTTCTGTTTGGTTGGTTTTAGTTTATTTTGGGGGGGGGCAGGGTTTCTTTGTTTAACAGCCCTGGCTGTCCTGGAACTCAGTAGACCAGGCTGGCCTCGAACTCACAGAGATCCACCTGCCTCTGCCTCCCAAGTGCTGGGTTCACAGGCCTGTGCCACCACTGTCTGGGCACTTTGGTTAAGCTTTGAGGGGAATTTTAGAGGTGGCATCCTGGTCAGAGCCAGGGGTCTGGAGTGTTTATGATCATCTGTTGTGACACAGCCCAGTTTGGGGGTAGGGGAAGGTGTCTGGGAATTTCCAAGCATCTTGCCATCTGTGCTGGCAGGTGGCTGGAGAGCAGCTTCCAACAGATCTGTGAATGCCAATTCTTGGGGCTGAAGGTGGATCCAGTGTGGTCAGTTTGCCTGGAAATGTTTCCGGTAAGCAGATAGAAGGAGAATGCATTTGGTCACCTCTGCTGTGGTGACAGTGGACTGGCTGTGACTGCTGCATTAATTATGGGCAACTATTGCTGTGCTGGCATAGCAGAGAGCAAACAGCCTCTGCCCATACAGCATCTACTCAGGGACAGTTTAGCCTCAGTCCACTGTCACCTGTGACCAGGTAAGCCCATCTACTGGTGTTCTGCAGAAGGAAGCCACTTGTTTGGAGAGAGAAAACACACTCTATAGCACCAAATTGTTAGTAACAAAGGTGACATTTTGACCTCCATTTTCTTTTTTTTTTTTTTTAATATCGTATTTGACTTTATGTGTGTGAAGGTGTCAGGAACTGGAGTCACAGACAGCTGCGAGCTGCCGTGTGGGTGCTAGGAATTGAACCCGGATCCTCTGAAACAGCACCCAGTGCTCTTAACTGCTGAGCCATCTATCCAGCCCCCTGACCTCCATATTCAGTATTAAATCTCTTAATTCATCACTCAGGTGAGGAAATGAGGTGTTATTTATTGGGTCTTATTGAGCAGCAAGAAATTATAAGAGTTAATGTTTACTGAGCTCTGTAGACGGGGGGGGGGGGGTCGTCTAAGGCATTTGGGAAGAGCTGGATGGAGGAGTAAGAAGTGAATATGGTTGAAGCTTTCAAAGAAAAACACAATAGCATAAAAACGGGCTTCCTGCCAGCTCCTTAGGAGAAACTTCATGCTGGGATTCTAAGTTTTGCCAGCTTTCGACTGTGGCGCTCACGGGCTCTGGGGTGAACCCACTACTATGACTTTACTATAATGATATAATGTCAAGCTGCTCTCTAAATACACTCTGTAAGCATAGACCAGTGCAGCTCTCACCCCTAACAAGGAAGAGGTGTAGCCACAGACCAGTGCACCTCTTCATCCCTATCAAGGATGAATCTTTGTGCAGTAGACAGAGGTTTGCACAGAGACTCTCAGAGGGGCCGAAGAGCGGAAGACAAGTGACTGTGGAGTGCTCTGCCAGAAGTGAGGCGTATGTTCTGAGTGATAATAGGTAATTTTTGAGGGTGTGTGTGTGTGTGTGTGTGTGTGTGTGTGTGTGTACACTCCCATGTGAGTACACACGTCGTACTCACGTACGTGAGGCCAAAGGTCAGGAGTGAGTATCTTCTTTTATCTCTGTCCATCTTACTTTTTGAGACAGAATCTCTCACTGAGCTTGCAGAGTCATGTCTCAGGCCCACTGGCTGGCCATCAGCTCACCCTGTCTGCCACTGTGCCGGGCTTGTATGTAGGCTCTGGGGATCCAAATTCAGTCCCTCGTGATTGCACAGCAAGCACTTCACCCACCGAGCATCTCCCTAGCAGAACACACTTCCAGATTTCAGTGTAATATTTCATAGTTTGCGGTAGTACAGCTCAGGTGTTTATAAAAAGAAATGGGTGCATTAACATCCTGTCTGCCTGTCTGCAGTGTGTGTGTGTGTGTGTGTGTGTGTGTGTGTATGTGCCGGCACACTGATTAACTCTCCAGTGTCTGTTGGCCGTGCACCTGAGTCTAATATTGTAAGTGTAAAGTGTTTGCACTTCCCATCACGTTGTGGAGGAGGTAAAAATATGCATTTTTTGCAGACTTTCTGGGTCACCGTTCTAGCTATTAGGGCCGTGTTGATCTGGTGCAGTTGCTAATGATGGTGATTTCCGGAGATTTCAGACAAGCTGTTCTCCCCTTCTCCACACTCACCCCAGTCTCCAGCTGCCTTTACAGAATTGAAGGAGCGGGCGAGGTGGGGGAGCGAGGAGCCAGCTTTGCAGATAGCGTGGAGGAGGAGGATGGCCGCCCCATTTCAGCTGCAGAAAGGAACTAGCCTAGATACATGTTTATGGGTTTGTTCGTTTGGGAGGTAGTGGATTATCACACAAGAGATAGAGAGCTAATACGTTCCAGGGGTGTTTAAGACTCTTGTGGAGGACAGTGTCAGTGACACTAAAAATGGATAAAAGGATCCGGTGAATTAAGAGAAACAGCAGCTGCAGGGGCCGCTGATGGCCGCCAGTGAAATCTAAGCCCATTGGGTATGTGATGGGGAAAAGACCATAGGGTAAATCTTAAGATACCGGTGTCAGAGCCAAACCAAAACCTCTGCCCCCACACGGCTGTGATGTGTCCCAGCAAGCTTCCCATACGGATTTCCAGTTAAAACAAGGAAATGCACGAACTGAGACAAACACAGAAATAAGGAAAGTTCTTTAAAACCACTTGCAAAGGGGCCTGGAGAAATGGCTCAGGGGTTAAGAGCTCTGGCTGCTCTTCTAGAGGACCTGGGTTCAATTCCCAGCACCTACATTGCAGCTCACAGCTGTCTGTAACTCCGGCTCCAGGGGATAGATACCCTTACACAGACAAATGTGCACTCTTGTGTCCTACAATTGCTAGTCCACCAAGCATGATGGTAGGTTTCCAAGTGTGTTCTCTGTAAGTGAGCAGTGAGCTTTGAGGCCTGTACTGGGTATCAGCTGGGGGGAATCGGTCCTCAGGCACAGGAGTCTGAACCGGTCTACCTATCAGGCTTGAGGTTAAAAGAAGGGACCTGCCAGGCATAGTGCCATACCTTCTTGCCAGCACTTTGGAAACTGAGAAAGGAGAATTGTGACTTTGAGGTCAGCCTGGGGCTATAGAGGAGGAGACCCTGGGTGGTAGGGGGAGGGGGGAACTTACAAGATGGTAAAAGGCCACCTAAGTGGTAATGGATAAGTTTTCAGATTATTTAAATGAGGATGGAGAATGAACATCAAGAAGCTGGAGAAGGGCCAGGGAAGTGTTCCATCAGTGAAGTGTTTGACCAGAGTCTGATCTCCAGCACCCATCTACAAAGCCAGATGATAGCTGTCCTTAGCATTGCTCTTGCTAATAGCTGGGGTTAAAGTCTTCTCTTTGCTTTTTGTTTCTCAGTGGCTACTTATGGAACACACATCCTAGGCCAGGTACTGATTTAGGGAATGGGGCTCTGAACAGAGCAAGGCTCTTTGTTGTTAGGAAGTCAAGCAAGTGGTGAAGCATGCAATAAATAAGCCACTCATACAGCTTGTTTACAAAGGACACATTGTGAAAAAACAGCCTAAGTGCTTCTGAAATGAGACACAAACAAATGCAGACTCCGAAACAAGAACACACAGAGCCAGAAAACACACCTTTCATCTGGAACTACAGGAAGTCTCTCCGTGGCCCAGCTGCAGGGCAAGCAGACATAAAAGAGAAGGAGTGAGGAGGACTAGGAGTCCCAAAGCACCCTGAACAGCACACTGAAGCCAGCCTTTGGATGGTATTCCTGTGACATCACTTAGTCACAGACTACAGTTTCTGTCCTTTAGACCAATATGTATATCTGTTTCTCTTCAAATGAGAGCCAGACATCTATAACCAGATCTTAATTTAAATTCCAGGCTCCTCTGTCAAACTTGGAAAAATCTCGATTCAACTGTTGCAGAAATCAGTGCTGACAAATACAGACAGGGAAGCCCCCTTTCCCACTCTAGTCCCCTACTGTTTGTCCTGGGTCCCTGTTGAACCTGGCAACTGTCATTCATCTACGATCTGGGTTTATAGTCTCCCCCACCAGCTCTGGGCACTTCGAAGGCAGACACCATGCTTCAGTTTTTGAATTCTTGGAATCCAGCTCTAGGGGCTATGAGATGTTTTGCATGTAAAATGCTTCTTACAGCCTCTTGTATTTAGATATTTGGTTCCCAGCCAGTTTGGTAGTGCTGGGTTTTTGTTAAGACTGACCCTGGTCCTCCTAACCAAGAGCTGCAGCCTTACCCTAAGCAGCTTGACCAGTAGAGCATTTTAAAACAACACCATTGCCTATAGCTCTCAAGTTTCCATCTGCCTGAACCCTTCGCCAGTGCACCCCATTGTAACAGACCAGGACAACCAAGCCCTTTGGGCATAGATTCAATCGACTGGCTGTGGACCTGGGGCTGGACCAGCTTTTGGGAGTAACATCCTTTATAGCTGATGATAACAACCCTTTGTCACTCCAAGACTTGTTTCCTCCTTTTCTAGTGACAATCGTTTTTGATTGGGCTCACAAGAAGATGAATCTGACCTTCTCTCGTAAGATGCATTTATGTGTATTCACTTGTGGGGTTATTTATAGCATGTGTCTTGAATCTCCTCATAGAATATTTCTCCATAAATTTTCTGGAGCTCTCTGTAATTTAGGACATGAAGTATGTGTTTTGGCGTATATAAACACACAAGAATAAGAAATCTGAGGTAGCAAAGTTTCCCCATCTACAAATCATGTTTGAAAAATAAAGTATCAGGAGAAATCCTTTAGCTGATTTCAGTTTTAGGAGCAAGAACAGCATGTATCCCATAATATTCATCCCACATTGCTTTATGTTAGCAACATATTTATGAAAAATAAAAGAAAATAGGGGCCAGTGAGAAGATTCGGTGGATAGGGGCACTTGCTGCCAAGCCTAAAGACCAGAGTTTGATCCCAGAATCTATATGGCAGGAGGACAGAACTGATTCCCACAAGTTGCCTTTGACTTCAACATGTCCACCATGGTGTGAATGTACACACACATGCGCGCGCGCACGCGCGCGCGCGCGCGCACACACACACACACACACACACACACACACTTGTGTGCACACACACAAGTAAATACATATGAAAGTTTTTAAAACTTAAAATCAACTAAAGAAAGTAATGCATAGAGGCTAGTCCATCTATACAAAATGGAAAAACTAAACTATGGTCTGTTGATAAAGTACGCCACCATGAAAATGAGAGCATGGAAGCACACTTGCTGTATGGGAAGAGGACTGTATAAGAAGGCTACGTTGTTAGGAACAGGCTGTTGAATATTACTCAAACAGTGGTTTGTTTCGTGTTCCATGGACTACATCTTTCGTATATAAAGAAAGGCCATCAATAAATTATCAAAGATTCTCCCTAGCACCGGATGACAGTGGAATATTATTGAGAAACTTATTGAAATTTTAGGATATATATATATATATATATATATATATACATATATATATATATATATACATATATAAACAAAATGACTTTCTTTTGCACTTTCCCTGTCCTGTGGCCTTTCTGTTATTTGTCCACATCCCCTTGTTGCATCCTCTCAAAAGAAGATGCCAGACCCTGTTCACAGCAATACCGTTCACAAGTGTCAATCAACAGATTACTAGATAAACTATAGGATAATATACACAATAGAATATTGGTCAGTTCTCAAGCAGAAGAAAATCTTGACCTATGCTCCAAGATGAGTAAACACTGAGGACATTGAGTGACATAAATGATCTGGTTACAAACAGATAAATACTGTGTAATTAGTTACATGAGGCACGTAGAGGAGTCCTCACAGTCAGGAAGTAGACAGATTGCCAGTGGCTGGGATCAAAAACTACTGCCCAGTGCCTGCAGAGCTCAGTGCTGTTACAGCAAGAGGATTCCAGGGATAGATGGTGGAGACAGGAGGACAACCAAGTTTGCACACTTAATGATACACTTAAACATGGTGAGAACGCAAATTTTCTTTTGTGTTTGTTTTACCGCTACCAAAAAGGAAAGAATCTGAGGTTTTAGACTTACATCTCAGGACTAGGGCTGCACTGTGTTAGAGCCCTCATCTCACTGCGTGATGCCCTAGGATTGGTCCTCAGTACTGCCAGAAAAGAAGAACTTCATTTTCCACCTCACTTGGGAGTCAGAGGGTAGCATCATCAAATCAGGGGCCTGTGGTACCCAGCAGGAATGATGGGGAAAGCAGCAGCCATACTGGAGTTTCTGGTTGCGAGCTCTATGTGGATGCGCGTTTTGTTTCTGCTATCACTGGTAAACAGCGTTAACCTGTGTTGGAGAAGGTTCGTCTCTGAGCTGTTCTTGAGATGCAGTGTTTCTAATGACCAGATAAGGTTGCTGTTTTTCTCTCCTCTTCCCATCATAGAGCCAGGCCAGCCTGACCCAGGACAGGGGGCTTTGGAGGACACTTTACATAAACTTTCTTGAGTCTGAGATAAGGATGGGAGGACCTCCTGGCTCCCAGAGTGCAGTTTGAAAAAAAATTATGCCACATAAGACAATTTGCAGGTACAATGTAGATTAGAGGGGCAGACACTCCCATCATTTTAAGGATAAGATTGTGTGTGTGTGTGTGTGTGTGTGTGTGAGAGAGAGAGAGAGAGAGAGAGAGAGAGAGAGAGAGAGCAATGACTTTGTCCATCTTCAAGAAAGCTGGGGAATGTAGTTCTTTAAAGAGTGGCCCATTGTATGTGAGAACAGAGAAGAAAGGGACTTGGTCTCTGCTATGTAGACATGCAGGCTCTCTTCTAGGTAGCTGATACATCTATCAAAATTGCCTCTGCACAGACCTAAGGGACATGAGAGAATGAGGAAAGAGGAGTGTGCATAGTGGGACTTCTGTTCGTCTAGGGCCACTTCCTAAAGTGTGACTGATAGCAGGTGGCTCTGCCTGACACTTTGCAGCCTCACACACTCTGAAGCTTGGCCTAAGTCTCACCATTCACGGTTGCCCTTCTCTCCCAAGCCCCTTGTCTTCACCACCACCTCCTGGGAATCCCCAGAAACTCTTTGAGCACAAACAGGTTTCCATGCCCCTGTATGAACCAGGCAGCTAACTGTCAGTTCCCTCTGGGCCCATTGTGCCTGTCCACTGTTAGCCACACTTCTGAAAGTGGAGCTCGGGGATACAGTATGGGGGTGGGTCTCTAAAGCAAATATATGCATTTTGAAGTCAGCTCTGTATCTGAAAAATGGGCCAGTCCATTCAGGTGGGAATTTCCAAACTTCTTGTTTCAATAGAGAAAAGCCATTGTTTGGAGTTTCTACTTCTTGTTCTGGTATGGCAGCAGCAGCAAACTAATAAACAGTAATTAGTCCTCACAGAGCATGATGACAGGCATCGAAGAGAATTGGGACATTTATAAAATAGGGTTTCTAGACTCCAGGAGACTTCTGTCTAAATGAGGGGGGAGGGAAAATATCTCATACTGATGATTGGATTAATAAAAAGCCATCTTATCATCTTATTATCCTACAAGGGTGGCCACGAGAGACAGTGCTTGATCTCTCATAGGCCTTTCCAGCAATACTTTAATAGTTTTATTTGAAAACACCAAGGACCAACACTCATTTAAGAGAATACTCCAATATGGATGAACAAAACATATTTTTTTTTAAAAAAAGCAAATAGACAAAAGATAGACTTAAGAAATGCCCATAAACCCTGATAAGAATAGAAGGTAATATAAAAAAGACCTAAAAGGTAAGAAAAATAGCTTTCCTAAGACAAGAATGCAATGTCATGAAAAGGAAAAATTATAACAATTCTTGAAGAGTTACAAGTACAACTTTTTTAAAGTTTAACTAATACATCAATATGCTACACTGCCCATTTAACCATATTAAGAATCTTTCATAATCCTCTGAACGCATACGCCCAATTAAATGCTTTCTTTTATAATGTGCCTTGGTCATGGTGTTTCGTCATAGCAATAGACAGTAGCTGATGCAATAACTGAGTGGCAGAGCAGTTCCCCAGTGTACACAGGCTCCTGGATTCAATCCTTAGCACTGTTAAAGTGTACACAGGCCCTGGATTCAATCCTTAGCACTGTTAAGGTGTACACAGGCTCCTGGCTTCAATCATCATCACCATTAAGGTGTACACAGGCTCCTGGCTTCAATCATCATCACTATTAAGGTGTACACAGGCTCCTGGCTTCAATCCTTTGCACCGTTAAGGTGTACACAGGCTCCTGGATTCAATCATCATCATCGTTAAACAAACCAACAAGCAGGATCGTGGGGCAGATATAAAATCAGCCAATTTTCGACAGGGCTGTTGAGACCATCGTCAAATGGGGGACTAAATGGGACAGCAAATAAATAGCATAGAAAACTGGATCACATACAAAAGAATTCATTTGAATCTTTACATAAACATGAAGACTGTTGCAAAATAAATCAAAGACTCAAATGTAAGAGCTAACACTATTAAACTACTAGAAAAAAAAAAATAAAGAACCATGGAGGATAGCCTCCATGATAACGAATCTAGAAGCAGTTTTATAGATGGGCAGTTTTCATTAAATAAAACCTTTTTGTCTATCAAATGCTACATTCTAGAGTAAATGACAACTCATAGGATAGGAGAAGATGCCTGCAAATCGTGTATTAGATATGAGATTAATATCCAAATATATAAGCAAATCTTTAAAGTCAACAATAAGAGGCCAACCCAATTAAAAGGTAGACCATGAAGATGCGCAGACGGCCAATAGCACCACTTGTCACTCGGGAAACTAACTCTGAACACTGAATCCAGGTTTGGCGGTGCACACTTGCAATCTCAGCTCTCAGGAAGCAGAGGCGAGAAGCCTAGTCTATGGAGCTCTGGGCTAAAATGTGCTACATGGAGACACTGTCAAAAAAATCCCTACCCTCTGACACCACTCTGTACCTATTAGAATGACTGTTACCTTTAGGAGGGAAACAAGTATTTATGAGACTATAAACAAATAAAGGCCTCAATACATTGCCAGGATGTAAAATTGTGTAGTCTTTGTGGAACACAGTTGGCCGTTCTTCCTAAAGCTAAACACAGAATTACTGCACGATTCAGCAATTGCACTTCTAGGTATATTCCCAATGAATCAAAAATGGGAACTCAGAAAGTCCACTGGCGCTCACAGCAGCAGTCACGATAACCACAATGCAGAAGTAGCCCAGCTATCTATCAACAGATGAATGGATAAACAAAATGCAGGGTAGACATGCGATGGGATGCTATCCTACCTTACAAAGGAATAAAATTCTCATATATGCTAACTATGCCATGGACGACGAGCCTTGAAAGAACTATGGTAAGTGAAATAGGCCAGACACAAAGAGACAAATAGTGTGTGCTGTCATTTCCATGAGGAGTGAAGAACAGACTAATTCACAAGAACACAATAGTGGTCAGCAGCAGGCAGTGGAGAGAGGAAGAAGAGTCAAGAATCATCACTATGCAACAGTTGCATCGTTCTTATGTGACAGAATGAGGACGTTTAGAAATGGTAGTGGTGGTAGTTACCCAGCCGTGTGAATGCATTTGCTGTAACTGAATTGTACACTGAAATGACTAAAATGGTAAATCTCACTTTACACTTGCTCTATAAAGAAAATGTGAGAGTATGCAAAGAGCAAGAAAATAAATGTTAGCTAGGGCAACACCATTTTGTAAGGCTCCTCCATTTTGGTTGAACTGTGGTACTTCCCCAAACCACTGTAATTTGGTTTCTGAGGTAACTTGTTTTCCTAGAATCTCGCCACCCTTATAGCTAATTCAAAGACAGACTGACTGCAAGTGCATACTATGGACTACTTATCAATCATATGGTATAGAACCCCCAGCCCCACTGCCTCTGCAACCTGTGGGAAGGGATCCCCACACACACTTTGCCACATAGGCCTGAACTCCGTTCAGAGCCATCTGTCTGTCAGTGTGTTCATGACTCTTCTAATAGATGTCTTGCTCAAAGGGTGATCAATCAGTCAGTGTCCCCTTGTCCCCAATCCCCAACCTTTCAATGTGATAATGTTTTTAAATATTTAAGAACAAATTAATATCAAAATATATTATCATCCAATCAAACTCATTCATGAATAAGAAAAAGACGCCAGGTGGTGGTGGCACACGACTTTAATCCCAGCACTCAGGAGGCAGAGGTAGGCGGATCTCTGTGAGTTTGAGACCAGCCTGGTCTACAAAGCTAGTCCCAGGACAGGTTCCAAAGCCACAGAAAAACTCTGTCTTGAAAAACCAAAAAAAAAATATATATATATATATATATATATATATATATATATATATATATGAAAAAGACAGTTTGGGGTCATGAAAAGATTTTAGAATGTTATTTTCCATGGATGCTGTCTTGAGAGACATCTAGAACTTGTGTTGACAGCACGTCAGCTCATAATCTTTCTTTCCTAAGTAGAAAGTAAAAGAATCCGTGTTAGCCCAAGACCAAGTCTCAGCCCAAAGGAGATTTTATTTGCCCCAGAGTGATAAAGGTCAGAAAATAAGAGACAATGACAGGAGATAGAGGACAAGGAAGAAGGGGAAGGAACAAGGGATTGCAGCAAGGGTATTTGTCCTGGAGGGAGAAAGGACTGCCTCTATATAGAGAGGTGACAGATGTGACCCATAGGAAGATGGCAGTTTATAAAGTAAAAGGGGAAACCCCCTGTTAGAATGAGGCACTCAATTTTGAATGGGCAGGTTAATTAGGGTATCCACACGGGGCTTTGGATTGCTGGACTTCAATACCTTAATAGCTAGGCCTTGGTATTCAGCCTCAGAAGTAGGAGGTAGCCAAATAAGGGAATAGACCTTTGTGGTTAGCTTTAGAAACGCAATCTCACAGTTTTTAGCAGGGCAGAGGGAACGGGGAAGGTCAAGGCCTGCCAGAGTCATGTTGGCTATGCTCAGGCCTGCTAGAGTCATGTTGCCTATGCTCGGGCCTGCTAGAGTCCCTTCAGAAAGGGACAGCAAAGGCAACTAGCTAGATTTAGACAAAAAGAAACACAGCCAGATGCTAGTGGTAGCCTAGAAAAATTTACAGAACAGAAAAGAACTGGCACAACCAAAACCTTCTACTTGATAGGGCCAGACTTGAAACGATATTATAATGATGGCATGGAGCATTGTGGGACAGTGTTCTGTCCTTCATGGCTCACTAGAGTGAGAAGCAAATGAAAAGAGAACAGACACATGCAGAAAAGCTGGGATTAGGTGGGCTGTGTGTACTCTGATGGAAATGCACTAGCGACTATACAACAACCCAGAACCTCAGAGGAAGGGGTGATGTCATCCCCTGTCCCCCCCTCCTGCCAGTCTCAGCAGGAGGGCTCTGGAGGGGAGCAGCCTCAGGTCGCAGTCATCACAGTCATCCAGGAGGAGGAAGCTTCGATTATTAATTTTGCCCATACTGCCAACAAACATCTGAGCATAGTCCAGAGAGAGATGCCGTAAATTCACGGAGTCGGTCCTAGGGAAGGCTCTGCCGATCCTGTGGGTCTGAGGCACTGGGGTCCTTGTCACTCTTGTGTTTGTGGCAACAACACACATTCAGTCAGAGTTCCTTCCTCTCTCCACAGAATAGAAAGAACCTTTTTTCCCCCTAAGGAACGAACTAAGAATAAAACCAAGGAAATCTCTCAGAACAAGTAGAACCATCTAAAGATTCTGGTCAATCATGTTTGCATCTTAAAGAACAACAAACAGAGACAGTGGAAGGAGGGGTGTGTTTAAAGGAATAATAAGTTTAAAACTTGAAGGTGAAGAAGGTGCGATTCTTCAGAGGGTGTAGCACCTGTCAGTGCTAGCCTTATGGAACAGAAATGGCAAAACCCTTATACCTCCATCCTTGCACAAGAAATTTCAGGATTGCAAAGTTAAAATATTCTAAAACTCTTAGAGAAAAATTAAACAAATCTAGAAATGGAGAAAAATAATCTGTCATCATGTTTTTTCCACTTCATGCGACATTCAAATAATTGTCTACAAAACTATTTCCTTTTTTATTATTATTGAAGTGTGTCTGTAGGCGTGTGCCAGAGTAGGCACACCTGTGGCAGTCAAGGAACTTTCAGGAGTTGTTCTCTCCTTCTACTTTGCTTTTGAGGCAGGGACTCTCCTGTTTCTGTTGCCATGTATACTCCAAGGTGGCTAAACACCAAGCTTCTCAGTGGTTCTAGGGTTGTTCCCTCTCATCTCACAGAAACTGTGCTGGGATTACAGATGTGTACTTTCTGTGGATTCCAGGAATCAAAACTGCAGATGCTTTTATCTGGTGAGCCACTTCCCTGGCCCTCAGAACAGTTCTATGCATAGCACACTGTGAGTAGGTTATTGGGCAGAATAAAATGTTTTGAGATATATGAAACTTCCTCTATTCGTAAATCAATTAAAGTCAGTAAAGTTGATTTGAGAGAAGTAAGACACACCCAAATAACAGAGTACAAAACCCAATTTGCTTACTAGGGAGGCTCCCAAAAGCAGAGCAGGTCCTGAGGACTCCAGCCAACAGTGTGATCAGACACTGTCGAAAGAAGAGCAGAGCTAAAGCACAGCCTAATAGGAGAACCGCCTAATAAGCTATGGAGCAGTCCATAAACCAAGCCATTTGCTACAGCCCAGTTAATTGGCTAGAAGGTGTCCCTCAACCAACAAAAGCTCCATAGTACCATTAAACCCCATATTGGTCCTGTCCGTTGGACAGTGCAGGAGGCTAGTCCAAAGCAGTAACCCTTACATTTTACTCAACAGGAACCACTAAAATGTGGAGCAATAGGGAGAAAAGAAAGAGCTGGCTCTAGGGGACCCAACTGAGAAGGCTGAGAATTCTCAGCTGTGAGCTGGGAAGTTAAGTTGAACCAGACCAAGGACTCAAGGAGGAAGTGGGGCTCTGGAAAAGATAACCATAAAGTATATAAAATGAGACAAAGATCAGAACAATGTGAAGATACAATATTTTATGAGAGTACAGAACAGAAAATCATCAACTCTAGGAAAAACAGAAAGATATCCAAGAAATACTTGGATCAAATGTCAAGCAAACAAAACCACCTTGTGGTTTTAATTAACCAATGCAACTTAAAGAAAAGAATACCCATTGACGTTGAAACTAGGAACATTTTATTTTAGCTAGTGTGTTCATCTTTCCACTATGTCCCAGAAAAGGAAGGTTGCCCTGGCCTTGAGAGTAACATTGTCCGAGTAAGGAAAAGCACGAGTCTCCTTTTGCTTCGTTGTGTGATTGTTGCTGTTGTTAATTTTGAGTCAACAATGAACTCAACACAGAAGCCACTTCAGATTGTTTCAGACTAATCTGCACTTCTCTTTTGACTGACACCTTGTTGTTTTTCTTCACTCGGTGCCTTTAAAATTATTTTCCCCAAGTGTTTGAACCCAGTGCATATTCTTGAAACTTATTCATTCATATTGCATCAGTCCATGAACTTGGTCTCTTGTAATAATCAATGTCACTCAACTCACTTTGTCTTCAGCATACACACACTCACACATACACACATACACACATACACTCACACACACACACACACACATACACTCACACACACACACATACACACTCACACACAGTCACCACACTCACACATACATTCACAGATACTAACACTCACACACAAACATACATTCACAGATATTACCACTCACATGTATACTCACATACACTCAAACACGCACACATTCACACATACCCACACTCATTCACACATTCACAGATACTTACACGCACATATACACTTTTATACCCACATACATACACTCACACACATGTATTCCCAAACATACATTCAGAAAAATATAATTGCATGCACATATTCACAGATACACACTTGTACACGTACATTCACACATATTCACACATACTCACATACATACACTCACACAAGCACACATACTCAAACATGCACACTTGTACGCTCATACACATACACTCACTCCACGCACATATATACTCATACACATATTCTCACAATCCAATCACACTTACATACACACACACAGGCACACATATTCAAACACACACTATCTCGCACTCACACACACTCACACCTATGCTCATATCTATGCTCACACATTCACACTCAAACACATATACATGCACTCGCACACAAACCAGCAGCATAGTCTATCTTTTATCCAGCCAATGACAAAGTAAGATGCTAAATGATGTTTGGGCTCCTTTTCTGAGTCTCAGCAGGACCCACTTCCACCTTTGTCTCACTTGCAGAAGGGCCGCCTACCTCCGTGTTATGCTGGAGCCTTCTTTTTACTGTTTTTACTGTTTTTACTGTCCTGTGCCTCCTAGAAGCATCGAGTTTCCGGCCTCTCGCTTTCTTCCTGTCTTATGATGTAGTCTGAGTCTATCTCCAGCTCCACGTTCCCACAGGAAGCCCCCAGCTGCTTCCTAACCTTTTCCTGCCCCCACCTCGGGGCTGGAAACCTCCCGACTTCCCACTGATTGCCCCATGGTTGGTCTCTCTCTCTCTCTCCCGCCTGGTTCTTAAGCATAAAGGCAACAACAAAAAGATGTAAATAGCATCCGGGCAAAGAAAAGAGATGTCAGACAACAAGGCATGATTAATTGCCAGTGGTATTGTGCAGACAGTAATTGCCAGAGAGGTCAAGGAGAGCCAGGGCGAGCCTACTAAGGAACCATTCTTTTTCTAACCAGACACCCTCACTTGTCTACTGTCTCTTGATCAAGACAGCTGTCCTCAGAGTGCAGTTTCTGGAGCAGGGGCATCGTCAAATCTCCTTGTTAGAGTTTGTTAGCGCCTCAAATGGAAGCTCGCTCAGGGAGAGAGGAACCGCAGCCTGTGTACTAACACATGCTCCAGGGGATCTGAGTTCTGAAACCATTGGATCAGTGTGAAAAGTCCGATCAAAGCTCACTGCAGTGAGCTCAAGTTCCAAGACTTACAATGGTCTCCATAAGCTAAAACAGGCACCCAGGGCCAGTGAGATGACTCAGTGGGCAAAGGTGTCTGCTGCCAAGACGGATGATCCGAGTTCAGTTCCTGGGACCCACGGTGGAAGGAGAGAACCAACTCACAGGCGCTGTCCTCTGACTTCCACATGCTGGCTGTGGCATGTACACACACACACACACACACACACACACACACACACACACACCCATATACATCCACAATACACACACACACACACACACACACACACACCCATATACATACACAATACACACACACACACCATATACATACACAATACACACACACACACACACACACACAACACACACCCATATACATACACAATACACACACACACACACACACACACACCCCCATATACATACACAATACACACACACACACACACACACACAAACACACACCCCCATATACATACACAATACACACACACACACACACACACACAAACACACACCCCCATATACATACACAATACACACACACACACACACACACACACACACCCATATACATTCACAATACACACACACACACACACACACACAAACACACACCCCCATATACATTCACAATACACACACACACACACACACACACAAACACACACCCCCATATACATTCACAATACACACACACACACACACACACACAAACACACACCCCCATATACATACACAATACACACACACACACACACACACACAAACACACACCCCCATATACATTCACAATACACACACACACACACACACACAAACACACACCCATATACATACACAATACACACACACACATCCATATACATACACAATACACACACACACACACACACACACAAACACACACCCCCATATACATACACAATACACACACACACACACAAACACACACCCCCATATACATACACAATACACACACACACACACACATCCATATACATTCACAATACACACACACACACACACACACACACAAACACACACCCCCATATACATACACAATACACACACACACACACACACATCCATATACATTCACAATACACACACACACACACACACACACACACACACCCATATACATCCACAATACACACACACACATGAATACATACACAATACATACACACGAATACATACACAAATAATAAGTAACCAATTATATAATACCCCACAGCTTACACATCAGTATTTCATATTTACCAGAACCTCTTCTACCCACTCAAAACTATCATTTCCCCAAAGCCTAAACATGCCCATTCCTTTCTGAGACTCTCTGCAGGCCATTTCTTTTTCTCTAGCTTTAAGTTTGTCAAAGCCCACTACAGACCTTTAGAACAATGAACATCAGAGATACAGCTGACATTCTACCTCTTCTCACAAACTACTCAGTGTTTCATTCTTCATGTGGAATACAACAGCAATGGCTGTTACAGGCAGCTCAGCCCAACCAGCTTTCCAGGATGCAGGCTTCTTATTCCCCAGAATCTCTCAGAAGGTAGGCACTGTGAACCTTCATTCAGAGAATACTGACTTGAAATGCATTGGTTTCCACTGCTCACACAACTAGGAAGGGGCTGACTGAAGAGCAGTTTGATTCCTATGAGGGTAGGTTTTAACTGTCAACTTGAAACAACTTAGAACCACCTGGGAACCAAGTGTTCTTGGGGGATTATGTAGATCACACACATCTTTGGACATATCTGTGGGGGACTGTCTTCATTATTAATTTGGGAAGCCCCCACACACTGTTGGTACCACCATTCCCTAGGCAAGGGACCCAGAACTGTGTAAGAGAGGAGAAAGCAAGCAGCCTGCATGTCTTTCTTTCTCTCTGCTCTTGGCTGTGGATGTGGCTACCTGCTTTGGCCTCCTCCTGTGCCTTCTCTGCTGTGAGGGCCTATAACCTGGTTACAGGTTTTGTATTGTATGACGAATAAATCCCTGTCTCCTGTGAGTTGCTTCTGTTGGGATGTTTTATCAAAGCAACAGAAAGGAACCTGGAACAACTCCAAAGATGCTTATCAGCTGATCAAATGAGTATCTGTGGCATGCCGTTTGGAAACTGATTGCTCACCTCTTCCAATGTACATGGAGCGTTGGCCTCTCTCTGAACAACGTTTAAGCCAGATAAGAGCCCTTTGTACCTAAATCTCCTGTCCTACTCTCCCAGCCACGCAGGCCTTGTGCCTACCGCTGTGTGTTTAAGGAATGCACAAAGGAGGGAGGGCATGGGCTCCCTCTCCTGCCTTCTTACTGTCCCATGGGATTGGAGAATGTCCCTCAGAGCTCACTTGTGCTTCCGGGCTCAGTGGGTGGGTAGCAAGAACATAGGGAGCACTGGCCATTCATGGTCATCTTGCTCTATCCCAGCGTCAGGTGCACCATCTCTTCAAGTCTGAATCCCTTAATGCCATGTGCATGCTGTGCCCTCTGGTAGCTGTGTGACTGGCTGGATCACTCAGACACTCCCAGTGTTTCCAGGGTTTCACTGTCGAATAACGTGGGTCGTCACCTTTCTGGCCTCTGAAGTCCATTTCCTCGATGCCCATGATTCACCTGGTAAATCAATGGCACAGGCTTGGAAGCTTTGCTGTTCTGACCAACCCCTCACTTCCGGCACTGGTAAAGCAGGTGTCTAATGTGGTGATATCTTGCACAAATAAAGCCTGTCTGGGGGTCAGAGAATGGAGCTTGCCACTAGTTAACCCTAGAGGTCTGGAGGTCTGTACCGACAGGCAGGAAGTGACGTAGCTGGGTAGTAACAGGATATAAGCAGGAACAAACAGGAAATCTCTTCTCTGTGGAGATGCTTAGGAGGTAAGGTGTGCTGTGGCTTGCTCCTTCTCTCTGATCTCTCAGCATTTCCCTCTATATCTGACTCCAGCCTCTTATTATCTAGACCAATTTAGGTCTCCATTTACATACTGGCACCCAATGTGAATCCTGGGAGGAGAGAATAGCATGAGTTTGGAGTTCTCAGTAAGATAAGACCTTGGCATGGGCTTCTGGAACCTCAGAGTCCACCCCCTCTGTTATCAATAATTTCAGTTATTGGCTAACTAAGACAGAGTTAGCCAATAGAAGCCATAGATATTGGCCAACAGATGGCAACTAATAGAGTCTCCGTGTGTCATTTTGGGGACTGCAGCGGCGACGGGACCCAGGTGGGAACAGTTTAATGTAAGAGAAGAGCCAGAATAATATTCACTTCTTGCTGATACTGCAATATGTGTTCTCCACCACATTTTCTTTAAGGGAGTTGATCTTCTTGGAGTTCCAGCAAACATCTTCATGTCTTGCAGTTCCTGCTGCATCCTTTGAGAGGTGGGGTGGAGGACTGGTAAGAGTTTTTGTGGGCTACAGGGTATACCATGCTCCAGCTCCAGCCTTACCAGCTGTGGTGGTTTGAATGAAAATAGTCTCCATGGGCTCACAGATTTGAATACTTGGTGACCAGGAAATAACACTATTTGAAAGAATTTGGTGTGACCTTGTTGGAGGAAGTGTATCGCTGGGGGGTGGACTCTGAGGTTCCAGAAGCCCATGCCAAGCCCAGTTACTTCTCCAGCACCTGTCTGCCTGCATGCTTCCTGCCACGATAATAATGGACTAAATCTCCAAAACTGTAAACCAGCCCCAATTAAATTATTTCCTTTATAAGTGTTGCCATGGTCATGGTGTCTCTTCCCAGCAATAGAACATTGACTAAATTGCCAACATAGATTATATAATCAAGACATATGCCTGGGGAGAAAAGAGAAGTGGCTCAAAAAAAAAATAACCATTAATCAAGTAATCTTGAAATATCTTATGAAAGGGAGAAGTAATGCCTCATTGCATTGTTGTGTGCACTCCGTGCTGTTACAGTTAGTGTTTCAGACTTAACAGAATCTGGGATGACCATGTGGGAGATGGGTCTCAGGGCATGCCTGTAGGGGATGATCATGGTAGCATTAATTTGTGTGGGAAGCCTCATCTTAATTGTGGGCAGGACCATTGCTGGTCTGAAGACCCAGGACTGTATCAAATGGAGAAAGATTGCTGCTCACTCTTTTCTGGATTTATTATTTCCTGACTGTGAGTGTGATGTGACCAGCTCTTCCATGCTTCTGATGGGGAATGTACTGTGTATGTTTATCTTATTGATTGTTAAATAAAATACTGTTTGGCTAATGAGACAGCAATTTTGACTCCTAGATGGGACTAGGAGTCAAAGAGGATTCTGGGAAATGTAGTAGAGAAGTGCTGATCCAGGCAGGAAGTGACATAGCAAGGAGACTCATATTTAATGAAGGAGAAACAGGAAGTGTCCCTCTTTTCCCCTCCGCTCCTGCTCCAGTGGCACAATGTGATCCACCGGCAAGGAAGGACGCCAATAAGGCGTCCGATAAGATAAGTCTTGTAAAATATATAGGTTTATGATAGTTAAGACTGAGCTAACAGATGAGAATCCTAGTCATTGGCCAAGCAGCTTTGAACCTAATACAAGTTTCTGTGTATTCATTTGGGCCTAACTCAGGCAGGCGGCTGGTGTAAAGCTCACACGTGGCGGTGAGGCTCAGGCAGCTTTTGGCGGAAAGATTTATGGTAACATGCTTCCGCTGCCTGGACTTTACCACAATGGACTGTACTATGTGAGCTCACATAGCACCTTTATCCCTTCAGTTGACATGGCCTGAGTATTTTATCACAGCAAACCAAAAGAAACCAAGACACATGCGATACTGCAGCTGTAGGCTCATTGTTATTGACCAATACGTGTTCTTTTTCTTTGAAAGATTAATTGGGTGTGCAGATATTTTGCCTGTATGTACATGTATGTAAGTTACCACATTATTATTATATTAGCTGTCTAATGCTCAGATCCCTAACTTTACACTATCAGATGGAATAATGCAGTGGTAGGCTTGCGTTGTGCTAGCCTGTCTAAACGGGAGTTGTTTATTTCCAAGTCTGTATTGTGCTAAGCCAGAGTGAGCCACAAGAGCTCTTCTGCTCATTATTTGGATAGAGAGTTGGTGTAGAAGCCATTCTCCTGAAGACACTGGGAGCTGCCACTCACAGCTGCTGGCAAGATGCATGGTCACCTTTGTGACGCAAGGTCCCAGTTTATTCACCATGTAAATCAAAAGCAGCAGCAGGCCACTGCAGACTCTGAGCTGTCCTTTGGGCTCTCGGCTCATTTTTAGGGTTCCAAGGTGCCTTTCTTTGTTAGTTACTATTTCTGCATAATAAAGAACTCCAAACGACCAGTTTCAAATAAAATGTATTGTCTTTGGGCAGTTAGGAAAGTCATCAATGTGAGGACTTAGCTAGGGCTTCTGACAGAAAGTCTCAAATTTTTGGCAGTAACTATGCTAGAAAGTCCACAGCCAAGCTCACCCATGTGTTTGTTATTAGGTGACCCTCACTCCTCACCATCTGCAGGCCAGAGGTCTTGGTTCCTTGCCATGTGCAACACTCCATAGGGTTACCACAATGAGACAGGTGGTTTTTTTTTTGTTTGTTTGTTTTTTTTGTTTTTTTTTTCAAAATGATTGATGATGGAGGAGGGGGGAGAGAATAAAATAGGAGATACGGTTCCTTTTCTTTCATACCTCAATGTCAGAAATGACAAACTGTCACTTCAGCTCTTTCCTGTTGCTCCCATAAACTGATTTCAGTACAATGTACGAGAGTGCACCAAAGTGAAAGTGTCAAGGGTCATTGGAACTACCTCAAAGGCTTAGTACCAGCTCTCTCTCTGTCTCTCTCTCTCTCTGTCTCTCTCTCTCTCTCTCTCTCTCTCTCTCTCTCTCTGTGTGTGTGTGTGTGTGTGTGAGTGTGTGTGTGTATGTGTCTGTGTTTCTGTGTGTGTGTTTGTGTATGTTAATTTTGCAGCCTTGCCAAACTTACCTGGTCTCACTCTGCCCTATCTTCTTACATCATTGGTACATCTTGAATTTTTTGTCTTCTCAATTGACACTGGATACAGGTTAAGATTCTCCAGGAGAGGGAAAGAGAGACGTCTCGGTTGGACCTGATTCTTGGGAACAAAGGCAGAAGAAAGCATGGCTGCTCTGGAGGAGGCTAAGAGCAGCCATCAGAAGTATCTTTGTGAGCCAGCCAACCAGGAGCAGGAGAGAGAGCTCAGCACTAAGGGCACTCACTGCTGTTTCAAAGGACCCAGGTTTGATTCCCAGCACCCATGTCAGGCAGCTCACAACTCTCTCTAACTCCAGCCCCAGGGGATACAATGCTCTTTTCTGGTATCTGAGAGCGCCTGCAAATAAACAGTAGATAGGTACACACACACACACACACACACACACACACACACACACACACACACACGCAAGGTACCCGCACATGCACACACAAATAAAAATAAATCTTTCTTTTTTATTTAAATGAGAAAGCTCATCAAATTCGAGCCTTATTGAGGCCCTTACCACAGCTGCTTCCAAGTTTCTATTAAGTCCTCTAGCATTTTCTATTCATCCAGTTATATCATTTTCCTTAGTGAAAAAACAAAAAACAAACAAACAAACAAAAACCCTTCCTGCACCAATGTTACAAGATTTAGGATTTTCGGTCTATTGCCTATGTCAGTGGTTTGAGAAATGGTCTCATTACTCTATAGTTCGGACTAGCCTGGAACTTGGATCCTCGGGCCTCTACTTCCGGAGTGCGGGATTACAGGAATGTGTTGTTATGCACATTCTTAAGTGTGGTGCTGGGCACTGAGGAGAAAAGGGATATCTTTGGAGAGGAGTTCCTTGCCTTGTGTGATAAGAATTGGAACCACTGTGTGCAAACCTGGCTCAGTGAACCAGGAGGAAGTATGTGGGCTCATTTGGGGGAAGGAATCCCTGTCACTCATCTGTCCTCTGACTCAAAGTCATCATGTTGGGAGTGTTCCCAATGTGCCCAGTAGGTTCCCATGACAATTAAAAATCAATATCAACTTGACAGGATCTAGAATCACCTAGAAACATGTCTATGACTATGAGTGGTTATATTGATTAGGCTGATTGAGGTGGGAAGATCACCCTTACATATGGATGGCACCATTCCCTTGGCTTGCGTCTTGAACTGCATACGGAGAAAGCTAGCTGAGCAGAGCAATCCTCTCTGCTTCCCGACTATGGATGCAATGCAAGCAACTGCCTCGAGCTCCTACACCAGGATACCTCCACCACAGGGTACTGCACGCTCTAAGTATGAATCCAAATAAACCCTTTCTCCTTTAGTCTGCTTCTGTCAGCTTATCTTATCATAGCAACAGGAAAAGGAACTAAGACAGGCAGAAGCTGGGAGGGGCACAGCAGATGCTTTGCCCATGACCTTGATCTGGCCTGTGTATTGGGGCTGTGAATGACATATGTTGTACTTCTTTAAAAGATGTCTCCAAATCAGTGTTGTCAGGGAATCTGTGACATGCAGATGCATATAGAGCCCAGATGCATGGGTGTAGTCTTCTATTCATGAAGTCTCTTTCTCTATCATTAAGACTTTTGGTTGTAGAGAAACACCCCCATTGTTCTATAGAGTGTGGATTCCAGATTTCCAGATTTCCAGCTAGTCTGGAAACCTACTTACTGTAACTAGGAGACTCTTCAATACATAGATTGCATACAATTGATTAAAAAGAAAACACAGCAATAAAGAAAAGTAGTTCAAGACCAAGATCACTGTGGTGGTTTGAATAAGACCGCCCCCATAGGCTCACATATTTGAATGCTTAGTCGCCAGGGAGTGGAACCTGACTCTCACTTTCTGCCTATGGAACAGGATGTGGCTCTCAACTGCCATGCTCCCCACCATGGTGGTAATGGACTAAGCCTGAGACATAAGCCAGCCCCCAATTAGATGCTTTCTTTCATGAGTTGCCTTGATCATGGTGTCTCTTCACAGCAATAGAACAATGACTAAGACAATCCTGTACATTTTCCTTTCCTTCCCCCTGAAGCATCTGCAGAAGAATTTAAGCCATTTGCCTTATATTCTTCCTCTTGCTATGATTTTCAGAGACCTGCCATGTTACCAGCTCCAAACCAATCACAAGGTCGTCACATTAAGATATTTGTTAGACCCCCAAAAACTCAAGTATCCGGGGTCCCAGGCCACGTTCGAGGTCACCCCAATCACCAGGCGGATTCGAGAGCTTGCTGCAAACTGCACGAGGCTTTATTGTAATTTAACGAGCTAACCCCATGTTAGCTCGGGTCTTTCATCCACCCACCATGGCAGATGGCCAGAAAAGACGGCTCCTAGGGGCTCCCAAAAGATCTTATAGGGCAGCGTAAGGGGAGTGTCTAGGGGTACGCACAGGCTTATGATTGGTGTGCCTCCAGCCTTGGAGGGCTTGCGCTGTGTTGATTGGTCAACTGGTTGTTATGGCCCACAGGCCCTCCCAGGGTGGTTGCTATGCTCTCTACGTCATTGCTGTGCACTTGTCCGTAAAGCACACCCAGAGCCATAAAGCATAGCGCCACCAGCTAACTTCTGATTGGTTCCTTGTCACAAGACAGGAATCTGACTTTCTAGTGTCTAGGGCAAGGCCATAGAAGCACATGTTCGACCGTTATGGCTGCCAAAAGGGAAGCTGGTTCCTTCAATTATTTCCCTTAAGCAGCCGCTGAGAAGCTTGCCATTTTAGTCTTTGTCAGAGAGAGTGGGATTTTTGTTTTCTTTTCTATCTGTTTCTAAGCATGCTTCATGTTTTTCTTTTTGCCCAATGGTCTCTGGAAACAATTGTTGAGAAATAAATAAGCAAACCAAGGAACACGTGGAGAAGAAATAATGAGGAAAATATGTGAAAAATGAAGAGATCTTAGAAGGCAAGGCTGTGTTTAAATATAGACTACTGATTAAGCTTTTGGACAGACATTTGCTGGTTACTCAGATGTATCCAAAGACATCTTGAGTAAATATTGATTTCAGTTGACAAAGCCTGACATTTCCTGCAGCCTTCCTGATGCTGGTAAGACACACATTTCATTGTGTATGTGTGAGGACAGAGAGTGGCAACAAAGAGAACTCCAAACACTGTGTAGGAAAATAGAACCAAGCAAAAAGAAACACTGGGTACTAGTTATAAGAGGTTAGGACTTCCCCACCATGCAGTGGTGGCTAAGCCTGGGAACATTTAGAAAATACACATTCCTGCCCAGGTCCAGCTTTTGAAAGTTTGGAAACTTGGGTAAAGTTTCCTAGCACAACTACAACAGTTGACCCAGCATCTGTATCAGCAAGGCTGATGGCAGCCAAAGAAGGACTTAAGTGTGAAGGATGCATTAACCTCGTGTCCTACTCAAAGGAGGTCCTCCAAGGTGCAAGTCAAAGCACATGGCCATTGCATCCATTTCTTGCATAAGTGGTGGAATTATTCCCATGGCCTGCCAATTTGGCACCCATTTGGGGCATTAAATGCATTTAACGAGTCAGAAAAAAATCTGTTTTTTTTTTTCTAACATTTTAGTTACCAAAAGCAGACAATGCCCATAGCTCCTTATTGGAAACAGCCATGGTTGCTGTCATACTGGCAATAAAATATCAAGATACCTTGCATTTTCAGCATCTAAAGGTTCTTTTGAAAATCCAACAATTGATCACACTTGCTGATTACAGTTAAAATAATATACAAATCCCTGGAGTTAGCTGGACATGAGTTTGAACACAGGAACTTACTCTCGTGGCTATGACCATGGCCATAAGCCATTAATCTCTGTTCTTGTTCCTATTTTGTGGAGGTAACAGTAGCAACTATCATAGAGAGTGGCAGCTTGAATGAGATGCCCCCAACCATGGTCTGGGGCTAGGAGACTTTGTCAGTTGTTGATGCTGTTTGGGGAGGATTAGGAGGTGTGGCATTGTTGGAGAAAATATGTCACTTGCAGTGGACTTTGAGGTTTCAAAAGTAACACACCATTTCTAGTCAACTCACTCTTCTTCCTTCCTTCCTTCCTTCCTTCCTTCCTTCCTTTCTTTCTTTCTTTCTTTCTTTTTTCTTTCTTTCTTTTTTTGAGACAAGGTTTCTCTGTGTAGCTTTGGAGCCTGTCCTGGAACTCTGTAGACCAGGCTGGCCTCGAACTCACAGAGATCAGCCTGCTGAGGGTGAAAAGTTGCGTGCTAGGTTTTGAGTAGGAATGTGGGAGGTAGGTCAGTAGGTTAGAGTTGATTGCAGGTAGACTCCTTCTGCCCTTGGAGAGAGGTGGCTTGCAAGTAGGGAGTTTGTGTCCAGGTCAACAATACAATCCAGGTATTAACCACTGAGGAAAATGGAAACCTTTATTGTCACAACCTCAACTCAAGACAAGCCACTAACTCTTTGGACCTGCTTTGAAATGCCTTTTAAAGTGATACCTGCTCATGGCACTGTCTGGCTCCCCGGCATTAGTCTGGGTCCTTACCTATGCTAGTAGTGGCCAGTGATGTCAGTGTGTTGACAACTCTCAACTCTGTGAGGAGGAAGGATGGTATGGGGAGGTGTTTAGTAGAGAGGGAAAATGATGGCCTCTCACTGGGACTCCCAATCTCTACAGTTCCTCACCCTCCAGGTCTTGGGAAGGTTAGAAGAACTTTACGTCCAGCAGTTGGCTCCCAGAGTCTTCACAGATGTCTTGTACACATTGAAATGTTCATTCATTTGTGCTGTAAGACACAGAAATAGAAGGCTGATGAAGAAGCAATAAGAATGGAGATTCAACAGGCAAAGACCTGGCCAAATTATGGACTCCAATATCAGAGGTCAGAGAAAGGACTGTAGAAATGTTTATTTCTTTTACAAACTCATTTTGGAAACCACCTGAATGGTTAGCCTCCTAGAAACCAAAGATGCATGGCATTGGATCCTCCAGCCAATGACTTAGATATCTTTGCTGCAATTCATACAAACAGTGCACATGCCTTAATCAAATCATACATGTACTCAGAGTTCTGCCACTTAAAGAACTTGTCCTTAAACAATTTATCTGTCAAGCACACACATAGATACGCATGCATTGTGCACACACACAATGCGTGTATCGTAGCTTAGAACTCGACGCAGCTGTGGCTTGCTAGCTCGCTCAGGACATTTGCCATTTACTAAAACTCTTCTATCCTTTCCAGTGACTTAATGGCTAAAAGCCGTTGCCCTAAATATCTGCCTAATTTTCAGACAGGAAGACACCAGTTCCTTGTCAGACACCCTACATACACAATGAGCTACTGTCAATGAGATTTCTGACATGCACAATGTCTGGCGAAAGTGGTTTATTTTTAACCATATGAGAGGGAGGAGAAGAAGAACTCTCTGGCCTCTCCCCGGATGTCTGTGTGGGATATTGTTGGTCTGTTTTGAAGGACTCAATGAGTGGGTGAAATAGGGAGGGGAAGTAGACTGTTCAAGGCAAAGGGTTACTGGGGGAAGGGGAATTTGCCAGATTCAGCTGGGAGAAAGAAGCTCAGATCAAAGAACTGCTTAGCTGAAGCTAACAGATCAACCAAACAACAAAGAGCCTGTTGCTTTAATTATCCACCTCATCTCACCAGATCCCAATTTTGCTTGGTCAGCGGGATTCTCACCCACATATGTGGAGGCACCACCCCAATTTGCATGAAGAGCCATCTGCTTACTCTGCATCTGGAGCAGGCTGACTGGGACCGGCCTTGTCTGAATGTTTTTCTGGGCATCTTGAACTTAACTAGTCCTTTAACTGTCCTACCTCAAGGCGCCTTCTCCAGGGGCTTTCTTTTCTAGAATAGTACCACCCCAGGGAGATATAAATGCTGCCAGAGCAGAGATGGGGCCCTTCAGGAACATCTCTGGAAGGCAGAGCCACCTTGAGCAATGCTAAAGAGAGGAGGAATAATTACCCCTTTCATGAGATAAGGTTCTTTTCCTTACCAGAGTCCAGAATGTGCCTCCCTGCCCCATGCTGTGGCAAGGCAACCTGTAGGACTGCCCATTTCTCTCAATTACCTGGGAAAGCACTCCCCACCACAGAGCTGCTGTCTACCATGACCTTCCTGCTGGTGGCTTTACTCAATGGCTAACTTTCCCTTACACTTATCCCATGAACATCTGAGAACCACACGAGAAAAAAGGCCAGTCCTGGTAGCATACGCCTGGAATCCAAGCTCTGGAGAGGTGGAAGGAAACAGATCCCTGTGAGTTGCTGGCCAGTCCCTCAGGTCTACTTGGTGAGTGTTAGACCCCCGAAAACTCAAGTATCCGGGGTCCCAGGCCACGTTCACGGTCACCCCAATCACCAGGCGGATTCGAGAGCTTGCTGCAAACTGCACGAGGCTTTATTGTAATTTAACGAGCTAACCCCATGTTAGCTCGGGTCTTTCACCCATCCACCATGGCGGATGGCTAGAAAACACGGCTCCTAGGGCTCCCGAGAGATCTTATAGGGCAGCGTAAGGGGAGTGTCTAGGGGTACGCACAGGCTCATGATTGGTGTGCCTCCAGGCTTGGAGGGCTTGCCCTGTGTTGATTGGTCAACTGGTTGTTATGGCCCATAGGCCCTCCCAGGGTGGTTACTATACTTTGTGCGTCATTGCTGTGCGCTTGTCCATAAAGCACATCCAGGGTCGTAAAGCATAGCGCCACCAGCTAACTTCTGATTGGTTCCTTGTCACGAGACAGGCATCTGACTTTCTAGTGTCTAGGACAAGGTCATAGAAGCACTTGTTCTGCCGTTATGGCTGCCAAAAGGGAAGCTGGTCCCTTCAGTGAGTTCCAAGGGCAGTTCCTGAAGAATGACACGTGAGGTTTCCCTCTGGCTTCCTGAACACACACACACACACACACACACACACACACACACAGGCAGCCTGTGAAGAATATCGAGAGCAGTGGGATGGGACTCTGTGCACAAAGAGAGATAAATATAACAAAATTCTTGCTAAAGTTATTATCCCATTTCCATCCAAATGCTTATTCATTCCACCATCGACATTGAGACAAATAGGTCCTACAGGAGAACTCCATACTTAAATCCATGCCTACAAAAGATAGAGTCTGATCCTTTAAAGGTGTCATACGACCCCATACAAGTCATAACAATGGCGCCGTTATGGCTTAGGAAGGGCTAGGCTTCGTGGTATGCACTTTGGCAAACATCTTCTTGTTCTTCCAAACAGTCCTCCCAGATCTGTATTTTATGTCCATTTTCCTGACAAGGTAACTGAAAAATAAGGTAATAGATATGATTTGTTTTGCTCGGCTCTGCTTTCCTTCCTCAGAGGATCAACCTTTCTCCTGGTCAGTAAATCTCAGCTCTGTCCAATCACAGCCCACAAAGTGCTGCACATATCCTAGCTGGCCAGTCAAGATCTCTGGTCTGAAAACTTGCATTCTGTGTGGAGATTGCAGGCCAGAACTCAAAAGTCATCAAGAGTAGGGTTGTCTAAGTGTCCTAAAGAAACAGAACGCTGAACATCCTGCCAAGATCTCTGGAGTGGCCAGGCTTTCAGCTCTTCTTTTCATTCTTTGAATGACACTGTTTTCTTTATAAAAATACCCTTCCCCTGCCCCTGTAGAGTTTATGTTGGCAAGAGCGAATTTGTACTCCTTGTAGCTCAAATGGGTTCTGCCATGGCTTAGAGCCCAAAAGGGGTAAAGATAGGACTTTAACTCAGGGCTACATGGTTTTGACATCCCGCCAGTAACTGTGAGTCATACATGGTGATTCATTTGCCCCTTTGCTTTAGTTTGGGGGCTCTCATGATCTTGGAGCGATAGATTTTGTCATGTTTTTGCTTTGCAGCTGAAGGCTTTGGCTAACTTCTGACCAGTACAACATATCCACTAATTAGGGTTGTTCTGCTTTGTTTGTGAAGCTGGGGAAGGAACCCATGACCTTGACCATGGAAGTAGACTTTTCACCACTGAGTTACAACCTCCCATTGGCTTGTTTCTGATAACACATTAATATCACACACCCTCTGATATCAGGCAAGTTACGTCATGAGTCTACATGTCTGCCACCTCCTGAACCTGTGGCAGAGAAACATCACCTGGCTGGAGACTGTCTTATGAAGAGGAAGGCTTCCAGGGACAGGCAGGTCCTGCTTGTGCTGTGCATAGGTGATGGATGAGATGGCTGAGTGAAGTTAGACTTGTGAGAACAGCAAGACTGCTCAAAAGCTAAGTGACGATGATCCAGAACCCTGCACCTAAAGACAGTAGATAAATGAACTCAGAGTACTTAGAACTTGGAGGTGTTCACACTCTGGCACAGAACTCTTTCAAACAAGCACCCTCAACAAAGTGCTCCTGTAGATGACAAACAGCAAACCATCCTTAGGTTATAAATTACAGTCTAAAACAGTAACATGTAAAGGATATAATGAAAAGCTCAAACATTTTACCATGTTTTAGTTTCTATCTGTATGATTATTTTGTGCCTCTCCTGAGATTACCAGGCCCATTTTGGGACACCATTAAATTAGGGGCCAGGAGAAAGATCCCTGAAGTGACTCAGATAAGTTCCCTCTGGATTTTTACCAAAGGACTTTTGAAGGCCTTCCTCCATGCCTGAAGTCAGGGAATAGAAATAGTTTTCAGAATACCGATTGTTCATTTATATATCCTCCCCCCCCCATTGGATTATGACCTTCTTTTTGAGTAGGAGAGACAAGGTCTTACTGCAGAGCTCATACTGGCCTTGAGTCCACTATGAGGCCTTGTGTCCCTCCCTTCCGTGTTAGAATCTGAAATGTCCCCATCAGACTCCAGCTTTGAACACTGAAGGACTTGGAACCTTGAAGATGGAGAGCCTTTAGGGTTGGAACCTTCCTGGTAGGAGGAACGACGTCACCAGGAGGGGGTCTTTGAAGGTTTCCTCTGCCTCTGGTGCTAGCCCCTGTTCTGTCTGCTTCCTGGTACACTTGGTGGGGTTAGGGCCCCTTCATGGTATCCCTGCCACTTGCAGACACAGCTGTTCCCCCATAATGATGGGCTGAGACCCTTGAAACCCGTGATTCAAAAGCAGTCTTTGCCTCCTTAGGCTGACTCCGCCACAGGCTTGGTCACGTCACAGTGCCTCAAAAGTTAATGCATACACAGCCTCAGCCTCCAGGGTGCTTGGATTAAAAACATGCCACCACACCTGGCACTGAGCTGCGACAATCTCAAGGTTGAGGATTCCATCCCATTTATCTTTGCATGTCCCAGTATGGCTCCATTAAGCCATCACTCAATTTAATAGGGTACCGCTTCCCATAAAACCTTCCTTTCTGGGTGGCCAGGCCAGGCTCCATTCTTCATCACCAACCAGGCTAGGTCTCCCCTGGGACAGTACAGCCCAGGCCCTTGGGAGCAGTGGCTGAGCGTCCCAAGCCTGACAGCTTTGCTCTTAGTCCAGTCTTATTAATCAACAGCAATTTATCTGTACATTTTAAGCACCAACAACTGTGAAGAATTGAATACTGAGAAATCAGCCGTAGGTCTACGTTCAATGTCAAAGGCTTTGAAGCTGTGTCTGCCACTCAGGGCGGTCGCTGGGGGTGCCATGGTGAGGTTTGCAGTGTGAGTTTGCTGAGTCTGGTTTGCTGAGGTTGCTTTCCCCATAGCTCTTACAAAGCTAAGCTGTGAGGCAGATGGATCCCACCATGGTGAATACACAGTTCCCACGACCATAGCTCTCAGGTCTTGAGGCACTTCAGCTTTGCCATGAAGATCTGTAATTACGCACAGGTCAGAAAATAGCACATGTGTTTCTGGGTCTCTCTAATCCCCCGGCTGTAGATTATCAGGGCCGACAGGGGCCAGGGCTGCTGCTCACATTTTTGTGAGATTATGCAATTTGGTCTTCCTTGAAAGTCCCTTGAGAAGCCTGGGAAAATTTACAATTTCAACCTTTTTCCTTTCCTGAGAAGGAAGTAGAGTTCCATTCTTTTGCCTGGCCATCCCCCCCACCCCACCCCCACAAGAGTCCTGTAGAGGAATAACTCACAGAGTGAGGACAACTGGGAGGGAAAAGCCGATAGGATTCCCAGGGCTGGAGAGCTGTAATCTGTCCGACTTCACGGACTGTGCCCCCTCACATTTGCAAATGATGAAATAAAGGACTAGGAGACCACATCCCCTCTCTGGTGACAGACAGGAAGAGACGCAGCAGGAAGAAGAGCCAGAAAGATAGAGTACATGGAGAGATTACAGAACTGAAAACTGTGTTGTGATTCCCAAATGAATAGGGTATTTCTTCTGTGATGGGGCTACTTCTGTGGAAGGGCAGAGCGTCAGGACGAAATCCAGAATTCTCTCTCAGGGAGGTAGAGCCCTCAGACAGACTGACCTCGAGGACACATTCAAGTCCTCTCCGCCTTTGCAGAAATGCTGCCTCAGCTGTTTGTGGCGGGCACTTTCAGATGCAAATGAAAAAGTTGGTCCCTCCATGCTAATCTGCGCTCGAGGGCCCAGGAGAGGCTTGGCCGGAACAGCAGTACTTACAGCCCCGCAACAGGGTGGTGTCATATCACAACGTGGCTGCACTTTAAAAGAAAGAAAGAAAAAAAAAAAAAACTGAGGAAAAAAAAAAAAAAAAAGAAGAAGAAAGTCTTAATAGCATTTCCTGCTCCGAAGGGGCCGATCAGTTACGGACTTTCTTTGGCCTCCACACTATTCATGAGAAAATCATCCAAATGGAACACCACCACCCTACATCCCAGTCTGAAGTTCCCTAAGGAATTCACTGTGCAAAAGTACAAGGGGGTACTTTTCCAGGGTTGGAACCCCTGCCCCCGCCTTTTGTAAATCGGTGAACAAAAATATTGCTGTCACATTTGTGCTAGTGAGCGTTTCGCTGCTTTTGGCCCTGGAGCCGCTTGTACTGGTCTCCCTGAGCTCAGAAGAGAACACGTGGGCCTGGCTGTGCTTTCAAATTCACTGCTTTAGCTCGATTTGCTTCTGACCTGGAAGGATTTGCCACATGAGATTGAGTGATCTTCAGGGCTGTCAGCAAAACAACATCCCTCCTTTGTGAAGGGGTGACAGGCATACAAAGAGGGCAGCCTATTTCATCTGCTCATGCTGGCTGCCAACATTTTCCCACAGGACGTATGCTAATTGAAAAAAAGTATATGACAGCATGCTGAATGGGGAGAGGCTCTGCCTAAATTCCACCACTCACTAGAGGTGATCACGATGCTGACTTTCGGAGGTTCTCTTGTTTATCTTTTTTCTGAATATGAATTTTATTTTTGAGTAAAAAAAGAACTCTGTGTATGTGTGTGTGTGTGTGTGTCTGTGTGTGGTGTTTGTGTGTGTGTGTGGTGTTTGTGTGTGTGTGTGTGTGTGTGTGTGTGTGGTGTGTTGTGTGTGTGTGTGTGTGTGTGTGTGTGTGTGTGTGTGTGTGTGTGTGTGTGTGTGTGTGTGTGTGTGTGTGTGTGTGTGTGTGTGTGTGTGTGTGTGTGTGTGTGTGTGTGTGTGTGTGTGTGTGTGTGTGTGTGTGTGTGTGTGTGTGTGTGTGTGTGTGTGTGTGTGTGTGTGTGTGTGTGTGTGTGTGTGTGTGTGTGTGTGTGTGTGTGTGTGTGTGTGTGTGTGTGTGTGTGTGTGTGTGTGTGTGTGTGTGTGTGTGTGTGTGTGTGTGTGTGGTGTGTGTGTGTGTGTGTGTGTGTGTGTGTGTGTGTGTGTGTGTGTGTGTGTGTGTGTGTGTGTGTGTGTGTGTGTGTGTGTGTGTGTGTGTGTGTGTGTGTGTGTGTGTGTGTGTGTGTGTGTGTGTGTGTGTGTGTGTGTGTGTGTGTGTGTGTGTGTGTGTGTGTGTGTGTGTGTGTGTGTGTGTGTGTGTGTGTGTGTGTTGTGTGTGTGTGTGTGTGTGTGTGTGTGTCTTCCTTTACCACTTTCTTTTTTTCATCTCCCTCCTCCTCCCCCACTTCCGGCCCCACTCCCCATTCCATGTTGGAGTTACAGAAGGAATACTACCATACCTGGCTTTTTATATGGGTGCTGGACATTTGAACCCTGTCTTCATACTTCCTCAGCAAGCACTTTACCCAATTAAGCCATCTCTGTATCTCTGTATCATATATATATATATATATATATATATATATATATATATATAGTTTATATATAGTTTATATTAAGTTTACTAAGTAAAATTTCCTGCATATTTTTCATGTCAGATATTTTCCTGAAAATTCATTTTTTAAATGTTTCTTTTTATCTTATGAGTAATCCCCTATTCTGAGAACATTTGAAAAAGTTCTCCATTAGGAAAAACATCTTTCTTTAAAAAATCAGTATTTTGAACACTGTGTTAATTTACTTGCAGTAGAATTGCTATTCCAAAGATAAAAACTAATTCTACGTCTTTGATTTATCTGCAGATGCCTTAGCCCAAAATACTGCAAGCCAAATGTGTCTTCCCTTCTTTTTAGTTTACATTTATGGATAATAGTGAGCATTAGAGCTTCCACCCACCACTCTATTTGTAAGAATTCTCATTTGTGAACATTATTGTTCAGAATTCCCCAAACAGCATGTGAAGAACTAGATATGTTCCATATTGATGTCTTAGAACTCTTTACATATTATATTCTAGAAGACAATTCTCTGTACACTGTGATTATTTCCCCCCAGTTTGCTATTTCATTTTTTTGATCATGTTTGTTGCACAAGGCATATAAAGTTTTCTTGGAGCTGAAGAGATGATTTAGCAATTTATAGCACTTGTTCTTGCACAAGATCAGGGTTCGATTCCCAGCACTCATATGGCAGCTCACAACTGTCCATAACTCCAGTTCCAGGAGATCCAGAGCCTTCTGCTATGCCCCGGGGCACAGGCACATTCTTGCTGCATACATGCAAGCAAAACACTCATCTACATAAATAAATATGAAATTAAAAGCAATAAGTTTTCTTTTTTTTCTTCCTTTTTTTGGTTTTTGTCTTTTGGGGTTTTTGTTGTTGATGTTTTATGTTTTTGAGACAGGGTTTTTCTTCGGCCCTGACTGTCCTGGAGCTCACTCTGTAGACCAGACTGGCCTCAAACTTGGAAATCCAACTGTGTCTGCCTCCCAAGTGCTCAGATTAAAGGCATGGACCTCCTGGCAAGTCTTTTTATATTAACAAAAAAATAAAATACAGAGTAACAGTAAGTTCAATGAACTACAGTGACCTAGTTATCACGTTTGAAAAGAAGTGAGACATTTAATTATTAATTATTTTGAGTCATTTCAGCATGTATTTTCTTCTGTGGTTTTATCTTGTTATTTTGGGGGTTACCTTTATTACTCTATAATGACTTGCATCTCTTCAGTTCCCTTTTCTTAGCATGTATCTTAGTTATGGTCTATAGCTGTGACAAAATACCGTGACCAAAGAGCAAGTTGGGGAAGAAAGGGTTGGCTCACACTTCCAGATCATCTTCCATCACTGAAGGAAGTCAAGGTAGGAACTCAAGGAGGCAGGAACCTGAAGACAGGAGCTGTTACAGAGGCCATGGAGGAGTGCTGCTTACTTGCTTGACTCCCCTGGCTTGTTCAGTCTGCTTTCTTATAGAACCCAGGACCACCAACCCGGGGATGGCCCCACCCACAATGGGCTGGACCTTCCCCTATTGATCACTAATTGAAAAAATACCTTAGAGCTAGATCTCTTGGAAGCATTTCCCCAACTAAGGCTCCTTCCTCTCTGATGAATCTAGAGTGTGCCAAGTTGACCTACAAAACCAGGCAGCATAGTGTATAAATCTTTGTTTCATCTGCAATAGTTTTTGGCCTATGCTATAAGGTAAAGATGTAACTTGATATCTTTTACAATTCTTTGTTTTGCTCAATCTATTTTTTATTTAAAAAATATACATATCCTGGGTCTCATTTGGTTGGTTGAGATTGAATAGAAGAGACAGGCAGGCAACACACCACAGGGTCTGAGTAGAGACTGGGCCTGAGTGGCAGAGTGAGCATCCTTTCTTACACATTTTAGAGGAAGGGGAGGTTCTATACCTACCATGTGATTGAGACCACATGTCTGAGTCAGGTTGTCTGTATGTAGATCAACAACGACAAAGGCTTTGAGAGCTCAAATCTAGAAAAGCAAATTAAGGGAAGAGCTCTACAACATGCTTGTCCACACTAACAGAGGGGTCCAGCAGTGTGTGTGTGTGGGGGGGGATGATGGGGCAGCCCATAGATGCCATGGAGTGAGCAGGCCTTTCACACTCATTTTCAGCCCTCTGCTCTTTGCCGTTCCCCCACCCCCCCCCCACACACACGGTCCTGCCATTCCTGGGAGGTGAAAACACCATCAGTGATGAGAGGGCAGTCATCTGCACGCTGTAAAACTGCATGTGTGAGTCACGCAAAGGGCTCGGGGACGCAGCTTTCGTGCAGTGTCACCTAGGCTGGAGTGAGCTTGTCAGGGACATAGTAGCCTTTGAGCTGCCCCTACTCTGTTCAGAATATTTGTCAAAGGTGCATTGCATTTGTTTAGTTTTGTAAAGATGTGTTGCTGTTTTACCATGCCTGCCTAAGGCACCTGATTGGTGTAATAAAAAGCTGACCAGCTAGCCAATAGCGAGGGAGGAGGTATAGGTGGAGCTTCTGGGCAGGGAGAGTAAGGAGGAGGAGGAATTTAGGCTCAGAAAAGGGAAGAAAAAAAAAGACGCCAGGGAGATGCAAGGGGACAGACAGACAGACACAGAGGAAGCAGGAAAGTAGGACATACAGAATGAAAGAAAGATTTAAAAAAAAACCCTAAGGCAAAATATAGATGAATAGAAACAGGTTAAATTAAGTAAAAGAGCTAGTGGGACAAGCCTAAGCTAAGGCCAAGCTTTCACACTTCCTAATAAGTCTCTGTGTCTTTGTTTGGAAGGAGGTTGGTGGCCCAGAGAAAAAGCCAACTACACTGTTCCTATGAGCAACTCCAGTAAGCAAGCTGGGTTCATCACAGCTTTGCACAAATTTTTCCTGTGATATGTTGTGGGTTCCTTTCTGGACTCTCTCTCTCTCTCTCTCTCTCTCTCTCTCTCTCTCTCTCTCTGTGTGTGTGTGTGTGTGTGTGTGTGTACATTGTGTGTGCATTGTGTGTGCATTGTGTGTCCACGGACAACAGGAAAGAGTCAGGACAGGCTAAATGCAAATCATCACTCTGCTTCAATGTCTACTTAGACTTGTCACTGCCCGTCTTTTCTCTGTTATGGATAATCAGTAATTCTTAGAATTATATCTTTGTAGTGAAAGGCAAGTACCTGATGCCAGCATTTTTAAGCAACTCCACGTTCTCATACAAAATTTATTCGAATAACCTAAAATGTGTGTGCCTGCATGTGTGGAGATCCATGCATGCATGTCTGTAGACACCCAGTCATGGCAAGTTCCTTTTATTTTAGCATAATTTGTATCCTTATGGAAACAAGATGGGGAAAGTGCAAATACGCCTCTCACCAATTCGTGTTTGATAACTGTTCTAGTTCCATTCTGTTGCTGTGATAAAAACACTCTGGGCAGAAGCAGCTTAGGTGAGAAAAAGATTCATTTCATGGAGGAACACTGCTTGCTGACTCCATCTCATGTTCATGATTTGCTAAGCTTTGTTTTTTTTTTTTTAAACTGATGTGTGTATGTATGCACGTGCACCTGTGTGTGCACAAGTGTGTGTGTGTGTGTGTGTGTGTGTGTGAGAGTGAGAGAGAGAGAGAGAGAGAGAGAGAGAATACATATGCACCACATGTATGCCGGTGCCTGCTGAGGCCACAGGGCATTGGACCCCCTGATCCTGGAGTTACAGGCAGTTGTGAGTCACCATGTGAGTACTTGGAACCAAATCTGGGTCCTCTGCAAGAGCACCAAGTGCTCTTAACCATAGAGACATCTATCCAGCCCTCTTAGCTAGATTTCTTATACAGCCCAGACCACCTGTCTGGGGAATTGTGCCACCCACAGTGTGCTGGACCCTCTACAGCCACCAAGCCAACCCCACGGACTCATCTGTACAGGTTGAGCAGATTTGGCAATTTCTCAATATAGACTCCCTTCTCAGGTGACTCTGGACTGTGTCAAGCCAAGTGTTAATGCCAACTAGGACGTCATGTAGAACTGGCCTGCAGACTCGTGTTGAATAGTAAAACAAAACCCCCACTTCCAGCAAGCAGGCTGGATTTACTGGCAGGGTTCTAGTTAAGTGCATCTGGTCTAACCGTTCACGGGAATGAACTATTTGTGCTCCTTTGTTCCATGTCCTAGACCTGGGTTTTACCCAGTACTGAGGGGAGGGGACTGTGGAGGGATGTCTGTGCCACTAATCAGTGTGTGGCATGGCCTCAAAGGAGAAGAAATGAACAAAGAGAAAAGGCCTCCAAGACTGAACTTTAGTGTCCTCAACATCTCATCTCTAGACCTGCGTGATTAGTCAGCACTTCCAAGGGCAGGGGGAGAATTCTGTCCTCCCTTGACAGCACGCTGCCCTGGAAGGAAAGTAGAACAGAGATGCACTCCACAATAGTTGGCACACGCCATCTCCATCCGTAGCCTCGGGAGCTCTGTAGCCATCCATAGAGAAAGCTCCGGGAATGCTCAGGGTCTTAGACTTTCTTCCACACAGCAGCTGGGTCCTCCTTTGGCCTTGGTAGCTTTAAATCTAACTTCACATAGGCCCTCAGTGCAGG